>NW_024386930.1:624372-1201346 GCF_900408965.1 Simochromis diagramma | reverse complement strand
TCCAGTGCCACAAAAAAAAGAAAAAAGCAGCGCTCAACAACAGCAGGTACATATCAATAGGCAACGCTCTATGATAGCAATCATGAACAGTTTGGACTCTTGAAAACAAACAAACCAAAAAAAACCTTTTCACTCACAATGTTTTACACAATAACAGTCTATAGCAAATTCTCAAAGTACCCAGAAAATCCTTACGTAGGCTACTTATGCATGTGATCCTATTTTACTTTGCAAAACGTGGAGGGACATGATGCTGAATAATTTGTCATGTACAGTTAAACTTTTATAAGTTTTCACCACTCTGCTGCTACATAGACTAGTTCCAATTACCACTTCAACATTTCAGTCTTCTCCACTGTTCACTTCACATTAAATAGCTTCCTGCTTTGTTAAATGACATAAAACCCATTTGTTAATGATGTAATTTAACACAAACAATGCCATAAAGTGTTGGTTTCATTAACAGTAAGTTTGGATTGGAAAAAGCCAAAGTACAATGAACTGGCATTATTAAGTGAAATAGCCTTTGTAAGAGGAACAGGAATATTATACTAAATTTATCATATGACAATGTGGGTAATTCCATCTCTCCTCAACCTTTACTGGAAAATAGCCTGGATACACAAAAACTATTATTTGTGACTCTAGTATTTTATGCAAACTCATTTATTTGAAAATTTACCAAAAGAAAACATTGTTTAACCCAAATGTCCACACAGTGAAACAGCAAATATAATGCTAAGCATACAATTGTCATTCAGAGAAACTCATGTCTCATGATGATCAGCGACGCTTTTGGTAGAATCTATTCCAGGTACCTGTTCTCTTTTTGAAGCGACTGCTCTGGGAGACAGGGTGCCAAAGCTCTGTTTTACATACCAGTCTTCTGCATGCAAGTGTGCATAGGAAGAGTCTTTTACATCCACAATGGTTTTGTTTGACACGGGGCTTGAGGACTCGTCATTACTCGTGCACCCACCCTGCAGTGTCATTGTGTGGCTTACATGCCATTGCTCAGACTGCTGGCTCCAGTCTTGCATGTTGGTGACCTGTACTGACAAAGGGCAGTGAGAAGCCTGTGTGCAACCAAAAGTGTTTTTAGTGGCCTGGTAGCATTCTCCCTCTGAAATACTGACAGGAGAAGAGGACTTTCCAGAGGATTCGTATTCGGGGTCGATTGCCTCCACTTTGATTTGGACGGTTCTGGATTTAATCCGCAGTTTATGGGGTAAAGCTGAAGAACTACCATCTGGCACTTTATGTGTGGAGACAATGATGCTTCTTGGGTCTACTACAGATGGCATCAACCCTTTGGGGACCTGCTGCTCATCCTCACCATCAGATGATTTGCTAACTGCACCATCATCCGAGCTCCTGGGTGAGTTACTAGATGACCTCATGATCTGCATGAATGATGCAGACTGAGTGTAGACTCCAGACAAAGGGCTGGCTATGCCAGGTTTGTAGAGTTCATAGGGACTACCTTGCTCTTGTCTATAGCTGCCATTCTCTCCCGGTTCCTGCTTGACCTCTGCATTCCTGCAGACAGTAAAGCTACCCTGAGTTGCGGTAAATGTCTTGGGCATATGAGGTGAATGCCTGATGACTGATATGCAGCTGCTGCGCAGGTGAATAGGCTCCTTTTCTTTGCTGGTAAAACCTTGGCTAGCATTGGGTGGAATAAACATTTGGTGGAGGTTAAGAGTGGCGGAGCTGGATAACCGTTGGACTTCTTGGGCATATGCTGTCGAGCTCACCAATCCAAACTTCAACTTCAATGACAGCAGCTCAGCCTTGAGGGAGGCATTTTCCTCGCCAAGTGCTACCAATTTGTTCTCTAGCACCATATCATTTATGCGTCGCTTCTCCCTTGAACGCTTGGCTGCTTCGTTGTTTTTACGACGCCTCTCCCAGTACAGGGTGTCTTTTTTTTCCTCTGGGATAAACTCCCTTTTCCTACGACAAGCAGATTTAGCCTTGAAAGGAAGTGCAGAGATTTTGTGGCTCAGGAGGTCTCTGTCGGTCCCTTGTAAAGCCACAGCCAGGCACAGGGCATCCTCTCCACTGTAGGACTGATTGGAGTCAACTTCTTGCTTTATTGATTGCATATTATTACTGTTTGCTACTGTCAGCATGCTAAAAGATCTTCAACTGTATACCATAATGCTTGTATCGAGCAAAATTAACTGTCACATGGAATTAATCCGCTTGAGTTGAAGAAATCTGTGGAATAAGACACAACAGAAATGTTTTTCGTCAGAGTTTAGTTGAAACAATGTCAAACAAGTTACCATGATACTTTAATATTTACTTGTGCTGATCAAAGATTGTATATTATCATCCACTTAAAGCTTATTCAGATTTCTGTGCTCTACACATAAAACATTAAGGCTGCAATTATGAGTCCAGTATATTTCTGAAAATACATTTGTAGAAAAGTAAAATGTGGTTAATAGGGTTATAATAGGGTTATAATTATAATATCAAGATAATTACTTTTTAGTTTTGTTATTACCATTTCCTACGTTGTGTCAGGGAAACAAAGAAATCTTCATTAAAGTACAAAAAAACATGAAGAAAACATGTAATCATTTAACTTTCAGAAACTGGATGCCTTCAACAGATTTCAAAATTGATGCTGTGTAACAGATAAATATTTAAAGATGTCATTGGTGAATGTCATCTTATTTACCAATAGCCTGATACCAGTCAACAAGGTATATCAGTCAGTTCCAATGCCTGGCCAATAAATTGGTGCTTCCCCATGATTTACCTTGATTAAAATTTAAAGTACCAGTTCTTTTGTACATGCCAAGCTTAGGAAATTGAAGTAAACAAACTTTTTTATTCAGGAGAAAAATGATGAAAATAGACATAAAGGCATGATATCACAAAAAATGAGAAACACGAAGCCTGTAACCTGAATAATTTCTTTTGAACTAGTCTTTCACACTCACTGCAGCAAACAGTGGTATTTAGAAGAGGAGCAGAAAGATTTTTAATTAGAAAAATTAATGTTTAGGGTGTGATACAGTTTCCTCAAATGTTTCTTCTTGACTCTGTGCCCTCATTTTGTCCTTGACTTGGGTCTACATTTAGGAAGAGAGAGACATGACTAATAGGTCACAGACTTGTGTACACATTATAGTCTGGTAACTTTCAGACACTAACTTTGTGTGATACAATTTGGTCTCCCACTTTTTAGAAGCAAGAAGGCGCTGTATCCCCGACAAATCAATTTGAAATACAGGAGAAATATTTCTCTTTTCATTTACTCGAACCCCTTACGCAGTCTACTACAGATTTTATGATGCCGATGTGCAAACCCCAGCTGGCGTTGACGAACGCGTCCTTTTGTCTTTTTTAACGAGGCAACAAAACATCGTGCCTAAATTTGGATCATACGTGATTAATAACGGTGACGATGTTATCGCAACGTGCGACACTTGGAGGGTGGGTGCTGACCGAGTGTTTGCTGCTGGTTCAGTCGCGACAAGCAGTACAGAGCGGTCGACTCGGCGTTCCAGCACCGGGCCGTCAACGCGTCCTGTTGCCCCAGATTCCTTCATTGTGTCGGTATTATACAATAAGCCCCGCTCCTGCCCTCCCGAGTGCCAGCAATTTCTATTGGTGCAGACATTATGCAATGTTTGCCTGTGTGGCAATAACAATACGGACCAGTGATTGCTCAGCTCTGCGTCCAAGTAAAATAGCTCTAAATTTTTCCACATGTGTTAGATAGCTAACACTGTATGTAACAGACTTTACTAAGACAATGTGGGCATTCAACTCTGTACATGACATCATTGTCTTCGTTACTCATGACATTGGTGGCTGAAGCGCGAGGTCCATCTACGCCCTGAAAAGTAAACTGTTACAACATTACAGAGAAGAAAGCGTTAGCACTGAAAAAAGGTTCCAGTTGTTAACAGCAGCCCTCCCCCCTGCTGTCAAATTTGTGGCCAGGAGCAGCCTGGCCATTATTTGCCTTAAAGCTGAAATTCTTCATGTTTTAAGTCATATTATTGGTTTGTATGTTTGTGTAGTGCCAGATTACTTTTCTTTTAACAACTTCCTTAAAGTGAATGAAAGTTTTATACTTCTTTTCAGAATTATTTTGAGGAATTGGTTTGAAAGTTACAGATTGTTAAGAGAGCATTTGTGTTCAGCCTTGACCTTTTGGTAATGTAAACCCTGCTTATTGACATTAAACATTCATTTAACAGCACTGGAGGCTTAAACATTTAGTCAATAACATTGTCACAAACTTCCACCAGTGGGCTGAAACACAGCCACATCCCTACTGGAGTTTAAGAAAAGAATGATACAGATTTTGACTCAAACTTTAGTACAACTTTTAAATAGGCTCTGCTTCACTCACTGTTTCACTGTTTGCCAAACTTTGTTTTGCTTTTTCATTATTTTGTTGATTACTTAAACTTTCCAGGCTGCTGGTTAAAGCGAGATTGTGAGTGACATTTGCTGGAGAATTGTAAATTTCCTTAACCTTGACAGGACTGTAGTTGGATTTTACAACGCTTTGAAATATTTTGAATTACACAATGCTGAGTTTATGGAAGAAAGTATCTCAACCCAAAACTTTCTGTTACTATGTAGAATCCAGAGCCATCAGTAATCATCATCATATATGCCTTGTTTGCTGTTTGTAGCAAATTGGGGGTGGTCACATATTACTATGTGACTTTCTATATAGTTAATATAAATGAGCAAGTTAAATCAAACATAGCTGGTATCATGTCAGATAATTCACTTTATTTCAAATACATCGTATGTGCATATTATGCCATAGTTGGAAATATACCAACAATGATAATCATAACTCATTTTTTTCCAGCAGCCTCAAGCTTTATTGTAATGTGAGCTTTTATTCACAATAAATGTCCTGTCATTAAATTGCATATGCTTTCTTTCTTTATTTTTCTTTCTTGAAGCTAATACTAAATGTGATATTTGTGAGTGAAAATCATATTTTGGCTATATTTTCAGCTATGTCCATTTACTTTTATAGTATTAGGTCAATCATTAGGCAGTCATGTTGCCATAAGTCAGATCTCCCGGCATCCAAGTGGCTTTCAGTTTTTATTTTTACTCAGTGAGGAAAGACTTTCTAGTTCTTTTCACGTAATATGGCTGGATTAGGAAACACACTAGAAAATAATGCTACAGTAGCAAATTCATTTAGATGTAAAACCAACCTCTTCAGTTGTGTTAAGAATGCCTAAAATCCATCAATCCATTTGTTTTATGACAGAACAGCAAAGACAAAAATTCTCCAAAAGTTGTTGATTCAAGCTGAAACTGTGTGGATAGCATACCGCCATTGGGAATAGAGAACACTCACCAAAAGAAATGGGTTAGTCATGTTTGTAAATCATCATACAATTAAAAACAGTACAGTTAAAATAATCTGAGTTAGGATTTAGCATTTGCTTTTGTTTGTTACTGGTTTAGAGAAATCACTGCAATAAGAAACATAATTGTTACAGCTTTAATGTGTAATTTTATATAAACACTACTCTATATAAACACAAAATACGTTTTCAACTTAAGGGACTCTTAAAGTAGAATTTTCAGTTATGAGTTTAACTTTCCAATGAGTTCAAGAACAAGTGTAACTTCACCTACTTTTTCTCCTGGTCTCTCATTTTCCTCCTTAAACACTGGTGATCTAATCAAACATAAGAACTGTCAAAGAGATTAAGATTCCACGGCTTATCTTTATCCAAAATATTAATAAAAGTACTTAACATCCAGTCTTTTCATCAATAAAGTGATACAGAGTGTTAAAACAGGGTTTACCTGAATGCAGTTTTGCTAATAGATAATTATGCTTAATTCTAATCATATTATATCCAACTACAAGTTTAATTAATATCCATCCGGGGCATTCACCACACCCAGGAGGCATCCTAGTTAGATGCCCAAACCACCTCCACTAGCTCCTTTCGATGTGGAGGAGCAGCAGCTCTACTCTGAGCCCCTCCTGGATAGCCAAACTCCTCACCCTATCTCTAACAGGACATATTAGCTGCATTTAACCTTCAGTTACTCTTTATATAGTTAGGTAGGAGTCAGACCATGTTTCTTTTTAGCTGAAAAACATTACACCAGGTAACCTGCAGTGTTGAAAACGTGTTTTCCGACAATGTTTGCTACCCTACAATCCGTCCTGCTCTGTAGTAAATTCAGCGACATTTGACCGCCCTGTTGCTCCCATTGAAATGTATACAGCCCATTTAAAATCTAAAACTTTAAATTGTCTGCAGCCTGCTGTTGTTACCACTGTCCTGTTTGAAATGGATACTAACTAGCTAACTGACTGAATGCCCATTAACCTTAGAACACCTGTTGTGTGTGTGTGTGTGTGTGTTTGTGTACAGAGAGACAGCCAGGTTCATAATAGATATAAGGAAGTTTTTTTCAAAAAAAGGACCCACATTCAGGTAAAAGTGTAAAATCAAATGATCCGTTAATCAAGAATAATGTTGGATCAGTGTTTCAATGTTTATATCTTTTATTAGATGTTCATGTGGTTTGGTTATTTGCCTTTTGGTTGAAAGTACACTGAGAGAGGACTTTTTATTAGTGATCTTAATAAAAAAAATTTCATATTAATGTAATTTTTCATCTAATTGAATACAATCTATTTGTGTATGATTGTCAGTCCAAAGAGGGAGAGAGGAAAGAGGGAAACGTGAGGAGAAAGGGCAAGGTCAGGAAGAACCAGGTAAGAAAACAGACAGGGAACAGTGACAGGCAAAACAGAAACTGTTAAACTGGCAAAGAGAAAAAAAACCTGATTTTACTCACACAATCTGGAAGTTGTGTCCTCCCTATATTAAAGCTGCTATACAGAATCTGCAAAACAAACTGGGTTGAAACATTTTTGACCCTCTTTAACAACATTCCAACATAACATTATCATTGATTGGGGAGATTAAAATTAATGATATATTTTTATGTGGTTCAGCCACAACTCTACTAAAACCTCAGCCAGTAATAGGTAGGCCAATTTTTGGACCGTCCAGTTGTCTGTATGACTGCCGCAGTACGTACATCACATTTGCACACTATCAGAAAGTGCCAAACGGTGCCCTGGTGGAGTGAGGAGCTGTAAAGAGAAGCAGATGCTCTGTTTATATTCTAAAAATGTTTTAAGCTTGTTTCAAAGATTCTGTACAACAGCTTTAAATGTTTTCCAAAAGCACACATACACTTAACTTATCAGTGTTTCTCAAACTTTTTACAGTGTGTACCACCTGATAAAAATGTCAAGCTCTCCCAAGTACCACTATGAAACCATGAAAGTCATAAATCTTACAACACAAAATTATTATTATTAAATTAGTAAAATTAGTATCTGCAATAAAGATTTTTTCATACATTGTATACATTCAACCACGGGCAAAGTTGCCTCCATTTCTATAGTTTTTATTAATATTTTGTAATAATTTATTCTGTTTTGGGAGTGGTTTTTATGTATCTGTATTATATTATACATACACATTAAAAGTGAATCTCTGTCCAAAAAATGCACTCAGTTTACTTTTTACTCACTATGAGTATCATTCATAATTCTCCTCCAGTAATTAAGGTTAGGATATGTATTTTTTCTATTCCAATCCATTCTTCTTTAGCAGCATTTAAATAACCTTTATCAGATTTGATGGTTTTGTTACAGACTTTTCAAAAAAGTGTTTTGCTTTTCTTTCACAAATGTGGTGATTAAATTGTGTTAAAATGTACAAAACAGTGATGTCATGATTTGTGACAAGGACCCAGGCACAGAGAGACTTGATGAATTTAAGAATCTTATGATTTAATAAAGAAATTTGCAGACTTGCACAGAGATGGTAAAATTATGATGACTGATAACGGAGACGAAGACAACAGACGATGAGGACAGGGAGGAACAGGGGTTTAAATGCACCAAAGTGACAGTCAGAGAGAACTCGGGACAACATTTAAGGATGCAGGGACTGACAGAGACAGGTTTATCTTGCCTGGCTGGGCAGCTCTCTGGGTGCTCAGCACCCCCAAAGCTCTGATCCTAGAATCGCCCCTGTCCACGATCTTGTTCTTTTGGTCACTACCCAAAGCTAATGACCATAGGTGAGGGTAGCGATGTAGATCAATCGGTAAATTTAGAGCTTCGCTTTTACACTCAGCTCTCTCTTCACCCCAATGGACCAGTATAGTGTCTGCATCACTGCAGCCACAGCACCAATTCGCCTGTTGATCTCCAACTTCCTTCCCCCCTCACTCGTGAACCTATCTATATCACGTTATATCACGTTATCCAAGCCAAAATCGATTTTAATCAATAAATCGATAATCAAAACCCACCTCTAATGGGAACCACCACTCCGGTCTGCCAATCCAGAGGTACTGCCCCTGATCTCCCATGCAACATTACAGTAGCTTGTCAACCAAGACAGCCCTGCAACATCCAGAGTCTTCATGAATTCAGGGCAAACCTTTTAACCAGAAAGCTAGTTCTAGACTTTCCTGGATTGGGGGTATGGGCTTGAATCCACAGAATACGAAAAGTTTAGCATGCAACTTTTCATTCCCCCTTCCACTTAGAGTTATTTGGCCAGCTGTACCATAATGTTAATATTTAATATTAAATAACATCAAGTGTGAACAGCAGAAAATGTTGCCAATTTAAAAACCAAACAAAAACAAAAGTCTAAATAAATATTCCACTTATATATTAGATTCCTCCACATCTTCTGCACTTTTTTTTAATCAACATCTGTAAATCTTAGTACAGGGAAGGAGGCAGTGAGATCAGCAGCAGATCTCAACTTCCAGTCTGAAAGTTAATAAATATGTCAAAAGGAATTAGCTGGTGTAAGTTGTGTTCTACGGAACTGTGAAAAATAGATTCCTAAATTGTGGTTGATGCAGTAAATGATGGGGAGATTTCATCCCCACTGTGAATTAAATGTATTGTAGAAGCAGGGGTGTCTGGACTGGGGGTGGGGGTAATCCCTGAATGATAATTTGAAGCTGGGGGTCAACATAAAAGGTACTATTTCAATCTGTGAAAATCATAGAATTCAATGCAGTAGACATACTGCAACTACCACAGCCATGGCAATCAGGGGCGTAATTTCCAGGGGGGTTAGAGGGGTTATGATCCCCCCAATAATCAAACCCAACCAATATCCCCCCCCCCAATAAAATTATGAATTATCTTGCGTAAATAGCCTTTTTTTTCTCTTTACTCATTTAACTTATTACGAGCAAAATAGTTGCATGTTAAATCATCTGGAAATGTACCCAGATTTATTTATTTATTTAGACAGAGGACACAAGTTACAAATGATTTGCTTTCCTGCTTTTGGCAATATCTCTAAAATGAGAAGCATTCTGTCTCAGAGGGGTGATGAAAAACTACTTCATGCATTTTTTAATTTCTAGCCAGGACTATTGTAATTCATTATTATCAGGTTGTTCTAAACCCTCCCTGAACAGCCTTAAGTTGATCCAAAATGCTGTAGCGAGAGATTCCCAGCCAGCCGTGGCAGATGCTGCAAATCCCTGAGCCTGGTTCTACTGGAGACTTCTTCCTTAAAAGGGAGTTTTTCCTTCCCACTGTCACCAAATGCTTGCTTAAGGGCCAGGTCTTTCTTGGAGATGAGATTTAAATCTCAATGACACTTTTTACTTAGATAAATAAAGGATACGAAGAATAAAGAGGGATGTCTGACTGCTGGAGTTTTCTCTGTGTTATTGTAATGTCTTTTGCCTTGCAAAATAAAGCACCTTCAGCCAACTGTTGTTATCTTCCTCTATAAATAAAACTAAATTGAACTTTTATTGTGTATATAAACAGGGAATCGTATGAATCAAATGTAACTGTCACGTTCAAAAAGTGAGTAATTATTTTCATCATATTTACTATTGGGTTTTAAAATTAGTGATATATTTTGCACCACATTTATAAATTAAGACAACACGCGACACGGATAAAATAAAATTAAGAATTAAATTCAATATTTTTATTTTTCTGCCATGCAGACCGCAAATAAGTCATGTGATCTCATCACGTGACTGGGTTCAAAGTTGAAAGTCAAACAGCATTACAGCTCCTCGGTATGGCGGTCTTGGTAGGTTGCAGATCCTTTTGGCAATCTTTTCGCGTACAGGCAGCGCATCGACAAAGTGCGTGTAGGCTAGCCGCTGCCTTCTTCTCCAGACGGTATGTTCTGTCTAACAGAGTCGTGCTTTGTCCTCGCCTGAACGGCCACGGTGCTGTTACGCGATACTACAGCTCCGACTCAAAGGATGACCTGCGCGTTAGATACCTAGACGGAGAAGACAGCGGTAAGTTCTTGTCACAGCCTGCATTACCTGGGATGCGAGTTTGTCAGGAGAAAGCTGGTGTTATTGTCGAAACGGAATTCCAGAAAAAGTCAAAGGTGGCATTCTCATCACTGTGTAACATGATGTCATCCTAGACCGTAACAAAACACCAGAAAAGGTTCAAATTCATTTAATGCAGGTACATTTCTAAATATTAATTTGATAATCCCTTACCTTTAAGGCGAACAGAATGCAGTTTTGATATTGTTTACTGATAATGTTTAATAATTATGAGGAATTTCAAGTTAGTCGAATTTTCTCGAAAAGCTAGTGATAAATTAAAAAAAAAAAAATCATCATTGGTAATTAAAAAAAAAAAAAAAATGTTCATAAGCTCTCTGACCATCTCGGCTATTCTGTTTTGGTGACATAAACGTGTGTGGCGTGGTCAGTCAGCAGGATGTCTTATCTATCTTTCAGGTATTGTCGTCGTTGGAATAAATCGACCAAAAGCCAAAAATGCCATAAGCAAAAATCTTGTGAAAATGGTATGTATTGCTATGTGCCTTTTTAATCTATTTTTATTTTTTTTAAATTATGGTTAGAACCAAGCAAACAATTCATAAGTTTCATCTAGGATTCTACTTGCCTGCACTACACATAGGCTTCTTTGTGCTTAGGTCATTCAGAGAGCTTGGCTACTTGGGTTATACATTATATGTAGTTATGGGTCATTGTGGCTCAGGGGCGGCTTTAAGATCTGGAAGGAGTGCACACTTGTCTCTGTTCACCAATAACAGCTAACTACGACTAAGCTGTCCATGTCGTTTATGTCCTCATAAACCCAGTAACAGAAAAATAGACTTCTGCTCTTTAAATATCTGCTGAGCCTAAGCACTCAGTAGAAACTTAAGAGCTCAAAAGTATTTTACTAAACTTTTAATATTTCTTAAGTACTAGTTTATCCTGAACTGTGCTTCAAGTTATTTATTTTCAGTTGTCATAATTTATAAAATGTTGACAGACATTTTTTGTTGTTGTTGGAAAACTTTTTTTGTCTTTCAGATGTTTGAAGCTGTGGAGGACATCAAGAAGAATAAAAAAGTGCGCAGTGTAATTTTATGCAGTTTGGTTCCTGGTATATTTTGTGCAGGTATATTGTCCTTGCTAATTGGGCTATTTTCTTTTTGAACCATAATTGGAATAATAATAATAACATTAAAAATGCTCTACGTTTTACTTGTCATTCTTCAGTTGTTGATAAATTCCCACATCACTATGAGCCAGAATCTGAAATACCCATCTTGGGTCTTGTGAGCGTTAAATTCAGAAACGGTAGCAGATGCCAAAACTGTGTGTGCTGGTAATGCACTCCTCTGCTGTATGCCTCAGGAAGCCACTTACCTCTGGCTGAACGCTTTTCCTTTGTGTCTATTGGCAGGTGCAGATCTGAAGGAGAGGGCCAAGATGCACCAGAGCGAAGTGGGACCATTTGTATCCAAAGCAAGAGCCCTCATTACAGAGCTAGGTAAAGTCTGAATCATGCAAAATGAATTCGTGAATTGTTTATTTATTGAGTTGGAAGTGCTTTAATGGTTGTTTGAGGTTCAAGCCATACTTGTGGATTTAATGGCTAAGGACTGCATTTACAAATAGCGCTATGCACAAATCTCTACTTAAACTGTTCACACAAATAATTTATGGACAAATCCTGCATTCATCAATATTTATTTACCAACATTTGTAAGTAATGTGAATATATTTTGTTTGAACCAGTACTTTTCTTAAATTCAGTTCACTTTTTGTTATATATGGCAGTTCCCAATGATGGTCAGTCCTGTATAAATACAGTGTGCATCTCCTTGATTGATAGATCATTCTTTTCATAGGAAGCCTGCCAGTACCAACAATTGCTGCAATTGATGGTGCTGCCTTAGGAGGAGGTTTGGAAATGGCCCTTGCTTGTGACATCAGAATTTCCTGTAAGACTCAGAGGACTTTACTTTGAGCTTATAAACATGGCTGCTTGTGCCTGTGTTTACTAATATGACATTAGTAGGGCCCCATAGTAAACCTAAAAGGACTACACTCCAAGGAATGTATGAAAATCAAATATATATTATGAAATGTGTTTGTAGTACATTTTACAACTTTTATAATCTTTGAGTGAGAACCTGAGTTATGGCATGCTGCTAACACGGATGCTAAACATGCAATAGAACATATTGTAACCAACTTAAAAATCAGTTTAACTGTGGCTTGAATTTAAAGTTTACTTGGCACTTTAAGCTTTACTTCTGATCTGAAGCACTATTGGTCTCATTAAAAATAAAGATGTGAAAAAAAAGTTTAATAAATGCTTTCTTAATCCGATGTGTTTGGGAAATTTTGCTGCACGTTTTCCAAAGCCACTAAATGCTACTAAGAAAAGTAGTAATTCCACCTCAGGATTGACCACTTGTGATTGGTTAGTTTATGTCACTCTTAAAATACATTTATATGCTGAGATGGAACAGAGTTGCAGTTCTCACTGTTCTTCACTTTAGTGGTTTTAATGTTGTGTGTTAAGAGCGTACATCAGTAGTAGTGGTAGTAATAATTTTTCTCTTTAATCTTTCTAGCAAATACTGCCAAAATGGGACTAGTTGAGACTAAACTTGCAATTATTCCTGGAGCAGGTACAGCATGTTTTATTTCATTTCTTTGTAAATTTTGTAGTTTCATTTTAAATTATGTTGTCTATAAAAATGTAGTATGTAGACAGAGCACTTATTAGATTTAGAAACCTTGGGAAAATAACTTGGGGGATTGTTTCCACAACTTGTCCTATAGTTTCTCCATAAGGTGGTCATTTTTATATTGAATTGCTGCTACAGATGGAGGGCAGTATCAGTGTATCAATGGGTGAGGCCATATTCTATCCAGGTTTCTCCTGTTCCCTGTGCAGGTGGTACACAACGTCTCCCTAGGGTGATTGGCGTCTCTCTTGCCAAGGAGCTCATCTTTGCTGCACGAGTGGTTGATGGAACACAGGCGCAACAAATGGGTCTTGTCAGTCATTCTGTGGAGCAGAATGACAGTGGAGATGCTGCCTACTTGAGGGCTCTGGAGCTTGCACGGGAGATTAACCCCCAGGTAAGAAGATCATGTAACTGATTAGCAGATCTTTGTATCAATAATTTCAAGATCCTATTTTTACAAAGCACCCTTACCCAACTGGACACTACTCCTTCGAGGTCTGCTTGTTGCGAAATGTGAGCACTCCATTGCGACTGTTATTTTTAGCTCTCTTTCAAAATTGCTATTCTAAACACCTGAATATTCACACTTGTGTTGCATGCCAGATTTCATCCTCTCTGAAAACAGAATCTCTCAGCTTGACTTTGGGAAAGTGGACAGTCTCAGTGATTCAAATTACAGATAGTGAGTGGTCTTTGTGCTGGTATGCAAAGTCTTCTATTTTATTAATGTAGTGAGAGCAGTTCAGTTCAATCTGTCACCCATAGTTGTCCCCTAGAACTCTCATCATGTTGCAGTAGAGCTCTTACAATGTGACCTAGGGGATAAAATTATTGTGCACAACCCTATAAATTTGTAAGAAAACCACAACCCTGGTGCTGGTTGGGCTTCTGCTCAGTTGTACCTTCTTCAGGCTTTCTCCCTGAACACAGCAGTTTAGACGTGGTCAAAAAAGGGCTTGAGGTGTTTAGTGCCAAATTGAAAGGATACATTTTTGTTTCCTTTGATCGTTCATATTTTAAAAAAATGAACATTTTGTGCAAAACAACCTGACTAAAAAAAACCAGCGACACATTTTCTCATATTAACCATTTCAACCATAGCATATAAAACTTATATACAATTTTTGATTTTTTTGACTCCACAGGGCCCAATTGCAATAAGGATGGCAAAGTTGGCAATTAACCAGGGGATAGAGGTAAGTGTGGTCAGTGGATGGGTGCCTTTACGGTTCTTTATTTTGTTGTAATTCCGTAATAAAATGTACATTTTCAAAACTTTACACCTTTTAAAGCTCTTCAGTTTAACTCTTTGTGGACAAAGATATTTTTTGGCTATATTGTAACCCTAACTGAGAATTCCCACATTCCCTTTCAGGTGGATTTATCTACAGGTCTGGCAATAGAAGAGGCTTGTTATTCCCAAGTGAGTAATGAAAAAGTGTGATTGTGCAGGTTGAAGATTGTTGGCATTAACGAAAGGTAGAATGTGAGGGTCAGGAAAACCTTATGTTATTAATCTCAATTATATAAAGTAGAAGAGGCTAGAGGCTATACTTTAGAGGCTATACTGCCCACCTCTGACAGAGATGTCTCTTATTTGTTATTACAACCAGCCAGTTTATTTCTTGCAGTAAACTGAGCAGTTTGCAATGTTACAGAGTTTTAGTGACATTTGTACCTGGAGATCTGTGCATTTAAAAACAACAACAACAACAAAAAAAAACTGTCTAACCAATAGGGTATTGTGAAACCATTGGGAGGGTAATTTGTGTCTTGTGTATATACAAGAACACAGTAGTGGCCACGGTGCATGGTTTTTACTACTCGCATGCTTTTGGTGTTTTAAGGTGATACCAACTAAAGACCGTTTGGAAGGCTTGGCTGCTTTCAAGGAGAAGAGGCAGCCTCATTTCAAAGGGGAATGAAGTCATCGTTCCAGAATCGATCAGTTCTGCCTTCAGCTCTGCTACTGTTCCACTGCTTCCAACATAAATTACGGGTCAGACTGAACTCGCCAATACATTAGCCCATACAGTACCCATAGGATAGTTGACAGCTGGACCTTAGGGGTTATTGTGGGCTGATGTTTCAGGCTAAAGCACTTTCTGACTTTGTCGATTCAATTCACTTTTATTTATATAGTGATAGTTTATGACAGCAGTCACCGCAAGGCGCTTTAAATCGTAAGGTAAAGACTTTACAACTAACCACATTAAGATTTGGAGAAACAAAGCAAACTAACCCAGCTAAGTTAAATGTGTCCTGCTGTGTTCATGTCTGCATAAAACAGTTTTTGATTCACTTTACCAAAATGAAGTGAATGGAGATAGTTTGATTTCTTACTTTGGGGGCCTCAATGTGCTAGTAACAAAAAATCCTTCAGATCAACTGGTTGAAAATCATTGTTATTTTTCTACAAGTCAGTTTTTGGTGCCAAATTAATCTGATTAATTAAAAAAAAAAGATTAAAAAAAGATCTGAGCAACTTGATTACTGCTCAGAGCTTGATACGTTTCCGCATTTGTTTCATAGCAAACATAACCTAAACTATTTTGTTTACGTGTCGTCTTTACTTTCTGTCCAATTTTGTTACTTAAGACAACATCATATTAAAGTTTTGGGTTGGTTTTTTTTTTTTGTTTTTTTTTGTTTTTTTAATATAACCTTCTTTAAACACATGAGGGGTGCTTAAAGCTTACACTGTCTGAAACGATCTGAAATCGGCTTGTCTCCCTTTACAGCAACTTTGTTCTGATTGGCTATCCCTTGAACAGGACAACAGTGGGTTGTGCTTCTCTGCTGAAAGCCAGAGCCACACCTGAGATAACGATATTATGGATATCAGTTCTGACATCATACAAAGCTAAGAGTAGAGCAAAACGCCTCAAACCTATAGTTTTTAGTAGTCTAAAGCCAGATCTTTTGGCTTATATTGATTAAAATAATGGGATACCTGCTGTCCTCATTATTTGTAACTGGCCATGTTCATTATGACTGTCCATCATTAATTTAAGAAGTGAATATGACAAAAAGGAAAAGCGGAGTAAGTCCCAGGGAGACCGGAGAAGCAGCACGTTGAATGTGAATTTAAATGCATCGCAGAGCTCACTATGAACTCCAAGTCACTTAATTATTTTTAACGTATACTACATTGAAAGATGAGTGGTTTTTCTTGCAGTATACATCTGTCCACAGTACTGCTGGAAAGGTCAAAAGCGTGGGATTTGACTCTACACACATCACAAGTCTGTTCGGTTTTTAGTGTATCTGCAGAAATTGAATACATTTTCAGTTTGACTTGAGAAATGTGAACTACACTTAAAACTTTTTTTTAATTATATTCTGAAATAAAAAATAAAAAAGGTTTATCAGTGTAACTTGTGTTACTGTGGTTTTTTTTTATATAAATGATATTCATTTTAAACGTGCATTAACACAGAGTTTTGTTAATCATCAACTTTTTGGCTGCTACCTTCAGGAGTTGTCACAGCGCGTGATTTGCTCTCATCTCACCTTATCCCTAGTATCCTTCCTTGTTACGCCATCCCTCTGCATACCCGCTGTCACCACATCCATGAATCTTCTCTGTGAGCCCGCCCTCCGCTTGAGCTGTCATATTGATATACTCGCTTTAAATTTTGTAGGCTCTTTACCTTCTAATATACAGTGGCGTTAGGCAACTGAAAAAAAAGGAATTGTCCTGTCCATCTTGATCGCTCACAGTGAGTGTCATTTTTAACTCTTGCCTCAAACTCTATCTTCAGACTTTGGGTCAGTACCACCATCCCCACACCACACATCATAGCAGGTGTCCCTCCCATCTTGTAAATCTCCCTTTCACGCTTGCTGCTATCCTTCTGTTGCAAATCATCCCTACTGTTACTACAGATCAGAGTGGTGCTTATAAACACCTTAGACAATGGAGACTCCTGCCTGAGTTCATCTGTCAGCCTGTCCAATACCTTTGCAAATAAGAAGGGGTGATGATGTAATGTAATACCACCTCCACCCTGAACACTTGTCACTCCTACCACACACCTCACCACTCTTTCACTGCTGTCCTCATACAAATTTCTCTGCTACTACTGATTTTCTGATGCACCACTGCAGTTCCTCTCTTGGCACCCTATCATATACTTTCTCCAGATCAATGACACTACAACTCTTTCTGACCTTCTCTATCAACACACTCCACCTTTCTTCTTAACATAGCTTCAACAATGCTTTCCCAAATCTTCATGCTATGGCTCATCAATTGTATAACTCTGACCATCACTAGATCTGCTTTCTGGACCTCTCCTATATGGTTTCAGTTTGTGAAATAGTATTTCTTTCTTGATTTCTTTTTTTTTTTTGTTACATTTTATACTTACCTGTTTCAGTTTCTCAAACAAATTTTAATTTTAAACAGATAATTTAAGTTAATATAATGCAGATTTTAAATGATGATTTCATACATTAAGGGGGGGGGAAAGCTATCCAAGCCAGTACTGGCTTGGATAGCTTTTTTTTTAAATGTAATTGCCAACCAAACCTAATAACTGGTTCTGCAATCCTGCTAAGCAAGAACTGCAATCAAATATTTGCAATACCTGGCAATGTGACTTTCACAGTGCTGTTGGGGAATTGTGGCAGTCTTCTTTATTAATTTTCTTTTGTTTGGTGCTGTGCTTCAGATCACTGTCCTGCTAAATAAACCAAGTTCACTTGAGTTAGCCTTGAGTTAGAGTTGCTGGCCAGACATTCTCTTTCAGGATTTTCTGGTAGAGAGGACAATTCATGGGACCGTCACTGCAAGTCATCCAGGTCCCATAGCAGCAAAGCATAGACCATCAAACAACCACCACCATGTTTGACCATTGGTGTGATGTTCTTTTTATGAAATGCTGTTAGTATTACACGAGATGTAATAGGACACAAACCCTCCAAAAAGTTCAGCTTTTGTCTCATCAGTCCACAGGATATTTCCCCAAAAGTATTGGGTATTTTGAAGATGTTTTTGCAGTAGTTGTGCCTTAAAACTCTCCCATGAATGCCATTTCTACCCAGTTTCTTACTTTTGAATCATGAACACGGACCTTAACCTGAGGCCTGCAGTTCTTAAGATGTTGTTCTTAATTCTTTTGTGACCTCCGGGATGAGTCGTTGATTACTCTTGAAGTTTGGTAGGTCAGCCACTTGAAGGTTCACCACTGTTCCAAGAATTCTTGATTTGTCCATAATGATCTCACCTTAGTTCATTGGATTCCAAAGATTTAGAAAGGTTTTGTAAACCTTTCCAGACTTATAGATGTCATTGACTTTGTATCTTATCTGTTCATACCATAATCTAAAGAAACTAATGATGTGTTACTTTGAGATGGTGTCGGTGAGTGTGGCTGGCCATCATCTGTAACCTGTTCTCTTTATGGCCACTCAGTCTACATCTGTTTTCCTGTCTTCTCATTTATGACCACCAACTTCTCCTAAATATTTTAGTCACTGTTGAAGAGTAGTCCCAACTGGTCCCAGGATATCAGCAATTTTGTATTGAACTTGTACTAGCAACCATACCTATGTGTATTTGCCGCAGTCCAGCTTGCCTTTCTTTCTGCAACAAATACAGAAGATGGGTATAACACTGTGTCATTATGCCCTGGAAGTCCCTGAAACCTAGTTATCAATGGATCCCACCTGTGACTACGCATCTCATTGTCCAGCCTTCACAGTGTTATGTGCAATCTCGTGGTTGTTGGTCTGGTCCCTTGGGGTTGAAGTCAGGGTTGGCTCGGGTCTCTTTAGCATGGGAGAGGGTGTCTATTCTGGGTGTCGAGTGGTTCTTGGGCGCCTGGGGTCCTGTGGCCCTGATTTCAGCTCCCACAAAGATGGCTGGCCTGTGGTTCTCTGGTGCTCTTGCCCTTTGGCTGTGAGGGCTCCATCTAGGGCCTCCCTTCTTCTAATGCTGGGGTGGGCATGCAGCTTTTATCAATATGTGTGGCCTGGGGTCTTCAGTACTCTGGGGGTGCTGTGGATGGCCCAGGTCTCTTGGGTCTTTTTTTCTGTCTGCATCTGGCTCCTGGGGGGCATTATTGTGGCCTCACATGTTGGTCAAGTTACTTGAAAAAGTAATTAGTTACTAATTACTTCTCCAAGAAATTAATCCCATTACTTTACTGATTACTCATTTTCAAAAGTAATTAGTTACTGTATTACTTTGTTACTTTTTAAAAACATGATACACAACCTGAATAAGTTATAAAGCAAAAGCCCTTTCAGGCCAGTTCTATTTTTTCTGCATAATCCATAATTCATAGGCTAATTATGTTTAAGGTTGAAGCTGTAGATAATGTTACATCTGTGAGATGATTATGAGTAATTTTTTTCTCTAATGGTTCAAATTGTATTTGTGAACAAGTTCATGAAGTCATTCCTAGTTGGTTGGCTCAACAGTTGGCTCAGTGATGAATAGTAAGATGTTCTAGCCTAAGGGAGGGCTTTCTTATAAAGCAAAATACTATTTCTCCAGGCTATTTCCCTGCTACATGAGTATCATTTGCACCACTTACTGGACTATAACTGGAGAGCTTTCTCTAACAAACAGATTGAGCTTCTCTGCCAGAGCAGATACAGGAAATCTGTCATGTATTATACAATATCTCTCTACAGTGCAGCAGATAATCATCTTGACTCCTACTTTAACCTTTTTTTCCCTTTCTGATTTTGAAATATTTTGCTATGATGATAATCCTTATTATTACTACTATAGCAAGAGAATTTCCCAAATCTGGAATAAATGAAGTAGATCATATGATAATTTCAGCTTTTAAAAAGTTCTGTATAATATACATATACACAAATGATTGTTCGTGGTGGGTCTTCCGTTGCCACATACGGGGAATAGACATTTTTGTACTGGATTCAACAGAGATGATGCTTGTGGTTTGCACACTGCTGAGAAAAAGACATCTCAGTTTAGTTAACTTCTGCTCTGTTTTATGAAAATACTAGTGCTATTTAGGAGCAATAAGTGGGCCTTGTGTTATGGATTCATCACTCCAGCAGACATCAATTATAAAACTTGGTTGCAAACTTTTCAACATAGGAGTATGTTGTACCATAGAACACCACCACACCCAGAGTGAGGACTGAGTGAAGACTTTTAGGACAGAGAGTTTTGGCACTGAACTCACAGCTCTTATAAATACATATGCCACAAGACCAGCCCCCAAAAATACTCCTGCTCAGAAGAGGGGTCGCAAAACTGACACTGTGCCTCTTTAGCAAATCCAAGTAGCTTTTTAAAAAAAGGCTTTGCACTACTGCAGGTGTTAGTAAATCTGGCCCTAAATCTTTGTTTAAAAAACAAAACAAAACATTGCACACTGTAGTTTCAACATGGCGGCCATCTGGGATTGCATTGTTAAGGAGGCTTGGGTGATACACCACAGTTCATTTATGGTGGGGGGCAGTCACTTTTTCACACAGGACCATGCAGGTTTGGACTTTTTGCATTTTGTGTTTGTTTGTGTTATCTTTGTCAATATTTAAATTTGATCTGAAACATTTAAGTGTGGTAAACATACAAAAAAAAATCAGGAAGGGGGCAAACACTTTTTCACACCATTGTATATGGTGGTCTCGCTTTGCACAGCAGAATTTGTTATTTCCGGACCTGTAATCCACAATTATTGCTGTCTGTCATGAAGTGCAGGTAAATTAAAACAGAACAAAACCTCAACAGGAGAACCATATATGAAAATCAAAATGAAAATCAAAATACAAATGTTTTTATTTTTTCCACATTTTTTTTTTAATTTATCATATTTATGTTAACCTCAAGAACAATCTACACAATCAATACATTTTTCTAGTACAATGATGGTGATCATCGGGCTCAGTCTGGGGGCGACAGCACTGCACTTGCAGCCATGTCTTTTTTTCTTTTGCATCCTGTGATTAGGATTTGTTGTTTAGGGTTAAGTTAGGCTGAAGGTAGACATGCATTGCTTATGATATAGAATAAGGGTAGTCATTTGTGCAAGGCTGTGAACAGACTGTTGAGGCCCTGGCCAGCAGTTATGTGCAGACCTGGCCTGTGGCTTAATGCTGCTTGCTCAGGGCCTAACAACAGACTGAACATCCCCACTGTGGCTGGCCTCCTTCCGGCAGATGTCCCAACTCTAAGCCGGGGGGAATCCCACCACAAGTCAGAGTTGCGTAAAGAAAGACCGGTTCCCCAATACTGGAAACCTGCACCCCAGACGCTTCTCATGGGAAACATAGAAGGTGCAAGTGTAACGGCATCCTTCACAGATTTCTTCTTTTTTTTTAAGGAACATTTTTTGTCACCGCAGGACAGTTTGGAAGATGTGGCTCTTCCTCCCTGAGCATGTTTTGTGGGGCTGTTTGCAACTGTTTCTTAACATGTGGTTTGGGCCTCAAATTGTCGAATTGAAGGCCATCTCAACAGTATTTACACTGAGCAAACACTTTAAAATTTTGTACAACAAAGTAAAGCCAACATTAGAAAATATTATTAGGTAGAACATAGTTAGGTTTGTGATGTTGAATAAAACTATCTGCACCAAATTTCACTAGAGGGAAACATAATATTTGTAATTTTAAAAAATTGGATGAACTGAGTCCATAAAACTGGATTAACTACAAATTATATCAGTTGCCAAGTTATGAGTCGTGTAGGTGTGTCGTGTATTATAGATATAAAGGCAATAATAAAGTTATGAGGAGAAGAAATCTGGAGCTCCTATTAGAAGGAATTCAAGAATCAAGGCTCCTCTTTTCTAATAAAACAAAGGTAAACTTTAAAAAGGCATCTGCAGTTATAAAGGGCAACACATTACCTTAAAAGCAGTTATATTTCTTAATTGGGATCAGGCGGCTTCTAGAAGTTCAAGATGAGCTAAAAAGACAAATGAGTACATGAAAACCCTCAGTGACATTCATGGAGAATGAAGCAGTCCTAGTTCACTGGAATTGAAATGGGTCAGCAATCTGACATGATCGTCATTCCTGATGTGCAGCCCAATGAAGATGTTTAATGTGTGCAAAAACCTACTACTTAACATCCTGCTTTTGAAATCTCTTCGACCAGATTAAGCAACACAAAAACCACTTGATGGATTTTTCAGAATTGCACATTGTACACAAAATCCACACAATCTAGTCTCTCAGTTTAAATTCCTGTCTTCTTTAAGCTCTGTTTAAAATACAGAGTAGATCTGTCTTATCCATTTTTCACCAAGTTTTTGGAACTAAACATAAGTAGCAGTGTCACAACAGACGGAATACCTTTTACTCGCTCCAGCTTTTTTAGTGGAAATGCATAACATTTGTGTGACCTGATCTTACATTTTACCTCAGGTCATCTTAAATGATCTTACCCATTTTTGTTTCTTTGACAACTTGCAACAGCTGTGGTGTTCAAGTTGTCAGTTTAATCAAATTTGACTCAAGCATTTACTTGAATGTATATAGTCAATAGAGTTTGACAGTCAGAGATAAGAGGCAGTGTGTACCCAATTTCTGTTTCTGACAGAAAATAAAAACAACAACAACAAAAACAAACACATAATAATAGGTCCAACAGCTGGGCTACTCTAAACCTACATAGTAAATTAGTTGCATCTCATCACTGGTCACTTTGAATAAGTAGATTGTCAAATTTAAGTACACCATAAAATGTAAATGCTTTATCATTTTATTTTACAGTTGTTTGCCAGCTTTTCAATTGATGTCCAGTAAAAATGGACATCAATTTTGAAATGTACCAAAGTGAAAGCTATCTATCTCCTCTCATCTCAAACAGTAGTCTGTCATCAAGCTTTTCGCCTGTTTTGGTCCTTTACATCACTCCATCTTGTGGTCGTAGTTGGCTATTGCGACTGGAATTACACCCTCCTTGGATCCCATTGGAAACTGTAGTATGTCTACTTTTTACAGGCATTTCAGTTTCACATTATCAATCGCTTGTCAAGCTGAGAGCCAAGCAGCTTTTTCTGGTTGCTTGTGCAGGAGACTGATGGGAGATTAGCGTCCTAGACACTGGCTCTGCTTTTATTGCTCTGAGAAAAGTTACAAGCAATGGAAACAGAACTACTCTCAGTAAAATAGATAATCTTGTGTGATTTATTATAATAACAGAATCATCTACTTTTACTTGACCTTGGCCAAAATGTGTGTTATATAAACAAAATAGTGCAGAGTTTAAAAAAAATATATAGTGATTCTATTAGCATGTTAGCAAGAAAAGTCTTGATGATGAGGAGAAAATGTCAGATCTTTAATAAAGCAGATAAGTGAAACAGCTGCTGGCACACTTGGCCTACTGTAAAAGTCGTTGCATCCGAGCAATAGAAACCAGATCCATTTTTGTACCTGTGAGTCTGGGGATTAACTGGCTTTTCTGCCCATCCCCAAGTGTCTACTAGAGAAACTACAGGTTTTGGCCATTTTTCCTTTCTTTAAGTTCTGGAGGTTGACACTTAGTTCTGAGCTGAGTGCCACTTAATGACATTTTTTCAAGAGGAAAAGTGTGAAAAAATAGGAGAAATGTCCTGTAATGTCAGCATATAATAGAATAGAATAGAATAGAATGCCTTTATTGTCACTATACAGTTGTACAATGAGATACAGAGCATCTCCTACTCAGTGTAAACATGCTGGGGGGGTACAGTTCTGCAGCGCTATGTACATATGGACAGTATTAACATAGGGAAAAACATATATATATATAAAATGTACAATATACAAGACGTAAGTAATATGTAATAAATAGTGTTATGTATATACAGTTGAGTTATTGCACATAGAATTGGTATTGCACAGTGGTGGTCCATAGAGGAAGTGGGAAGTGGGGGGCTGTGTTATCTGTGCATGTGTGAGTTCAGGGTGGTTATCGCTTTGGGGAAGAAACTGTTTTTGAGTCTGTGGGTTTTTGTGCTGATGCACCTGTAGCACTTCCCTGAGGGAAGCAGGCTGAACATGTTGAAGCCAGGGTGGGAGCTGTCCTTGATAATGTTTGCTGCTCTGGTGAGGCAGCGGGAGGAATAAATGTCCATCAGGGAGGGGAGAGGGCAGCCGATGATCTTTTGTGCTGTCTTGACCACACTCTGAAGCCTCACTCTATCTGCTTTGGTGCAGCTGCCGTACCATACCGTGATGCAGTAGGTTAGCAGGCTCTCAATGGACGAGCGGTAGAAGGTCAGCAGCAGGTTGGAGTTCAGCTTGTACTTCCTGAGGACTCTCAGGAAGTGCAGCCGCTGACATAAGCCGCAGACATAATCTAACACTTTCCAAAACAAAAACAGTTTTATCTCATGATGCTCATATGGCCAAACAGGAATGTGACTAGGGCAATGTGACTGGTTAAATAATAATGTCAGAAGTTCAGCTGCATTGCCTGAAAATTTTAAAAGCTATCAGTGCAGACTACAGCCTTCAGGTCATAGTGTTCTGGAAAGTAATATTTTAATCCATCAGAAGTGAGTCAGTGAGAAACTAAGATGTTTGAATGGAATTCAAGCTAATGACAATAACCACTTGATAGCGGGTATGTTACCCAGAATATGTTGTGTGTGTGTGAGGTGTCCTCAGACACTTTTGTGGCTGCGGTTTTATGTGTTTCAAGTTGTCTTCACGGCACTTCTCTCTATAGGGTTGAGTGCTGTGTGACTGGATTAACTGTCAAGATCCAGAGATAGATTAACCTCCTAAGACCTGAACTCTTTCATGTCATGCATTTTTAATTTCTCTTTGCTATTTGGGCTGATTGGGACCTGACAAATGTAAAAACAAAGAATTACCAGATTTTTTTTACCTGATTTTTGTTTCTGAGAGAAATGAGATCCACATACGAGGACATTTGTTTTAAATTTTGATAGAGCAGCAGCAGTATAATGTCCTTGTAAGTGGATATCAGGCCCTTGTAAAGCAAAATTCTGTATTTTGGTCTAGACAACCCAAAATGTGATGTCCACATATGTGGACCCAGGTCCTAGGAGGTTAAAAATTCAAATGAAAAATTGTATAACTAGTGTATTAGCAAAACACTTAATTAAAGTGGGGACATTTGGCCAACCAGGTAGGGCCTGCATCTTTTGAACTTGCCTGTTTGAAAACCCAGTATGGATTGAACGGGAATTGATAAGAATATAGCAATTTAGATTCCGTTATCAAGATCACTTATTGATTTGATTCTATTAGTGATTCTCTTATTGATTCTCATTGGGTTCTCATTAGCTCTAGTTTAAGTCACCACCATCATCATATTAAAGACATTACATTCATGCAAACTAATTACATGCTATGTGGTCAAATGTTTGTGTTGGTAATGGAATGTAGTGCACATATTATACAGAACACCTCTCTTAAAAGTAATGCAGTATGTTACTTAATTACGCCCAGGAGACATTAATTCATTGTACAACTTATGTTACTTTTGCATTACTCTGTAAAATGTTCTGAAATGCACTGTCACATAATTACCATTTACCAATAATATAAAATAACACAAATCCCTATTACAATGAGGACAGAGACATGATTTTTCACTCCAGTAGTTGGGTATGAACACAAAGCTGCCAGAGATGCAAAAGCAAAGCAAGGATGAAAAGATGAACACATAGAAACAGATGCCTGACTGCTCATCCACTTGTTACCTGTCAAGGTCAAGCTCTGCTGCTGGTTTGGCATTTACTCAGCTTTAGCATAGATCTGGCTTCTTGGTTAGCTTAGCGTTAGCATGCAGGTGTCTGTGCAGATGCTTGCAAAGAGCATGCTTGCAAAGAGTTTAATGTCTTTAATGTCTTTAATGTCCATATCCATACTCCAGACTGACAGTAGCAAAGTCCAAGAACAAAGTCCAAGAACTGACACGTTTTTTCTGGATGCTTCTGCTATGATCATTTGTAATGTTTGGAGAGCAGCCAAACTGCGCTTTACACTTTGGAGTTGAAAGCACTGAAATCTTTATCTCTAATGGTGCCAGACTAATATAATGTAGTTTTATTATAGCAAAATACTACTTGGAGTGAATAAAACGAGGTAAGGACTTATATGCCATACATGCTTTGGTCAGGTTTAGTTTGTATGTGGATTATGAGCATATGCAGCACTGACTGCACTTGGAAGGGGTGTCATAAAGTTTTCTAGAGACTATACAGAGAGCACTGACAATGTTAAAATGTCCAGAGGTCTTTAAAAAAACACTCTTTTGCCAGACTATATTGAAAAAATCTCGTTGTAGATTTGATTAAACCTTTTGATGTAAGCGCAATATTGACTTTTATTTTGACCAGATGGTGGGAGTGTTGCATCACCATTGCATTAGTCCCATCTAAACCCAGAATTTGCCTTTTATTAACAGTGCATATGCACAAATGTGTCTGCAAACTTTACATATGAATGTTTCATGCATAAATGCATGATTTATCAGTATTTTCTTATATTCATTTGTTTGTGCTCTACGAACAACTCTGGAACTGCATTAGGCCATATGTGCAAACAAATAATCATCAGCCAAGAGCTTTTTGGAAACAAAATCTCGCAAAGACAAACCATTGCAAATAGACTGCATTAAATTCCCTTCCAGAGTCTCTGTCTGTGTGTTCTGCTGGGTTCCCTTTGTAGTCACAAGTGTTATAGTGGCACGGTTAGCTCCCAGCTGGCACATCCCTTAATTCTGGGAACAGTTTGGCCAACAAGTTAATAATAATTTAATGGGGTATTCTTTAGGCATGCGCTCATAACTGCTAAGGACATGTGATGTTTGTGCTGCACTCAGCTGTGACATGGGGTTGTCTGACACGGACTCAGGGGAGGAGGAAATGGTGAGCCCTTCTCAGGAGACCCCTGCTGGTTCACTCCTTGGAAAATATTTCTACTGGACCAATCTCAGGACCATACTCTACACTCAGCCTTTGACTGAGTAATAATGATGGCCAAATAGTGCACCCCAATGTAGCACTGATATTTCCTAATCTCTTAATGACTATATTATATATATTATATTATATAGACTATATTAAGTGAGTCATGACACTCACACAGAGGAGGAGCATACCCAGTTGTTGGTGTCAAAAAGCTGCTGGGAAATTATTTTCCAGTTGGCTCACTAAAACTAAAAAGCAGGGAGCAGGGCATATGGAGTATGACAAAACTCTGGGTGTATGTACCTCATTAGTCCATTTCACCAGAGTGCAAAGGGATATTGCTTTGTATTCTATTGCATCCCGAGGCAGTGCCAGATTAATATTACTGCTTGTTGTGCTATGTTTAAGTTTAATTCCATTTTAAATACTTTATTTCTATTTAATGTTGAGCATCATATTCTATATATCACATTTGTGGTGACTGTCCTGTAAGGACCAAATATCTGTGAAAAAGAATTAGTTGTTCATGAACTCAGAAACACAGGTCTACATCTTGATTTTTCAAAAAGTATGTTAATATATCATTTTTTAAAAATCAGCTGAATTAAATGGCATGAGGAATGAGTGATGTGGTCAGTATTCACAGGTTAATATTCACAGGGGATTCAAAATATAAATGAAAATTGCCAAAACAGTTGGTTAAGCTTATTGCATTCAGTCATTCTCATTAATCTGTTAATCTGAAAGTGCTGATGAGCCTGGACCTACAACAAGTTTTTCCTGCTCCATCAATGTGGTTAACAAGATGAAACTCATCTGTTATGATGGCAGATTTCTGAAACTTGTTGAGTTGCTACTGTGTTTCCACACTGCTAGTAACTGATGACAGAACAGTGAAAGGAAACCAGCAGCAACTTGCCTGGCACTCTCTTCTCCCATCAGTCTACCATAAAACACCAGAGGGTTATCCACAATGTGGATGCGCAAACCACCAAAAACAAGCTGCTGATCTCTCAGCTTGCCTTGCTCCAGTTATTGTTAACATGAGACCGACAGCGAGCCCTCAGAGGCAGAGATGCCAGAGCTATGAGATGAAACATAAAATAAATGCAGCTTTCAGTGACAATAGCCAAGTCAGACCACAAGATGGCAGTATTGTGCATCCTCTTTAATGTAGTCTCCAGGCTGAAGTGATTTGTCAAGTCACTAACTGGCTGTGGTAGATAGCTGCCCCTCCCTGAACCTGGTTGCCTGTGTAAAATCAAACACCTAGGCATGCAGACTGCTTCCACAAACTTCTGTGTAAGAATAAGTCACTCTCAGGAGCTCAGTGGATTACAACATGGTACACAATAAAGTGTGGTTGCTTACTCATCTACCTCGTCTGACCATCTGAAAACAGTCATCTTTGTTGTTTACAGGAAGATTACTTACCTTGAACCTTGCCAGATGTGATTTTGTAAAGCTATGGTCATATACTTAAGGCACTGCATAATTCAACAAGTAAAGGATAAACTGCATAATGCATCTATAACAACAACTTGACTTCATAGTAGAAGAACCTGGGTACCCAGCTTGCCCACCTGCAGTCCAGACCTTTGACCAGTTGGAAAACATCTGGTGTATCGTGATACAAAAATGTAAGAACTGTGATTGTTGAGCAGCTAGAATCCTTTAACAGAACAATATTCCTCTGCCAAAATTCCAGCAACTGGTCTCCTCAGTTCACTGATATTTATAGATCAAGAGGAGGTGGAGCTAAAGATAAACATGTCCTTGACCTAGCTTTTCTCAGTTTAAACATTTGATATAGATAGAGAGCAGATAGTCTGTCTTTCACATTACAGTATGTATCTGTAGGTAATATAAGCAGACATTCTTAGCTTTCCAATCCTCTGTTAACCATCTCCCTCTGTTGGCTTTTATTGGTGTCATTTGTGTTCGCAATGCTCTAATTCTCTGATTAAAAAGGCCTCAGTAACTTCCAGATTTGAATCTGATGCCATGTCTTTTTCTTTTTGAACTGTTACAGATTTACATATAACTTTACTACCAAAAAATTTACTTGTAACCAAGAAAAAAACAATTATCACATCATAAGATGGCATTGTAGTTGCTTCACCATCTTTCTTCACTTCCAATCTCTGTGGCACAGAGACAGTTGTTGATACCTTTGTTAACACCTTGTTTTAATCAGAATCCTAGGGTTGTGTGATGTGTTGCTGCCATGTTTCATTTCCACCAGTTCTTTAGAGTAATTTGTTCTGGTTTGCTACAATCATCTGTACCAGGTATAGAGGCTTAAGATATTGGTACCTAAATAGATAGGTTTACTTTTGAAAAAGATTTGTAATGCATTTATGAAGCTCTAGCTCTAGTCATTTGTTTGCCACTGTTTTTCTGTTCAGGAAGTGGCTCAACAATCCATTTGAATTGTTCTACTTTATTGCTCTTAGCTGAGGTTTTTGTAAACAGCTAATGTTTCCTGACATCTCAATAACCAAAAGCGCAAAATAGCAGCAAATCCTTCGTCAGATTTTGAGTTACTCTAATGTTTTAAATGTCAACCAACCACTTGATCACTGACTTTGACAATGTATATATGTAAAATAATTTGAAGGCATATGAATGTAATTTATTCATCTTAGAATTGTTTATGCAAGTACAGAAACTCAGAGTGCTGAAGATGCTTAAACAAGGTCGGATTGTATGTTGATATTAGGAAGCTTATAGGAAAACAGTAAGTCATGTAGTTTTTAGGTATAACATCAGTGATTGCCGTGAAATAAGATAGACTTGTAACAGTTTATTATCATTTTCATATGGCTTACATTCAAGAACAAATAAATGTAATAGGAATTATATTTGCATAATCAGAGTTTATATTAAAAGAGAATATATTCCAGTTAAAGTCTATATTTTACAGCATTTATTATCCATAACAATCTCTGAACCAATATGTGTAAAAGCTCATTTTCATCATCAGCCACTAGTTTGCATAGTCTCATAACATTCAAGTGAGCAATCACTGTGCAATGTCATAGTAATACTCTCGTAGTCTTGGCTCAACAACATTAAATCCAGGCCTCTCATTTGCCCTGGAAGACATGAAAATAACATGCAATAATCACAAAAGATGTCCATAAAACATAAACCGGTTTGCTGTTTGTTCAGCTAATGCCTTATGATGAACATGTTACTTACTTATATGTCCAGCAGGTCTTCATGAGCTCATACATCTCTAGTGGACACTTCTCTGGGGAGTCCATACGCTTACCACTTTCAATCATCTGCAGGACATCATTTCCTTTCATTCCCTGTAAGGAGTTAAAAATTCAGAACAAATAAGATGCCATCAAATAAACTGAAATGTAAAGGCATAGAGATTATCAAAGTCATAATTTTTCATGAAAGTAGTGGCATTTTTTGTTGCAACCATTATTTTTTAATAGCAATAAGAAGGTTAGTACATAATTCTAAAGTCACACACTAAGATCATTATGATACATGCAATTCATAGATTTCCTCAAATTACTCAAATGAGTACACATTACAAAATTATTCTATAAATTACAACTAAACAAATCTGAAACATTTGTTTTGTAGTCATTTAGTTTACATAAAACAGCAACTATAAAGAATAAAAATTAACAAAATAAAGGCTGCAACAGCTTTACATTTTTGCCTGTAGCTGCTAACAGTCTAAACTAATATTCAAACAAAAACACAATGTGTGAGTGAGTGAGGTTACATGTGTCACCATAACTCCTTATATTCAATAATAATAATACCTTGTATGGTTTTTGGCCATAGGAGTAAGCCTCCCACATGAGCACCCCAAAGCTCCACACATCACTTTTGGATGAGAACTTGAAGTAGTTTATACATTCAGGCGCGTACCATTTCACTGGCCACTTCCCATGACCTTTTGCCTAAAGGGAGAGACACGCATACATAACTAGTTGTAATTTCATGCCACACTGGTCATTTTGCAGCTTCAAATAACACAATGATTAGGACTGGTTCCTGGCAGTAGTGTTCATATTATGATAACAGATACAAGTAAGGCAGATTGATTGGTGTTAGTGTTACAGTTATTTTAATGCTTTACAGTAGGGATGGGCAAATCCAGGCCTCGAGTGCCGATGTCCTGCAGGTTTTAGATCTCACCCTGGGTCAGCACACCTGAATCAAATGATTGGTTTATTACCAGGCCTCTGGAGAACTTCTGTTGAGGAGGTCATTTAGCAATTTGAATCAGATGTGTTGGATCAAAGACACATCTAAAACCTGCAGGACAGTCCTTGAGGCCAGGAGTTGCCTACCCCTGCTTTACAGTAACACTTTCATTGAGATTGACTTACTTTTAAACAAAAATCTAAGAGTGTTGATGCATGCTCAATCGTGAAGATAAGGAAATCCCAAAAAGTTTGTGAGATTCTGTTCATGAGGACAGTTTTTTCAGTGGGATAAATATTTTGTCAGTCATCAAAGTGACTTCTTTAGACAAAATGTTTCTCTCACTGAAAACGCTACGTCCTCACGAACAGAATCAACTTTTTGGGAAAAATCTAAGACATTCATAGAGATGGACCATCAAGGCTTTTTGAGAGTATAAGGAGAGATGACGTGTCATCCTATTCCATATGTTACCTTGTAGTAGTTTTGATCCTCAGCAACAGCTTTAGAGAGGCCAAAGTCACTGATCTTGGCATAGTGCTGTGTGACCAGCAGTACATTCCTTGCAGCAAGGTCCCTGTGGACAAAGTTATGCTCCTCCAGGTACTTCATCCCCATAGACACCTGATGGACCAGCTCTGTGATATTCTTTATGGCCGTTTGCCTGGAGATGAGGAGTTGTTGTTCCTTTAACTCTAAAAGCCACCATAAACCTCACACAATATGAGAACTGTATTTTGAAATCTTTGATTTTTTTATATACTGTTATTTTGAAACTAAAACTTATAAATAACTTCACATTTAGAAAAAAGTGATTTGTCACTTTAATCTCCTAAACTGGAAAGCTTGTGGAAAGATCAAAATTGGATTTTTGATGAGTCGGTTGGATGGGTCCATTCCATTGTAGAATAACTCAAGTAACTTACCACAAAACAGTACCTTTATAAATAAAAATTCAGACTCTATCATAATGTACTTGCGTTAATGTGAAGAAAAAACAATGTTCAAACAAACCAAATTGAAGAAAGAGCAAGGCCAAGTCACAGTACATACTTATTTTTCTGCAGGAACTTGTGGAGGGGTCCCAGCTCAGCCAGCTCCATAACTAGCATGAGGTTCTCTGCTTCACAGATACCAATCATCCGGACAATATACGGATTGTCCAGCTGCTGCATTACATTGGCTTCCCGCAGCATTTCGTCACGTACTGACTGGTTGTTATCATCATTCTTCAAGACTTTAACTGCAACTGTCTTCTCTGTCCTGATATGCAACATGGATTAGTGTAAGTATTAATATGTTACTACAACAGAAATGCATTTTTCAGACATTTTGACTCATCCACAGTCAACATTCATCATCAGCAAAACAACATAGTGGTACGGATATCAATAGACACAACTGTCAATAGAGTAAACCAGTAAGACAAAAGCAGTACAGACTTGCATTCTGTATAAAGGGGGGTGCTATAATGAAGCCATCTTTTAATGACTGCAGGGACCTGCAGGTGTCCTGTGGACTTTGCTTGGGTTTGATTTGTATGATATGAGCTGTGTGTTTTTGGAATTTGAATAACCGATTGAATATTTCTTTGGGAAAACAATGAAACAAGATCTGCTGAACTCATATTTTATTTTTTGGGTTATATCAGTGAATCACTGACAAGTCACTAACTAAGTTTGCCTGCTGCAGTCAGCAAATCATAAATATCATTTATGATAGGGAGAATATTTTAAATTTGTAAGTCTGATCATTTAACAAAGCATTGTAGTGCAATGTTTGTATGTAGTAATATGATTTAATGTAGCATACTTTCTCATCTTGTAGGTGCCTTTCATGACGGTACCAAAATTCCCAGAGCCCAGTTCTCCATCCTCCAAGAAAAGATGTGAGCGATCCACTGTAGAACTCCGCAGTTCATCTGGATCCGCATAAGGACTCTCATATACCTCTGTGTCCATTGGCATGGCCTCTGATGAAGAATTCAACATGTCAAAATTAGGAAGCAGTGAAATATTAAATGAAAACATGTGAATTTGGATTTTACAAGTTTAGAATGTTCTCTAGCCAAAATAATAGCTCGATATTCAGGTAGATTTTCCCTATTCAGATTTATCATAATCTATCTGTCTACTATGGGCAGAAATCTGTGCCATCAGAAACTGAATTTGAATAGTCTACACTGTAAAATAAAATTCTAATATAAAAGTATTTTACTGTGTATTTTACTGTGTATTTTACAGTTTTGTACTGTTCTTCTAGAATATCATTAAATTTACATCAATAGACTGTGATTTCACATTTCAAATGTAAATTAACGTAAAATCACTGTAATGTAATAAAACATAATTTTCTTGTTTTTTAAATGTATTTGTCTGTACATATGCATATTTAGATTGTTAAAATACATTCACAAATGTATCATGATTTCACAAATATTTGTCCTTTATTTGAAAGATTGAACTGTTAAATTCAAATGTAAGGCTATGGAAAAATATATAAAATGATTCTTATAAACTTTTTTTACATCAAATAATTATTATTATCATTGCTATTTAGGGCGATCGTGGCTCAAGAGTTGGGAGTTTGCCTTGTAATCAGAAGGTTGCCGGTTCGAGCCCCGGCTCGGACACTCTCGGTCGTTGTGTCCTTGGGCAAGACACTTCACCTACTGGTGATGGCCAGAGGGGAATTATAAAGTGGAATTGTAAAGCACTTTGAGGGTCTCAAAAAGCGTGATATGAATGCAGTCCATTATTATTTAAACCAACTGTTAAGTGTATATTTCTGTACATTTAAGTATTATTATTCATATTGCCACATTCATTGACCTTGTTTATAGGTAATTTCATTAAATTGTTCCTAATTTAATGTTTCAAAGCACTTGAAAAAGGCAAAATCCCATGTAAAATTAGGGCAACAAATTGTATTTTCATTAATGGAAATAACCGTTATTTTTATGAGTAAGTTATTTTCTGTTATTTTACGGTATTATTTTGGCGCCCCAGCTGCCGGAATATTACTGTTTTTTAAAGATGTTTTTTCTAACAGTGTAGTATGTCCCCTATATGAAAGCATAAAACTGATTTTACTTATTTTTGAAAAACATTGTACTGGAAAAAATATTGAAGGAGTACTGTACCTTTAGCATCACTCATTTGAAAGTGAAAAGAAATGCATGTTTTAAATCAGATTACTGTAATCCAAAAAATCTGTCATTTCTGACAGATTCAAGTTAAAGTTCATCCTAATTTTCCTTGAAGACTGGTCATCTCGAGTTACATGTTCAGGGTAAAGGAATAGTCTTGGTTTTTGTTAAACAAAAACAATTAACATTATCCCTTGTCTTGTCTTATGGATATGGAGTCGTAGTGAGAGGCTTTCCTTTTTTGGTCTGGATCAGGTGACCTGGATGCTCTCTTGGTTAGGTCTAGTCTGCTGACAGCACTGAGTACTTTCCTTTCACTCTCTATAGATTCATATGCCAATATTGCATGTGATTATCTTTTGTCTGCTTGTGTTTTGTCCCGTTTGTTGTATGCTTTTGTTACACAGAGCAGCTACCTGAATGGTACTCACACAGAGGTCAGTTATCTTTTTCATTTCTTTACATCTTCATGATATACAACTCTGGATACTGTAGCTCCCCAGAAAAAAACCCTCAAATATACCAGGGAGTCTGGAATACTTGATCCCCTGGTATAATTCTCAATACACACCTTTAAAACCAATAACTAGTAAGCTAGAGATATTAAAATAATTACGTAGTCTGGAAAAATTTGCTTTATTGCTCACTGACTTTGCTGCTTTATTTAAAAATAAGCCCTCACAAAGCTGGAACATCTTACTATTCATCACTGGTTGAAGAAAATAAGGACAACCTTAGGTTTCTCTTAAGCACAGGCTGAAAAAAAGTTTGTTTTGAGCCAACCATTCGTTTAACCTTAATGACTTGATGAATTTCTTTACAAATAAAATTGTCACCATTAGAGAAATATTTCTTGTAACCATCTCACAGACATAATATTATCTACAGTTACTTTCAGTACCATTGGTATTCATTTAGAGTCTTTTTCTCCAATTGATCTTTCTGAGTTAACTTCCGTAATTACTTCCTCCAAACCATCAACATGTCTTTTAGACCCCATTCCTACAAGACTGCTCAAAGAAGTCCTGCCATTAATTAATGCTTGAATCTTAAATATGATCAACCTGTCTCTAATAATTGGCTATGTATCACAGGCCTTCAAGCTGGTAGTAGTTAAACCTTTACTTAAAATAGTAACGGTTTTTACCCAACTCTCTTAGCTAATTATAGGCCAATCTCTAACCTCCCTTTCATCACAAAAAAAATCTTGAGAGAGTTGTTATCAAACAGGTAACAGATCATCTGCAAAGGGAAAGTTTATTTGAAGAGTTTCAGTCAGGTTTCAGAGCTCATCACAGCACAGAAACAGATTTAGTGAAGGTTACAAATGATCTTCTTGTGGCCTCTGACAGTGGACTCATCTCTGTGCTTGTCCTGCTAGACCTCAGTGCAGCGTTCGATTCTGTTAACCATAATATTCTATTACAGCGATTAGAGCACGCTGTAGGTATTACAGGAACTACGCTGCAGTGGTTTGTATTATATATTTCTAATAGACTCCAATTTGTTCATGTAAATGGAGAGTCCTCTTCACACACTGAGGTTAATTATGGAGTTCCACAGGGTTCCATGCTAAGATTAATTCCTTTTACATTATACATGCTTCCTTTAGGCAGTATCATCAGAAGGCATGGCGTACATTTTCTCTCCAATCCAGATTACACCCAACATGACATAGAATCTATGCTAAATAATATTCACAGAGTATGGAACATGCACACGCAATTGAACAACAGTACATCAATATAGGGTTTGACAAAGGCAGTCTAAATAACTTACCTTTACCGGGTATCCTAGTTTCATAAGGATTGGAGTTATCTGCAGTCTTGGGACGAGATGGTCGGTTCTGTTATCATCAGAGGAGACAGTGTTAAAGAACATTCATTATGAGAATGCATGAAGTATAGCTAAATAGCACTTACTGCTGAAAGTAACCTGCAACAAGTGAACACATGATTTCAAAGAAGGGGTTTAGGACAAGTTTACAGTCAGAGGGTATTTTGACTCTCAAACATCTCAAGCATAAAATCTCAGAAAAAAATAGGAAGAAGACTGTACAAGATAAAAATGCAGGATTCAAAAAGGGAAGAAAAAAAGACATCCGATCCAAAACTTAACTGTAACAAAGCCAGGCAAAAACAAGAATAAAAAAGAAAAGGAAAAGAAAAGAAAAAATGGCAGAGGGATTTTAAAGGATGGAACATTACATGTGGACAATATTATCACAAGCACATATAGAAAGCTACCAAATGGCTGCTTGTGGTTCTATAATGTAATTGCACTGGGTAACCTCTGGATGGTGTTAAAACATAATTACAAATACACCAACTAAGATGTCACACCAATTCAATAAGCTTGTGTGCACTGACATCCATTATTTACTTGGATGTGAGATCTATCAGAGGGATTAGAAAGGACATAATTCAAAGGACCAATATTGCAAGAAAGAGTTAGTAAATAGAAATCCACATTCCATTAGTGAAGAAGTGCAGAGGGAGAAGGAAGGTGGAGGTTACACACTGCTGTGAGCAACTATGACTGAGGAAACAGGATGTGTGTAATGCACCTTTTTTATGCCGGGAACTTTACTGATGATGGTGAAAAATCCATCTGTCGCACTTTGCTAAAAATCAAAATGTCAGAGAGGTTATCATTAATGGTAATATTAAAACCATGCATGAAATTATTACAATAGGAAAAAGATTAATGGGAAAAATAGCTCCAAACGAGGATGTGTGAAGTCGTCTGACACACACATTCATCTACACATTACAAGAAACATTTCTATGTTAGTTTTACCATACAGGGCTTCCTGAAGAAGCCATATAATTCTAATAATAAAAAACAACCCTTGTCGTAATGGTTAATGGTAACCCATACAGGCTGACTGCTGAGGCCGATTTAACCAGCATTTCTGTTTCAGTTGAATGTATTAATGCACATAGATGGAACTTACAATGGCAGAACCAAGTCTAGGATGGCCCGGTGGAAGAAAAGGCCGTCCTATCAGCCCTGTGAACATGGAATAAGACAAATGTTAATCAGCTGTGTATACAGTGTTATAATTTAGAGTATTTTAGTTATTAGTTAACATGCAGTGAAATTTGCTTTCAATGAAAGTCTTGCTGTAAACACATTTCGATTAGTTGTGTTTGTGTTTCTTACCAATATCTCCATCAGGCCTTGGACAGGGCTCTGTTAGTACTCGCAAAAGACCATCTGGTTTGTATGAGTAGTGCTCCACCAGCTGTTTTTAAACAGAGGTGTAGGCAGAGTACACACATAAGTTTTACCACCTCACCTTGTAATACATTATACAATTTCAAACAGATTAAGATTGTTGAAATGTTCTAAGTAGCCCATAAATATAAAGCACACTGGGATTACCTGCCACAAGGTGTCAAATTTCTTGCCCTCTGGAATGGAGAGCTTGCCAGCCGAGTCCTTGTCAATACGATAATGCATGACTTGTCCTTCATGCAGTAAACACAGAGCATAGGATCCATTCGCATCTCTCTGCCGAATCCTTCACACAGAAAAAAAAAAGGGAGAATTGTTTGAAACAGTTTTTGTTTCTGTAGTTCATTATATACATATATACCATTACATATATACCCCCTGGCGACCGTGGCTCAGGGGGTTGGGAATCGCATCTGTAACCGGAGGGTCGCCGGTTCGATCCCTGGGCTCTCTGTCCTGGTCGTTGTGTCCTTGGGCAAGACATTTTACCCTACTTGCCTACTGGTGTTGGCCAGAGGGGCCGATGGCGCGATATGGCAGCCTCGCTTCTGTCAGTCTGCCCCAGGGCAGCTGTGGCTACAACTGTAGCTTGCCTCCACCAGTGTGTGAATGTGAGAGTGAATGAATAGTGGCATTGTAAAGCGCTTTGGGTGCCTTGAAAAGCGCTATATAAATCCAATCCATTATTATTATTAAATAACTACAAAAATGTTCACATCTGACTGCAAACTGTGAATCAGTGATTAGGTGGTTTTTCAACTCATCTGATAGCTATTATGGAACACAAAAGCAATGAATATCTTTTTTTCCAGTTTCAAGATGTATTAACATTATTCACGCACAATACTTCAAGGTGACAAGAAAAAATGTCTATAAATGTAAAAAAAAATCCTACTTATTGTAGAGTCTTTACCTTATAATAGAAAGCACCTTGAGGCAACTGTTGTGATTTGAGGCTATACCAATAATACTAAACTGAATTGGCCTAAAATCCTAGTGCTCATGAATGAACTCATGAATTTGTATATTTTTCTGTTTGTTTTCATTTATTTATTTTGCAAATTTACAACTTTAATTCAGAAAATTATGAATATTTTCCACTGCTGCGTCTGTATTGCTTTTTATTTATCTACGATGGCTCACTAAGCACAGTGAAACCAAATATTAGTCTGAATTTTCAATTGAGAAATCATGTTACCCCGCCTATTACCACATACTGTGTCAGATGTGATAAGTTGTGGCTAAGTGCATCTTTTTTCATAGACTAGCATTTTAAAAAAAAAAACTCATCACATGGAGACATTACAGTAAATAAGAAGTAAGGAGAACTAAACAGGAAGTAAAACTAATAGCCTGTGTGCTATTATCAATAACTGTGCTCCAGAATGCTATGTGTGCAGTATGTGATTCACTCTTAACAAAATTTCAATAAAATTTAGAGACATAAGCATAACATGATGATGTGTTTCAGTGGAAAGTAAGTTTCCTGCTAGATGTTACATGAGAGAAGGGACAGAACAGTTACATTTTGCCCTGCTGTTAGTCTCCCTCTTGTTTGGCTACTTCAGGAAGTCCTTTGCAAACTGCCAGAACGGAAACCACAGTGTGTTTGTGTGTTTGTGTGTATGTGTCTCTCTGTGTCTGTATGTGTGTGTATGTCTGTGTGCATGTGTATGTTCCTCTCTCTTTCTTCAAGCGAGACCACAGCCGCTCAACTGAAGCTTGAGGTTCTATAAATACTTTACAAACTTTATTCAGTGGTTTCAAAGCAAAAAAGACATTTTACGCATTTGACAAATGAAATGTAATAAGATGGAAAGGAAGCAATACAGTGCTAACATAGCTGTGTTTGTTTAGACTGCTTGCATTTGTAGAATTTGATGTATTTCACTACTCACACAGTTACTTTATAGTTGTAACCTAGAATTCTAAAATCTTGCTGTGTAGAGGGAACACAGCACTGTTCTGCTTGGGGTCTGCTGTTGACATGGTCTGAATCGCAATAAGTCACTATTGTTAATGTTTAGAGCATAAAACAATATAGCAAATTAATTATTGCAAACATCTGTTCAAGATCAAATTGAACAATCGTTGTTGGTCGTGTGTGTGTGTGTGTGTGTGTTAGTAACAATCAGCTTACAACCACTCTTTTCATTTGCAGAACCAGTATTAATTACATTACAAAACCATATTAGAAAATCATATTTAAAAAATACTTTAACAACGAACAAATTGACATAATATGTATCTTTCAGTCTTCATCTATTCTCCACCTTTTTGAGAATAAAAGTTACATAAGAGAACTACTCAATAGGAAATACTCAAGAGTTCTGCCCCAGAGGAAAGGAAATTTCTAAATATTTTCATTGCCCAACCGATTTCTCAGACACATAACTGAACTGAGTTTCGTGTCATTGTGAGATTTTAATCATTTGTTATCTCTGAAAGGCAGAAGCTCCTGGAGGGAAAAAAGCTACCCTCAACTTTAATAATTTCTTTGCTTTTTCTTTTCTCACTTCACTGATCTTGAGTTCACAGCTCTTGAGATAACACTCAGAAAATGCAACAAAAAAGGATGACACTGCACAATCTTAGGAGTTCTAGTTTCAGTCCTGTACTTGCCCTGCTTGTTCTTGTGTTTCTTCAGTATTTGGATGTTGTAAGTTGTCTGAGACTGTATTATTTTGCTCACTAATTTTGTAAAGCTGCAGATAATATTACTATTTTACTTTACTTTTGCTGCTCACCATAGTCTTTCATTTGTCTCCTCTGAAATAAACATATAGTTAAGTTAGGTAAAGTAAAGGTAAACCAAAAGCAAACCTCATGAGGTTATTAAAATGTCAAGTTCTGAGAGGATTTGGGTTACAGAATATTGTATGGCTTTCTTGAAAATAAATGAAAAGAGTCTGTTGATGTTGTCTTTAAAACAGTGAAATAAAGAACTGACTCAGTCCAATTCCAGGTGCTGTTGCAGTGTTGTGTGTATAATGAATTAATTTACTGTTTTGGCCAGACCTCAGCAATATGAAGTAAGACAATGAATCTGAATAAGACTTCTACTGTCATTGAAACAGCTGAACGTTTGAGTCTGATTTCACTGTTTTACAGGGTTAAAACAAACAAACAAACAAACAAACAAAAAACCCAAAAGCATCCTTTTCTGAATGAATTAATACATTAATATTAAATAACAAAGCAATTTACTGTGCATGAACCACTTATAGGTTTTGTCACATTTCTACCAATGTGGTAATGTTTTTTTTACTCTAGTTTATCCTATTTAGCAGTTAGGAATGCTATGAACACTATGAACATAGTGAACGTTAAACTAAAATATTTTTAAAATGCAAATGTAGTTGAATAATATTTTTTTACCAGCTAACTTCTTACAAAGTGAAGCTAAGAGGAACTGAAATATTAAAACCACATTAAACCAATGTCATTTGTTTGTAAAACAACACCTTGTTACATTTTTCAAGGTCTTTTCTAGTGCCATGAGGGCCATTTTGTCACGGGCAAGAATGTAGAAGTTCAGCACAAGAATCACTGTATGAAAAATACAAAAAAAAGCCATTTTAAAAGCAATTAGTCCAGAGTCAGACAGATATTTTAATATTTTGTCTTCCATCATGGGGGCTGTGGTTAAGGTCTCTTCAGCTGTGTCAATTCAATGCACACTATTTGCACACACTATCAGTGGCAGGTTTCCCAGCTAAACTTGCACAAGTGATTCATTTGATTGAATAGAAAAATTATGAATATAAATATGGAATCCTAAAGTCCATAAAGAGGTTTTCTTCCAAGCCATAACTCTAAATGCTCTTCAGTGACATTTTTCTACCCTGTCAGATAGAACTCAAATTCAATCCATGTAGTAACCGCAAGCAGTTCTTTAAAACTATGTTTTAACTGGTTTTCTAAAATTTATTGATCAAGACTAACAAAACATGAACAATCCTCTGCCTGAGACAATTATTTTTCAGACCAGAACCAAAAGACGCAGTGTAAAATTTTACCATGAGAGGGATGATATTATTCTTCTGGCTTTTTATAGGATTTTATACTACTGCCTGCAAACACAGCAAATAATTTAATAAAAAGAGAATTAATATAATACTTACAGAAACTTTCCATTTGCACGTGGGCCACTTTGAAGCCTGGGCTCAGAGTTTTCTCGTGTTATTGTTCCATGAAACCAGGGCATTCTTTCATGAGCAGTGGTAGCGATGAGCTTCTCCAGCTGAGGTCGCTGGCTGATGATGGCCTGCTCCAAAGCTGCACCCTGCAAACAGGCAACACACTTAGCTGTACTTGTAATATAAAGCTAGATTAATGCTGCCTATGTCCACCCAGGGCACACTCATAAAACTCACTTTAACAACAGATTTATCCAGGTATAATGGCTGACTTACATATTGCGCCTGTCTAAGAAGTGGTTTTGTACATACATCCATGTGCAATTGAGAACAAGAAGTGACGCACAAGCAGCAGAGTCTGAGGAATAGTTGAGATAACCATTTATCTGGGCGACCGTGGCTCAGGGGGTTGGGAAGTGTAACTGTAACCGGAAGGTCGCCGGTTTGATCCCCGGGCTCTCTGCCCTGGTCGTTGTGTCCTTGGGCAAGACACTTTGCCTACTGGTGTTGGCCAGAGGGGCCGATGGCGCGATATGGCAGCTTCGCTTCTGTCAGTCTGCCCCAGGGCAGCTGTGGCTACAACCGTAGCTGCCTCCACCAGTGTGTGAGAGTGAATGAATAGTGGCATTGTAAAGCGCTTTGGGTGCCTTGAAAAGCGCTATATAAATCCAATCCATCATTATTGAATTTTCAGTATGGAAGAGACAGAGTGGATACCACTATTGTTGTGGTGGAGATACTAGAACATCAACACAACCTGAGCTATCAGTTGCTATTTGGGCCTCCTGAAGTGAGCAATGCTTAAATGGAAATTTTGTTGATTCCCTTCAACATTACTGGGAGTCCATGATGGTCTTATCTGGTCTGGTCTACTAATGAGGACAATTTTTAAAGGTAGCCTTTTGATCAAGATATGGTAACACAGTAGCATTATTTAAAAGAAGTCAAAGTAACATTATTACCAAAATTGGAGACAGACCAAAGTGACTTTCCTCTGACCTTCTTTACTTCCTGCAGTTATATGCTTTTTCTAGGCCTAGGGTTTATTAACAAAATTTAATGTGTGTAAAATGTAAAATACACTTTTAACATCTCAACAATTATGTTGGTGACTTTTATCATAAATGTAAATAAAGCCCAAACTGCAAAAAACCATCATTTAATTTGCTATGGTATTCCATAAAGTTCTGACTTCTCATTTCAAATATGGTTTTCTTATATTATATAATAGAGCTGAAACTTACCTGCAGGTTCCAGGTCTGCTTTACATACTCCCGTATGAGTTTTTCCTTCAGGTCCTCAAACGGCCCAACTTTCGGCTGCATGTTCTTGGGCCTGTTACAAGGCTTCTTCAGCAGACACACAAGACCGTCTGGTTCTTGGGAATGGTAGTCGATCACATCAACGGGACTTCTGTAGCTCTTACCACCAGCAATAGCATACATGTCATTGGGCTGTCTTTCAATTGTGTAGTGGTAACAACGGCCTGCATTTGACACGGACAGTGCAAAGCCTCCAAGATAGTTTCGGCTTTGCCGTAGGAGGTACAGGCCATTGCTTAGGCCTGTCTGCCGCAGGTAGTCCTCTGCCTCTTCCCTGGTAATATTGCCATAAAAGAATGGCAATGAATTTACATTGTCAGCCATACTGGCTTTTGGTGAGTGGCTCCCTTTAAGGAAGTCCCTTCACAAACTTCTTCCACTAGGATGAAATTCACCTAAAAACAAAAATTGGAAACAAATAGGAAATGAGACAGATTTCAAGTAGAATTGCATGACATGATAAATCATTTAGCACTGAATCCCACAATCGAATCACAAACAATAAACAATCCCAGCATATGGTGACTGAAAAGTCAACATGTGTGATGATTTTCTTAGTTTGCAAATGTGTATTCCATTTTGTGTTTTGAGTCTTTCATAATGCAAAAATGGTGATTAGTTTCTGCCTGTACAGCAGTATTTTTGTTTCAGGGGAATTTTTTGTTTTGTGTTATTTTTAACTCTGTCTAAATTTGCACAGCACAGCTGCTCTTTTGCATGAAAACCAAAATCTGAAAAAACAATAACTTTAACCATTTGAAGCACAATATTTAAATGGCTCAAGCTCACTTTAAGTTCCCAGAAGACATGACGTGATAGTGTTTATAAAATTTGGATGCTTTTTTTTTTTCGTGTAGAGCTGTCTGCCTGCTTTGCAATGTAAACTAAAGCACATAAAGCAAGTTATCATTGGGTTTCAGCAGCATTGCTTTTTGAACTCACAAAGGTCATAAATAAGTCTGAGCTGTCAAAGGTTTTGACCATGTTTTAGCCATAAAGACACCACATAGACAGGTTCCTGACTTTTTCACCTATTATTGTCTTTACTGTGTTTTTAGGTTCTTATGTGGAACTAACCTGACCAAGTCACCAAAATATAAGGATTCATTTGCCTTTACTAACATTTTAAAGATACCAAAGTATATCCTGGACACCAACAAGCAATAGATCAACTTTGGGAAGAAAATAACTTTGACAAACCACTTCCTTCTTTGAGAGAAATATGAATCTATTTTAATGCTGAATGCAGACTGCAACTGAAAGTATGAAATTTTTTTGCTGGTTAGACAGAACCATTTCAAATTCAACAACCATTAATGTACACATAATGAAAACTAAAACTCAGCTGAAAAATTGCAAGGATGGTGACCTTAAAAACCTGACCATCATTGGTAGGCCTTTTTTTTTCAGATCACTGTGCACATGATCAGTTTCAGCAAGACAATTCCAGCTTTTCTTAAAGTAAAGTGACCACAGTGATTATAAAATGAAACCTTAGAGTTTGTCCTTGATTCTATTTGTAAATCAAATAGATAAAGCAGCATAATCCATTTGATATACATTCATTTTTATTCCTTGATTATTTCTTCGTCCTAATAAACATTTCAGAATTCAAAACAAATTACAATTCCTTGCAATCAGTTCCCAAATTTAAAGCTCTGGACAAATGTAGTCACAGAAACAATCAATTCATCTACAGTTAAATATATAGAAAAACATGGGCACTGATTTGTGTAATGCTAAAATTTTGCTCTTCTATTTGTTTTGTGACAGCTTTTTGCTCTTTTTATTTTATCAGTATTATATCATTTAAAAAGTAATTTCATCATTGCTTCACCCATTACCCATTAAGGGACTGATGTCCTCATTTTACTATAATGCACATGCAGTGGGGACCTCTTTTGCAACTGATAGTGTTTTTCTGCATTTGTTCCTAATAAATAACCGATTAAATAAAAGAATAAATAAATAAATACAAGGTTTAGACATTTTTTTTAACTGTTGCAGATATTAAGACAGTGCGCTGACCTTGTTTTTATGACCCCATTGTTCCATTTAACAGTTAACAAAATATTTTCTGTTTGTAATGCACAACGGTCTAACATTGAAAATAAAAATTTAAAAGGGAATAAGCTGCACATTTGTGACCTAAAATAAGCAGCTTCTGGTATTTCCTGACAATATCATCACACTACAGACCTCTTGAACTCTGCTCTCCTTGAGAATCTACCTTCCTTTCAGACTGTTTGATGTTATTTTTGATTGAGTTGTACTTTGTATTTTTTGTTTTCAATGAAATGCTAGTCACTAGCAGTTAATCCTTTTTAATCATTTTACTTGCTAAGCAGGAATGTACAAATAGCTTTCAATGTGCAGAAAAAACAATTAAATCTAGCATCCATGACTTCACACGTAGAGATAGATATATGGTAGAACAGCTACTAAATGGAGTAGGGTTTTCCTTTTCTTTAACGAAACACGAGGACTACAAATAAATTTCCCTCAAAAATAGAATTAATGTTAGAGTAAAAGCTGTCCCGGATCTCATGTCATAAATATGTCACACTAAAATGCTGTCACTGTCTCTGAAGACAGTTCAGATAGTTAACTGTAACACTTTTGTTTACAGATAAATTTGATGATTTTTTTTTTAAAATCCAAATTTCAGTACTGGGCATCCTTTAATGTGTCACACCCAAACTCTGTGGTGTCATTGAATGGCTTATGCAGTTGGAAAGAACCCAAAGACACGTGCCAGAAAAAAAAATGCTATGCTAGACACAATTATTTTTATTTCTTGATCAGTTTTTAGCTGAGACAGTTGTTTCAGTGAAATCATGCTGAGTATTTGAAATGTCTGGTGTTTTTTTTAGGCTCAGAAGTGGAATTAAGCACTTTGGTCAAATGTATTTTATTATTTTCCACAGCTGAAAAAAGATGCTAAAAGTGCCTCCTGATAATCTGACATCGTAGATAACACGAGATCCAGAACATTCTTTTCTCTTTTCTTTAAAAACACTATTAGAATGGTAAAATAAGAAAACAATGGCCAAATCACTTAAATGATTTTAAATGTATTATTCATTGAACATAATTATTACTTCCCAAAACAAGCACAGCAGCAAGTGACAAATGAACAAATGAAAATGATCTCACACTGTAGGGCAGATTTTTTTCTGATCAAAAACAAGTCAGCAGTTAGTGAGAAATGGTAAGCCTCGATAAGACAGTAAAAAAAGAGGAAGTATAATTATTGTCGTTAACAAGACAGTCAAATGTAGCTTACTGGTAAATTTTAAATAGTCGTTTTTGAAAGAAGACACAAAGACTACACTTACTGTAGATATTGTTGTGAACTAGTTCCACTGTTCAACTTCAGAGCCCAGTTGAGTTTTTCAGCCCTTCAGTATATCAACTTCCAACAGTCTGAGCAATACATGAACAGGTCATCTTAAATTCAGTCAGCTCCCTGACAAACAAAAAAAAAAGTGCTGTCAATATCTCATAAAACCAGGGAGCTTACACTCACGGGTATCCTGGTTGTGTTTTCCAGCTGAAGCAGGTTAACCTTTACTTTAAGTACTGACACACAGTAAAGCGGTGGAGCTCTGAAGCTTCCTCATTTCAACGACTTCCTTGACAATTTAACTCTTATACTTCCCTTTTTTTAATCTTCACACTGACCAACAAGACAACAGGAAATGATGTGGCAACACCAAAAACACAAATAAAATGTATAATTCAAATTCATCGTTAACTCGGGTGGAACGTGAATTTTTGGGGGAAATTACTGTTTGATATTTTCTTTCTGGCCTGTAAAAAATGTGAGATTATCTGAGAGAATGTACTTGTTAATTATAGTTCTTTTTCATCTATTTCTTGTATTTAAAAAAAAAAGTTAACATTTGGCTTTTTTTGGTATGTGCTATGATGTATTTCACATGTTTTATCATATCTCACAAATTCTAATCTTATAATGAATTTTAGAGCTGTTTTTTCCGAGCTTGGTGGGTCTTCAACATGTTTATGTCTGTCATGTTGTTCCATGTTATCTTAAATCTCATCATCTTTAGTTTTAAAAATTATTCTGGATAATATTATATAAATATTTCTTCATAAGTGAGCTTGGCTGTTACCTGCATGTATTTACTGTTATCTGTGTTCCCAATTGAGAGTTTTATGTATTTTTTAAAAACAGGTAATAAACGTGATACTTTGAGTTTTCTGACATCAACACTGAAACTCTCGATGTGTGTGTGTCAGTATAAAATAGCACAGGGTGGTGGAAAGCAGACAGGGACAGTCAGTCACTCGTGTTTACCACTCAGGAAGCGCCAGCTAGCTTTGGTGTGTGTAAAACTCGTCACATACTAAAACAAAGACACACATGCATGCATATGTACATCCTCAAACGTCCTTGAAGCTGCAAACTCTGGCTGATGTGGTCATGGCCAAAATGTTTCCAATCAGTTGCAAGTAAGCTGAAAATTGCACAAAAATGTAAAATGCATGAACTACAACTGTAAGGAGGTGGTGTGTTTCTGTAACTTTGTCAAGACCATTTAAAACATTTCCTTTCAGAAGTATAGCGTGATCACACCAAGTTTCTCACCTACTACTTATACTTACGTTTTTCTTCATCTCTAAAATGGGCTGGTTTAACTATCCTGTTTGACCTGTGGATTTTAATTGGAACCGAATGAAATATCAGTCTATAGTTTAAAACATTATTAAACAAGGATGTAAATTTATGAGGTTATGTGGTTATAAAACTCTTTGCTATGTAGAGTTATATCACAGACTCTTAATGGGTTATGGTTTACACACATAATGAAAACTTTACAGTACATTACAGTAAATCGTTTGCAAACATGACTAAATTCTGAATACATTTAATGCTCTACTAGACTGTAACTGGGTGGTTACCAAAATAATTTGAAAACACAGTTATGCATGAAAATCAAAACACAGAGCTAACTACTGTTTTAGTACTTAGTACCTTTATTTATCATAATGATCTTTATCTCCGCTTTTTTTTTCTTTCTTTACAATTTGATAGCACATATCAGAATGTATCTAAGTGAGTACAAAGGAAATTCAAGAGTGTTTTTGAAGTTATTGAAAAAATACCAGTCATGATTAAAATGAACAGACATTTTTTTTTTTCATCAAGAAAAGGCTCGTTTTTGTTTTGGGTTGCTTTTACAATTTCAGATAGTTATAGCCAAATAAAGAAGGATTTTATTTAAAAATAAAACTGTGATGTTACAAGTATAGAAAAAAACTCTGAATCACTTGATCCTACTGCAGTAATCTCTGTGACTGGGTCTGAGTAAAAGTAAAAGAGAGAAGGGCATGAAAGAGATTGTGTAACACTGACATTTCAAGCTAAAGTTGTTTTATGCAGATTTAACTTTAACTTCAGGGCTAAGGAGGCTAAGGTTTCTTTGGAGTTGATGCTCAGGGGAATGGAAAAAATCTCAACCTATGATGTCAATTGTACATTTAGTGGTCTTTGTACTGTAACCTTATTGCAACTATGTCAAACTTATGTGTCTTACCACTGTGGAGGAAGTGAACTGACTTCACTTTCTCAGCTGTTTTTAAACAACTTTTAATTGTTGCCTTCTGGGTGTAAATTAAATATTAAGAGTAACATTTAAGTGCTTGCATGTATCCAAAACGGTCAGGTAATACAAACGTGACTTCACCAGTACCTTCTGAAATGCAGTGACATACACATACATAGCTTTAGTATGCATTCTGACCACCTTTAATTTTAGTAACAGTTGGGAGAATTTTTTTTAAAGGTTTTATTTTGAAAGTTTGATTATCAAAATTCTGATAACATAAGCATCACTACTGGAAGATTTCATTTACCTATATACCATATGGCTCCACCTTGTGGAGAGCCATACCATCTCAACATTGCACAAACCTCATATATGCTAGAATAATGATGTATACTTTTTAGATTAAAAACCATCATACACGTTAGCACTACACTGAAAAAATAATAGTGCACACTCGGTTAGCTTAACATGCTATGGTTATATGATCTATAAATACCACAAAAAAAGCTCAGCTTAAACCTTTAAATGTTTAATATCTGTCTAAAATAGTAATGTTTTAACCAGTACATCTGAACAGTGACATACTCATATTCTTCAGGTTGGTCAGATAAAAATAAAAATAAATTTAAAATGAACTGGCAGCAGGTCTCTACTTTAAATATAAATAGTGTCTACCACTTGCTTCTTCTGATGGTTTCCTAGTGTACTATCAAGTATCTTGTGTACTTTTCTGTATATTATTTTAAACTATACTTTCATGGACAAGTGCTAGTGTAGGTGTGCTTAACTTTGTATATGGCATAAATGCTTATTGAGTTCTTCTGCCTATGTTCACACTGCAGTAGAGCTGCCGTATTTATGTTGCAATTATGTTCTCCTTTTTGTTTCCATCAAGTTCGTGTTTTCTATAATTAAATATTCTCAAATGGTGTGTTGCACCATGTCTTAAAGACTTTTCTTTCCTTTTCTGTTCAGGCATCTGTATGCTGCATATTTAAATGATCATTATTCATCATATTATTTTTTTCTTATAGTCATTTTACTTTCAGAAACAGATCAAAGAACAGTGTTTCTTAAGAGCAGTGTTGATCATTTATTCCCAACCTTTTTTTACTGTCTCACAACTTGATTTTAAATGTTTAAAAAAAATTATAGATGTTTACTGATTTACCTAATCTAACTCCACCTCATCCAAAACTGATCCACACCTTCCTTTCCATAGAATAAAAATAAATTGCAAAGACCAGAAAATGCAATAGTAAAAGTGAAAGAAAGAATCTTAATTTGTTACATCTGTAAGACAAAAAAAAAAACTTGTAACTAAGGCAAAAACAGGAGAAACATGACCAAATAAAATGGAGAATGTGTAAATTGACCCACAATATGATCAATATCAACATCAATATGATTACCATACCGTGTTCTTACTATGACTCTTGTTAGTATTCTCCACAAAATTTCCCTTAATTTTGTTACTTCTGTATCTGTAACACACACACACAACACACACACACACACACACACACACACACACACACACACACACACACACACACACACACCAGAACAAAAAAAAAAAAACCCAAGTGGGCCATTAAGACACAACTGTGTCATACTGTGGTATAAACGGATTATACAGAGAAGCAGCAAATCATGCGCAGTGGAGGAGCCCACAGTTCACTTCTGTTACTGCTGAACACAAGCTCCATTTTTACATTTGTAACGTGTGTTCTGCTAAAGCTAAACTGTGATCCGTGCCTTTTAATCATAAAAATATCCTTACATATGCGACAGAGCATAGCGAATAATATGCTTGCCCCTGCAACAGAAGGGTTCACGCCAGTGATCTTTTGGGACACGCCTCTGTGTCACATTTTATCCGCATCATTTGCAAGGTTTAATTCCTGTCCTGGGACATTATCATCGGGTCAACTCATGTTTTTTCTGTCATATAAATTCTATCTAAATGAAGCTGTTACAAAGATGCGGCGAAATGAATCGATATTTGCGGTCATATACTCACCCTCTGGAGCACAGTCCGTTTATCTTATTCATCAGTCACCCCATTGCTTTTATTCTGTTTGGTCGCCTATAACTTTAACATCACTATGCTGGATAAATTTGATGGCGATCTGTGGACACAAATGTGGTATCCTCGGAGCTCATCAGTAGCATCCTTACTGCTTTGAAATATTTACAGATGCAGAATATGAGCTTCCGGAGCCTCGCCATCCCTGGATCACCTCCTATTGGTCCATACCACAAACACATGCAGTGATTCTGCCGACCTAATGCCCCCTTATTCCCTGAAGCAGATCATCTTGTTGTCAGAGTTAACAGGCATATCCGTCATATTTCTATCAGTGTATGCAAAATCGACCAATTCATATCTGTTTAATGTCAAATTTGTTACAGAAGTAAATTGAGGTCCATTCAGCATGCAGTAGACAATGTCGCCAGCAGGTGGTGATGTTGCTACATAAGGGTTTAATTTTCTGCTGCTTGCGGATAGTTTTTCAGATAGCGCGTGTGCGGCTGTCACTGCCTCTAAAACAGGCATGCTTATTTAAAATAATCTCTATTCTAAATAGCTATTTTGTTTCTGAAAGCCCAGGTAACTGTACGTGTGAGTTTGTATTGGATTCACGTACTCGTTTTTCAAAATGCATTTTTTATATATAAGGAACACTCGCCAAGAGCAGAGAAAGCACGTTAAGTGGATCAAACACACACACACGGTCTGGAGAAGGGTTGTACGTTTCAAACTACAGAAACTATGGTTGACGGCTATCGTAATTCCTTAAACAAGACGGACTTTTATGTACGACCTTGTATATGTATAACCTTGTTGTTGTGATGACCTAAATTATCAGACTAGCTTTATTTCCATTTGTTCCGATAAAGATACAGACGACTTATGAGAAACCGACGTTTCCTGCTGCTACAGTGGAGGAGTAAGGAGCAGAGTCGTTACGTCACTGTCCGGGGTTTCCTGGAGAAGTGAACCCTACGGCGTCATGGCGGAGGCCGGTTGTGGAAAGACACTGGATTGAAATGCTAGCTTTCTACAGTCGCTGCTTATCAACGGGCACTGTATTTTGTAACTTCTAAAACGGCAAACGGGACTTTGGTTAAGAAGAGGAAAACCAACATTCTACCAGTTCTATCGACCGGAGTCTTTCGGGCTGCGCTCCCTAACCGGGAGATAGCTAGCAAGTTTACGGTAGCATTAGCTACCAGCAGCTGCTAGCTCGCCAGTTAAATAAAAGAAGAAAGGACCCCTGGACTGGAAAGGCTGGTTTAGACAAATATTTTATCGGAGTTTCACGAGTAACCTAAACTAAAGACAGGTAACACACATCATTTAGTTACTTAGTCCTTAGGCTAGCGAAAAGTAAGCTAACGTTGCATGTTGATGTTGTAAAAGCCGCGAGAAGTGAACAGCGAATGAAAACAAGATGGGAGAGGGTGAAGTTGGTTAGCTAATTTGGTTTTGTGGGTTTAATGATGAATACTAAATTTGTTTAACTGTTCATCCCAATCCACTGATTGTGCATATATTTACATAGTTAAATATTATTGATGATTAACTTTAAGTATCATCTGTAACTCTAAAGTTATCATTCTACTGGTTTCCTATTAGAGCAAAGTTTTCTCATTTTGTTAGCTTCTGTGCTAGCCTCGTGCTTCATAGCGTTAGCGAATGCTGTTTGCCTTGACAGCCCTTGTGATGGCCTGTGAGCCAGTTCTCCTCATGTTTATTTCACCCACGTTGACACAAAATGAAACAAAGTACCAAAGGTACGTACAGTTTGAGCTACTTGGTTGCGGTGCATACCGTAAAGGTATAAAGTTCACAGTTGTCACGTGTAGGATTTTAAATCCAGAAAACAATAGCACAGCATAAAGCGGCTAGCAAACTGCAGCTAGATAAACATAGCAAAGTGGTTACATGTAATCAGGTGGTTGCAGGTTTTATGCTGAATCTTATTCTGTATATTTGTTCTTTATAGCTGGCTATGTCTGCATACGCTACTCCTACCCGCCAATCGCTAATACTGCCATCGTTAGCCGGTAATAGCTAGTTAGCTTGAGCTACTTGCTAAACTGTAACCATAGTGATAGTGTACCCAAGTGATGACTTGAGGGTGTCCTGAAACTATTTATTCTGATTTTATTTTTATTTATTTATTTAGTTTTTCATCTTCTTCGGGTACACACGGAGCTTCATGTGTACATGAAAACACGCTGGTATAGTGCAGGCCTGATAGGCCTCTGCGGTGTGGGATAAATGACGTTCAGCCAAGTAGCATGTAGTGACAGCCATCCACACAGATCACACTTTTCTAGTTTTAACTGAAATAGTCATATCTCAACACGTTTATCTGCGTTTCAGACGCGGTTCACTTCTCTCAGGATGAAACCACAGACCTGATGACTTGAAATGGTTTCAATTGAAACTAATTTAGCGAAAGTATATTTGCGTCCCTGCTTGCATGGTTCACAGGACAAGCTTTGATGCATTGGTTGTAGTCAGTCACGGATGGTACACTAAGCTCTGTTGTACTTTGCCATGTGGATCTGAGTTTTATCAAGCTCCACCTAATCAGATATTTTAATGCATGTTGTTGTGAAATTCTATTCCTGATATTATTCTTGTTTCAACAAGTAATAATATAACCCCAAGTACTTGTAGCATTTGTAGCATACAGTTCTTTTTAAACTTATGTGTATTTTTGCTCACAGGTTAAACACGTGGACCATAATACTACAGGTTGCCAGGTTGAAGTCTATATATTTTTGACTTCAGCATGGCTGGACGCAGTGAGGATGAAAGTGTAAGCAACAGCAGTGGAGAATCCAGGTATTGATTATTTATTTATTTATTTTTATCACAAATAGAAATAACACTTTGTTGTTTACTTATTTAGAACATCATCTCATACCTTACATACTAGATTGTCACCATACACCTGACCGATAATAACAACCGTCAGAAGGTGTCTGTGATGGAGAGATCTAATTTTGGTTGTTCCCTTGTGACAAGGGGTTGCCACAGAAGGTAGCAGCACATGCTTGATTTGGCACAGTTTTTTCTGGATGCAACCCCAATCAAATCGAAAGCAATTTTTTGCTTGCCAGGCAAATGTGTCAAATGCTACACCATCGGAGGCCCTTTGTCAGTAGCCAATACAAATGTTTATGTCATTTGTTATGAATTTTATATTTTTTACTTGTTAACTGAAAAATATGTACACAATTACACATTTATTATAATTCAGTTTTATAAAATACTGTATATGTGAGTGTAGAAAGTAGTAGAGAAATGAATACCTGAAACCTAGCTAGCTTTAGCTGCAGTGAAGCACTTAAAGCTACATAGAGACGGTGTAGCATTTCCCTAATACTAATCTATAACTGTTGGTTACAAATTGCTTGTTAAAGGTACCACACGTTATAGTCATCCCTCAGCATCCAAACTCAGAAACCTTGATGTTATTTTTTTTTTTTATTTAGCCATGTCTTTGGAGAGCCATTCTCGTGGATCAATTTGAAACTGTTTTGTTTTTTCAACTAAGAAATATTTCTAAGCTTTGAATTCTTCTGTCAAAAGCTGAATTAAGGATGATTACCCATGCCTTTATTTCAGCTCGTCTTGGTTAGTGTGACAGTCTGTTTACATGTTTACGTGACCGTCCCCAGTCAGTACAGAATGCTGCTGCTAGGCTTTAAACCAACACATGAAAGAGACGGCATATTACTCTAGTTTTAATCTCTTTACATTGGCTACTGGTTCGTTTTAGAATTCATTTAAACATTTTAGTCCTTACTCTTCTTGCAGTCTGAGATCTTCCAGTCAAAGATTGTTAATGATCCCACAAACTCACTTTAAGACCAGAGGGGATAAATCTTCTAGAGCTGTGGCCCCTGGATTGTGGAATGCCTTACCTCTGTGTTTGCGCTGTTTTGTTGATTTTTTTTTTTAAGAAGCAGCTGAAAAAAGACTGATTTTTTTTTTTTAGACTGGCTTTTAACTAGTTTCAGGTTGTATGCTGTTTTATGTTTTAATCTTCTGTGTTTTTGTTCATGCCTGTTTTTATTGTAAAGCATTTTGGTTTTTCATCTGTGAAAGGTGCTGTATAAAAAAGGTTTTCTTACTTGCATTACATTACAAATTTCCCACAGCTCTCGTCTATGGGTATAGGATTGACTGAGTTCCTGTTTAACATAGTAATTAATCAAGGTAGCAGTAAAAAAAAAAAACCAACTTTGTATATTCTGTCAATTTATATTGTTTATTCTGAACAAAATTTTTTTTTGTCTAAGTCTGTTGGTTTTGACAAGTCCATGAGAATCCATCAGGGCTGTCTCATAGCAGTTCATTTTTGTGTTCTTGGCCATTGTCCTGTCCCCATTCACATCATTACATTCAGTGTCCATGTTAGCAGCATGCTATGATACTTTTGCCCTGGAAATGGAATCGTGTGCTTTCCTGGGTATTGGTATCAAACTTTAAATTCTAATAATGTGACAACCCTGATAAATAGAATTGATAATGATAAAATCCTGATGCCCATCCCTGTCACAGGCAGGATTTCTTGTACTGCTCCACTATTGTCACTAATGGCTCTCTAAAGCTGCAGATATGAGTGATGCAGTTGGCTTCATATTGTGACATGATATATTTACTGGAGAAGCAGTTGATTATTGCTGTTTATGACAAAATAGTCTTATTTATATTTGCATAGAAAATCATTCATGGTATAGCAAGAATTCTTAAATATAGAATTCTTTGGAAGGCATTGCTGCACCTCTTTTTGATTCCATAAACCTATGTGTCATGTGTCAATCTCCACCTTCAGGCTGAGCAGGAGAGGGGTTGGAGAGTGAGCAGTTGAGACTCCAAGGGGTTAAATGATTTCTGTTTCTGATATGGTCAACCCAACTTTTGTTATTATATTTCTGCTCAAGTATGTAAAACCTGTTGTAATGTTTTGCTTTGAGAACTTGATTCATCTAGTAATTACTAATGTCTTTATATGTAACAGTAATTCTGATGATGAATCCGGTTCTGGATCGGGTTCAGCTTCAGGATCCGGCTCAGGCTCGAGTTCCAGCTCTTCCAGCAGCAGCAGCCAATCAGGGAGCAGTGACTCAGGAAGTGGCTCAGACTCTGGCAGCCAATCCGATTCTGACACAGAAAAGTCAAAGGAGAAGATCGAACCACCAAATAAGTCAAACATTGATGGAGCTGAGGTAAAAATAATGTTTTAAATTCCCAAAAGGTGGGCTGCTATTTTCTATTGCATATGTACAAACATGATATTAGAAGCACTTGTAAAAATGTTGTCTAAGCTTTTTGGTTCCCACTGTCAAGTTTACTTAAAAGTAAAGTTGATCACTATTTATTGAGTTTTAAGAATTATCAGTTTAATAGATGGCTGCAATTAAAGCATTGATTGAAAAGGCAAATCATCCAGCTGTCTTTGTTAATTAAAAATCATTTTAATAGCACATAAACAGTACTAGTGAAGGTCTTACTGCCATACTATCATACAGTGCTAGTATGATCTTTTTATGGCCGTTGACAGTAGACTTGTCTCTGTGCTTGTCCTACTAGAGGTTAGTGCAGCATTGGGCTAGGCGATAAAAGGATAAAGATAATTATCACTAAATAACTTTTCCTTGATATAAATCAGAACTCAATCTATTCATGTTTTGACAGACGACATGACAGGCCAATAAAATAGTGATGAAAATAGTGCTGCAGGCACTTGATGACATGTAATTTTCTACTTTTAAAATTTGAAAAAAAACTGAGGTTGTTATATTTGGCCCTAGCATTACCTTGGCCTGTACTACTACTGGGAGGAACCTTGAAGTCATTTTTGGCTAAGATATCTCCTTTAACCTGCACATAAAACAAACTAGCACTGTCTTCTTATTGTTAAAAGCATCCGGTCTCAAAACTATTTAAAAAATGGTGTGTTAATAACAAAGTTACTAACACACTGTTCTAAAAACTCCCTGAAAAGCATTCAGTGGGTTTAAAAGGCCTGTGCTAGGGTGCTATCAGTTTTTTTCCCATATTCTTTTCATTTTCTCCATGTTAAACCCAAAATTAATATCACAAACAAAGTCTTGTTTATAAGGTTTTATCATATCTTAAGGATCTCATACAACTTGCCTTGTTGATGTGGTTTATAGATGTACTCTACTCCCCTATCAGTACATTAATGGCCCTTTTCCATTAGTACCTATTCGGCTCGACTTCATTAGGCGATGGTACCTGGTACCAGTTTTGTCGTCTTTTTTTGTTTGTTTGTTTTGTTTGTTTGTTTTTTGTTTTGTTTTTTTGTTTGTTTTTAAACATCTACCCGGTCAGGGTTCTGAAGAGTCTGAGGAAATCTGAAAATTTGACATCAGCAGACACTTTGCTATAGATTGGCCAGTCAATGGCGTAACTTGATGCGTCATTAAAGTGACTCCTTCACTAAAATTAAACCTGCAATTCTTAAAACCCAACAATGAGGACAAAACACACCCCTGTGGTCCTTGGGTCTAACAATAAGCCATACGCCAAGTAGTGTATACTATTGCCTTGACATGCATGTGTTTGTGTACCATATAAATGATACCCTGAGACTTTTGGCCACATTGCTATATTGACCGTGCTCACATTAGCTGATAATGAAAAACGAGTCGCGTTGAGTCAATCCGAGTAGGTACTCATGGAAAAGGGCTATGGCTGTATATCACCACACTCTGACCCTTGCATTACACATTAGCTTAGAACAGCAGGGTTGGGCAAAACCCTGGACCATTCAATAAAACGTAGATTTTATTTAACCGGTCTGGCACATTTGCAGTGTACTGTTCCTGTTTTTGCTAATCTTTGACTGCATTCATTGGTTGCAGTTCTGGAAGTCAAACCCAAGTATCCTAGCAGTGCAAAGATCTGCTATGCTCAGGAAACAGCAGCTTCAGCAGCAGCAGCAGCAACAACAGAGACAAAGCTCATCAAATAGTGGATCGGATGAGGTTTGTTTTATACTCTTATAGACCCTAACCCTTCCCCAAAAACATTTTTCTTGCTATTTGAATGGAAGCTAGTCAACAATTAGATATTGCATAAGTGTACCTAAGTCAAATGATCATAATCTGACTTTTCATGCATTTTGTTTTGTTTTTTTAATCTTTTGTGGTATGTTTTTCCAGGACTCTTCAAGTAGTGATGAATCGGACTCCTCCAGTGGATCCAAAATGAGAAGAAAATCTGGTTCTTCTGACTCTGGATCAGGTTCAGAATCTGGTAGTGGTTCTGGGTCAGACTCATCAGCAGAAGAGTCTGAAACAGCATCAGACTATGAGCCAAGTCACAAAATCAAAAGCAGGAAGCCTCCAACCAAGTGAGTTGATAGATGGTCTTTAATTATTTCTTAGATACACTATTTTATACTATTCTTTTAACTATTTCGTCACAGTAACTCACTTCAGCTGTTTAGCTCTGGATCTGATGTTTTGTGAAGGAATGTAAAGAGTTAAACTTCACTGCCTCTTTATCTATTATTCATGTCTCAGGATGAACTTTCGAAATGGAAAAAAAAGCAACACCCAGAGAAAAAAAGCCCAGAAAAGTTCATCATCTGACGATGAGGATGATAACTTTAAGAAAATTACATCTGGAGGGCCACGGCGGCAAGCCACGGTCAACATTAGCTATAAGGAGGACGAGGAGCTGAAGACTGACTCAGATGATCTGGTTGAAGTTATGGGTGAAGATGTTCCACAGCCTGAAGAAGATGAGTTTGAAACACTGGAGAGAGTAATGGACAGCAGGATAGGGAGGAAAAAAGGTAAGAAACACAGTCAAGATCAAGTATGTCATACATTCTGGTTAAATTGACGCTGAAATAGGAATCGCCCAGAATTATCACAGTGGTTTTAAAGGTGCAAAGTCAATGAGGTAAATTTTATTATTTTGATCTTTTGTGTGACACAAACAGCTCAACATTCCTTATGGTCTATTCAAGTCTTTTAAGTAAATACAATTTAAGCACTATTTCTTTATTTTTCCTAACAGCAACAGGCAGTTCAACAACTGTATACGCTATCGAGGCAGATGGAGATCCAAATGCAAATTTTGATCCCAACAAAGAAGCTGGTGATATCCAGTATTTGATAAAGTGGAAGAACTGGGCCCATATCCATAACACCTGGGAGACTGAGGAGACACTCAAGTTACAGAATGTCAAGGGCATGAAGAAATTGGACAATTTTAAGAAGAAGGAGCAGGAGAAGAAAAAATGGTAAGCGTTTTAACTTGGCACTGCTGATTTAAGAACGCTTTTAAAGAGCTCTTTGCATGCTAAAGTGTTTTAAACATTGAGCAGCAGGAAATGTCATAATCATATTATTGAATAAAAGACAATAATGTAAGTGAAAGAAACTGTTATTGGACTGAAAATTCAAAATAAACCTGTCAGAAAGATGCCAAAAATCCCCAAAAGAAAGGAATACAAACACTTTAGCACTAACTAGGATGAGAAGAAAAAGAAAATTAGTTACTGTCTTGTTCTGGAAACTATTAGAAATAACAGTAATCCACCAGCTCTGCAGATTGTGGGGGTTGCCACAGCACTATATCAACTTTCTAAAGTTTCTTATTTTTTCTATGGGGATTAACACTGCTCACAGAAATTTGCGGTCTTTTATTTTGCTACTTTCTGAAAAATTAAAAATGGAGTAGTGGTTATTGTTAAATTCAATTCAGTTTTATTTATACAGCGCCAAATCACAACAACAGTCACCTCAAGGCGCTTTATATTGTAAGGTAGACCCTACAGTAATACATAAAACAATACATACATTGTTAAATTTCAATTTTATTTTTTTCCATGTCACCAGGTTGAAGGCAGCGTCTCCAGAGGATATTGAATATTTCAATTGTCAGGAAGAATTAATGGATGACCTGCGCTCTCAGTACCAGCTTGTAGAGCGAATAATAGGTATTTTTGCATATATAAAGCACTCTGCTCTCAATATAATCTGCAACACTGGATGTGTATAGCTTAATAAGTCTGATTTTTTTTTTTTGACCAGGACATTCAAACCAGAAGTCAGCAGCTGGTTATCCAGACTACCTGTGCAAATGGCAGGGCTTACCATACTCGGAGTGTAGTTGGGAAGATGGTTGTCTGATTGCTAAAAAATTCCAGAAATGCATCGATGATTACATGAGCAGAAACCAATCTAAGACCATTCCATTCAGAGACTGCAAGGTAACTTACTCCAAACTTTATTCTCTTACATTTTCTGATTTGAAATATACTGAGCTTTGAGTTTTGGTTCAGAAAGGAATTCTCCAACTTCTGTTCTGTCATTTAGGTGCTGAAACAGAGACCTAGATTTGTGCCCATGAAGAAGCAACCAGCTTACATAGGAGGTGATGGTTTGGAGCTCAGAGACTACCAGTTAGACAGCTTGAACTGGATGGCCCACTCCTGGTGCAAGTATGACAAATATCCAAGAAAACATTGTCATTATTTGGATTTTGGGGTTTCTCCTAGATCCCCACCAAATTTTATTGGGTTATGTTCTGTTACATGCTGAATGTTCTATTGGTCTGCTCTGTCTTAATTCATAGAAGCAACAGTTGCATCCTTGCTGATGAGATGGGGTTAGGGAAGACGATCCAGACCATCTGCTTCCTGAACTACCTGTTTAATGAGCACCAACTGTATGGGCCCTTCCTGCTGGTTGTGCCTCTTTCAACACTAACGTCTTGGCAGAGAGAAATCCATCTGTGGGCCCCTCAAATGAATGTTGTGGTCTACCTGGGAGACATCAGCAGCAGGAATATGGTATTGTGGTTTTAAACACCTGTTAAACGGGGCTTATCAGAGAAAAGCAATTGTTTTTTTTGTTTTTTTTTAATTCTACAATTTAATGTTGTATGTCTTCCTTTTCTTTTGTGAATAGATCAGAACACATGAGTGGATGCATTCTCACAGCAAGAGACTGAAATTTAACATCCTCCTTACAACATATGAGATTCTCCTCAAAGACAAGGTCAGCTGGCTTACTTCATTATAGATCCTAGGTTGTGTATTTTGCCTATTTTTATAGTTATAACACGTGAAATGATAGAGCTCGACTCAGAAGATGTTAAAATTACTTACTTTTTTTTTTTTTTTAAACAACTTTTGTCTCCAGTCATTTTTGGGCAGTGTTAATTGGGCCTTCATTGGTGTGGATGAGGCGCACAGACTGAAAAATGATGACTCCCTCCTCTACAAGACAATGATCGACTTCAAGTCCAATCACAGGCTTCTGATAACGGGAACACCACTGCAAAATTCCCTGAAAGAGCTCTGGTCCCTGCTGCACTTCATTATGCCTGAAAAGTAGGCCATGGCTAATGTTACTTTCAAGCAATAACTCTTAGTATGTTAAGTATTTCTCACTACATGTAGTCCTTATGATGCCACTGTAAGCACTTTTTTGTAAGTCCTAAAGCTCTACTAATTTAAGAATGATCTAAGTTGAAATTAGAGTATTAAATTAGTATGTCAGTACCAGTAAATTTGTTCATTTACATTAACTTCATAGGCAAAGGTGTGAGTTATATGTGCAGATAATGTTTATGCACTTTTTTCTTTGTTTACATTAAAGCAAAATAGTGGATAATGGTGACAGATAGGGCAAAGTAGTTTTGACAGTGGTATAATAATATAACAAAAACACAATAGATAAAAATTTAAAGGCATTTAGAAATGAAGAATAATCACACCTAACCAGTTTGTTCCTGTTTTTCTTTTCTATATCACTACAAGTCAGTTGATTTGTGTAAAATTTGTCATTTCAAAAGGTTTCATTCGTGGGAGCTGTTTGAGGATGAACATGGCAAAGGTAGAGACTCTGGCTACACCAGTCTTCACAAAGAGCTGGAACCTTTTCTACTGCGCCGTGTCAAGAAGGATGTGGAGAAATCTCTTCCAGCTAAAGTGGAGCAGATTCTCAGAGTGGAAATGAGTGCCATTCAGAAACAGTATTACAAGTAAGAGCTGGATGGTGCCTGCGTTTCAAGAAACACGGGCAGGGATGTGTAGCTTGGGGTCGGGGGCTCAAAGTTTAAGCATCATTAAAAATATTATAGCATTAGTAATATATGCATGTGTCCTATTTGCCTGTTTGTGTTCAGGTGGATCCTAACAAGGAACTACAAGGCTCTGAGTAAAGGTACCAAAGGCAGCACGTCAGGTTTCCTCAACATCATGATGGAGTTGAAGAAGTGCTGTAATCACTGTTACCTTATTAAACCTCCAGAGGACAATGAGTTCCTTAACAGAGCTGAAGCTTTACAGGTATGTTTTATGTAGTAACAATATTAATATTGATGCTGAGGTTTTACTCATTTAAAATAAATACATTTACAATATTTAAATGTATTTAATTTTCCTAAATGTGTTACCACATTTAATCATTCTATTCTTGGTTTTTGAAACCCAAATAAGAATCATGCTTACTGCAATAAATGTTAGCTGTGCATTTCATATGATAAATTCTATTCAAAACCAGATTTAGATTGTGTGTCTAAATGTCTGCAAAAGTGAAGAAGAAATGGACACGCTGCTCTAATTTAACACTATATGCTTTGTCAGCGGTGCAAACAACCATTTTTGCCATTTGAGGGTTGACTGGTTATCTCTATAAACTAATTCTCTAACATTTATATTATATGTTAGATATATAAATTATATCTAATTATATTTGCATGTGAATAATTGGAAAATATCATGCTACACATTTTCTTTTGCTTTCTTAAAAACTGAGGTAAAAATTCTGCAACTTACCATAATACTTTTTTTTTTTTTTTTTTTTTTTTTTTTAAGTTATTATTGTATGGAACAGGATGCATTTTAAATTATTTTTAAGGTGATCATGTTAGAATAAAAGTAACAACTATTTTGTGTTGTGTGCTCCAGAAGTGTATCAGGTAAACAGTTACCTACTATATATTCAGTTTATGTCATGACTGTTGAGCGCTGTTGTCCTCCTACAGCATCTGATCCGCAGCAGTGGAAAGCTGGTTCTCTTGGATAAACTGTTGGTGCGTTTGAAAGAACGGGGACACAGAGTTCTCATCTTCTCCCAGATGGTACGAATGCTTGATATCCTGGCTGAATATCTGAGGAGCAGACAGTTCCTGTTTCAGGTAAATACATGCTGTTTTTCCAATACCATAATACATATTGTAGATACAGTTGTGGTCAGAACTTTACATCATGTCATTAATCGTCCCATGGTAATTTGGTAATTTGCTTTTAACGCTTTATTTAAACGGTTCTCTTTCCAAGATGAAATGATTGCACAGCATGCATCTTTAAAGACTTTTTTTTTTTTTAAACATGATTTACGTGAACAAGTTTCAATATTTTTGGCTTTTCTCTAACCCACACAAAGTCAAAAGTATGCATGCATGCTCAAATATATACATACATTCACTTAAATCTTTCAATAAGTGGTGCTGAATGTTCCACAGTGTCATTTTTTTTCCCCTTCTCGACAGAGCTATGGTGGGTTAACGTAATTAGTAATCATGATTGACTGCAACTGGTAGTCTCTTTGCCAGCATAAACATGATTTTATTAAAAGCACTCATTTGATTGACCAGCAGTCAGAATAATGGGAAAGATCAAGGAGAACTGTAGATTCACACAAGTTTGGAAGGTCTTTTGGTGCCATTTCCAAACAATTGCAGATTCCAAGATCATCAGCAGTTGTAGCAAAGCCTAAAAATTTTCCAGACTTTGCCAAGGTCTGGAAAAAGACCTAAACTGTCAACCTCAGATGAGAGGACGGTTCATGGTCAGATAAGTCTTAGACTAGTGGAGTAAAGGTGAGGCTTTTAAACCTAAGAAGTAATAGAATAGAATAGAATTCAACTTTATTGTCATTGCACATGCACAGGTACAGGGCAACGAAATGCAGTTTGCATCCATCCAGAAGTGCTTTAGTGATATAGATATATTACAATATATATTAGCAATAATATAGATATGTGAGTATATTACAGAAATGGGTCTATTATGGTATGTTATAATGTACACGGTATGAAGTATGTTGTGAATATTCTATAACTATAAGTATGTACAGGCTGTAGTGAGTACAAGCTATGTACAGGATATGAACAGGATATAAATATGAAAAACTATACAGAATATGAAATAACTTTACAGAAATCTGAGATATACAGTTATACAGAAATGGGAACTATGCAAGTTGTAAACAGTTGTAGGGTTAAAAATTATCGAATGTACAGAATGATTATTTACACAGAGCTATACAGTAGTGCAGTTAAGATAAGTGAGATATAATTCCTACAGAGGCTATATAAAGTGCTATATATAAAGTGCTTTTTATCCTGTATATATCGTACTTACTATTGTTTGAGTACTTGCGATTATTTTGTTGTACTTTTTATATTTTACATTTATATTTATTATTTATCTTGCACCAAGGGAGTGGCACTCCAATTTCGTTGTACTCTGTACAATGACAATAAAGGCTATTCTATTCTATTCTAGTGGTTGTGAGTGGTGGTTCAGGCCATGTTATTATTGTGTGTTTGAGGGTACGGTTGTCCATTGTGGGTGTGTGTATGTTCAGTCCATGTGTTAACGTGGGTCAGATGTCAGGAGGCAGAGTTCAGGAGTCTGACAGCTGTGGGGAAGAAGCTGTTCCGGTACCTGGTGGTCTTAGTCCGGAGGCTCCTGTAGCGCCTCCCAGAGGGCAGGAGGGTGAAGAGTCCATGTGATGGGTGACTGGGGTCTTTGATGATTTTCCCAGCCCTTTTCAGACACCGCTTCCTGTAGATGTCTTTCATGGCAGGAAGTGGTGCTCCGGCGATGCGCTGGGCAGTTTTCACGACCCTCTGCAACGCCTTCCGGTCCGAGGCAGAGCAGTTCCCGTACCAGACTGTTATACAGTTGGTCAGGATGCTCTCGATGGTGCAGCGATAGAAGTTCACCAGGATGTCTGAGGACAGGTGGTTCTTCCTCAGAGTCCTCAAGAAGAAGAGGCGCTGGTGAGCCTTCTTGACCAGCTTGGAGCAGTTGGTCGTCCAGGTGAGATCCTCGGAGATGTGGACTCCCAGGAACTTGAAGCTGCTCACACGCTCCACAGCCGTCCCCTTAATGTGGATGTGGGTCAGCATTCCTCCTGTAGTCCACGATGAGCTCCTTGGTCTTCTCGGTGTTAAGCAGCAGGTTGTTTCTGTCGCACCACTCAGCCAGACGATCCACCTCCTCCCTGTAGGCGGCCTCATCGTTGTCACTGATGAGGCCAATCACCGTGGTGTCATCTGCAAACTTAATGATGGTGTTTGAACCATCAGCAGGTCTGCAGTCGTGGGTGAAGAGGGAGTAGAGGAAAGGGCTCATCACACAGCCTTGTGGTACACCGGTGTTCATCGTGATGGTAGATGAACAGTGGTTATCCAGCCGGACATGTTGGGGGCGGTTGGTCAGGAAGTCCAGTAACCATTTGCAGATGAGGGAATTGATGCCCAGGTCTGTCAGTTTCCTGATGAGTTGTGAGGGGTGGTTTGTATTGAATGCTGAACTGAAGTCTATAAACAGTTCATTCTGGCGTAGGTGTTGTTGTTGTCCAGGTGTGAGAGGACAGTGCAATGCGATGGAGACTGCATCCTCTGTGCTCCTGTTCTGGCGGTATGCGAATTGGTGGGGGTCCAGGGTGGGGGGGAGACAGGATTTGAAGTGTGCTAGGACCAGCTGCTCTAAGCACTTAGTGATGACGGGGGTGAGTGCTACTGGGCGGTAGTCATTGAGGCAAGATGGGTTGGAGTTTTTGGGTATCGGGACGATGGAGGTGGATTTGAAGCAGGCCGGTACCACAGCGTGGGCCAAGGACAGATTGAATATGTCTGTGAGCACTCCTGCAAGCTCCCCAGAACACGCTCTGAGAACATGCCCGGTGATGCCATCAGGACCTGCAGCCTTGTGGACATTGATCCTGCTCAGCACCGCTCCTACATCGGTGGGGGAGAGAGTCAGAGGTTGGTGGTCTGGCGTCACGTCTGCTTTGGTTGTGGTTGTGGGGTTCCCTCTCTCAAAACGAGCATAAAAGTTGTTGAGCTCATTGAGGAAGGAGACATCAGAGGATGCGGGGGAGGGTTTGGTGGTCTTGTAGTCTGTGATGGTCTGGAGTCCTTGCCACATGCGTCGGGGGTTGGAGTTGGAGAAGTGTTCTTCTACCTTCTTTTTGTAATGGTGTTTGGCTTTTTTGATGCCCTTCTTTAGATTAGCCCTGGCTGTACTGTAGGCGTGTGCATCTCCTGACCTAAAGGCGGTGTTGCGGGCCTTCAGGAGGAGACGAACATCCCGGTTCATCCAAGGCTTCTGGTTGGGGTACATGGTGATCCGTTTCTGGGTGGTGACACTGTCTGTGGTTTCGGAGATGTAATCCAGTACAGATGAGGCGTACTGGTCCAGGTCTGTGTGGGTGAACATATTCCAGTCTGTGTTTTTAGATCTGTCCTGGAGCACTGCGTCTGTCCCCTCTGGCCACGCTTTAATTGTCCTCACAGCAGGTTTCACACATTGGATGAGTGGTGAATACCGAGGTGTGAGGAACAGGGAGAGATGGTCCGATTGTCCAATGTGGGGGAGGGGTGTTGCTTTGTAGGCTCCAGCCAGGTTGGAATACACATGGTCTAAAGTCTTGTCTCCTCTGGTGTGGCAGGAGACATGTTGGTGGAATCTGGGGAGGACTGTCTTTAAGTTGGTGTGGTTGAAGTCGCCAGCAACAATAAAAGCAGCCTCAGGGGTGTTTATTCTGGTGTTTGTTAATGGCTGCAGAAAGTTTTTTTTCATGGCCAACCTAGCATTAGCGTCGGGGGGGTATATACACGGCAGTGAGTATGATAGAAGTGAGTAAGAACACTGTACTGTCAAACACGGTAGCAATATCATGCTTTGAGGATGTTTTGCTGCCCCTGGTTCTAGTACATTGCACAAAGATACTGAATGATGGAGCACTATGCCAAAATTCTTCAACATCACTTCAAATCAACATCTAGATTTTTAAAACATAAACTCAGCTTGGTGTTCAGCAGGACAAGGACCCCAAGCACATATCAAAACTGGTTTTGCAATGGCTAAAACATACCAGTATTATGCTTCTGGAATGCCTAAAGCCCTGAGCTTAACCCTGAACTCGGCACCACTGCTGCCAAGAAGACTGATCAAATATTCAGTCATAATTATGCCAGAATATTGTTGAAGACTACCAAAAGTGTCTGGTCAAGGTGCAATATGTAACCAGTAGTAATAGAGGTATATATTTGAACCTGCATGTATACTTTTTACCCTGTGTGGATTAGAAATGAGTTTATTTTATGTGTAAATTTATTTTTGAATCATGCATCCATGTATATTGTGCAAAAATTAGTCTACGGTCGAATTCAGTTCAACTTCAATTCAATTTTTTTTATATGGCACCAGGTCACAACAACAGTTGCCTTAAGGCACTTGAGGCCATGGCTTGACCTCCATTCCCATGATTAATGTATAGAAACTTCTGACCACAACACTACATACACATAAAAATTGTGAATAAAATTTGTATATCCGTTCTAAATATATTAATAATTTTGAATGTTGTAAATTTGTCTAGCGATTAGATGGCTCCATCAAAGGGGAGATGAGGAAGCAAGCATTGGACCACTTTAATGCAGAGGGTTCAGAGGTACAGTAACTCTTAATTATTTTAGATGCTGTTTAGGAAGGCCTGTACCTAATATCAGTTTCTATGCACAGGATTTCTGCTTCTTGTTATCTACACGTGCTGGAGGTCTGGGCATCAATCTGGCTTCAGCTGACACAGTGGTCATCTTTGACTCAGACTGGAACCCCCAAAATGACCTGCAGGCGCAAGCCAGAGCCCACAGGATTGGACAGAAAAGACAGGTAAGAAGAAACTTAAATCATTCAAATTCATTATATTTTTTTAAACTGTATTTGCATTTGTAGAGTTTCGTACACTCTCACTAGTATTAATCAGTAATAATGGACCTAAGTCTACACCAAGCTGCAACTGCTGAAAGTTTACCAGTGAATTAAAAACAGTGTTCATTGATTCGTGCAGTATATGAATCAGTGAACTTGGGAGGTACAGTAGGTCATCTGCTAATCAGAAGGTTGTTGGTTTGATGTCTAGCTGCTCCAGTCCGTTTGCCAAATATCCTTGGGCAAGATTGTGACCCCAAGTTACTCTCTGTGTCCAGAATGTGAATGTGTGTGAATGTTTGATGGCTACTTAAGCATAGAAAAAAAGTGTTTGTGGGACATGTTATATAGAGCGTAATGGAGCACAATTCAAAACCAGTCCACTTATTCTTTATCATTATCTTGCCTATCTTACCAATTGTTATGGACCGGCAGGTGAATATCTACCGACTGGTAACAAAGGGTTCAGTGGAGGAGGACATCATTGAGAGGGCAAAGAAGAAAATGGTACTAGACCATCTTGTTATTCAGAGGATGGATACGACTGGGAAAACTGTCCTCCATACAGGATCTGCTCCGTCCAGGTAAGTAACTTTATGTGCTTGTTCCCATATTGTTTCTGGCAGCGCTGCCAAGTCCATTTCACCCCAAAATTTGAGTGACTTAATCTCACGTGTGTGTGTGTGTGTGTTACTGCATACAGTTCAGCACCATTCAACAAGGAGGAGCTCTCTGCAATCCTGAAGTTTGGGGCTGAGGAGCTTTTCAAAGAACAAGAGGGGGAGGAGCAAGAGCCTCAGGTTTGTACCACAGTGCAAATGTCTAAATGTATTTAAAAAGCATTGCATGAAACAAACGTTTCATCAAAAAGAGAAAAAATATTTCAAAAGTATGTTAACACTCTTTGCCTTTAAAATAACATTTAATTAATTAATTTAATTTAATAAAACAAATTTCCCATGTGTGGGACTAATAAAGGTTATTTATCTTATCTTAATTGCCCCAGTACACTTGTACATTGACCTACTCCAACTATCAACTGGCCAGAGACCAGAATTAGTTGATTAGTTGTTGTTTTTTTTACGATTTACATTAATTTACGATTCCAAACTGGTCCATTATACACATGCACAGCACTTCATGATTCATTCTTGATCATGCTGCAGCAAGAGTACCTGACATGGACTAGAAAGAGAGAGCATATTTCTCCTATATTGGCTTCCCTTCATTGGCTTCCTGTTAAATCCAGAATTGAATTCAAAATCCTGCTCCTCACATACAAGGTCTTGAATAATCAGGCCCCATCTTATCTTAATGACCCTATAGTACCGTATCACCCCATTAGAGCACATCGCTCTCGCACTACAGGCTTACTTGTTGTTCCTAGAGTATTTAAAAGTAGAATGGGAGGTAGAGCTTTCAGTTTTCAGGCCCCTCTTCTGTGGAACCAGCTTCCAGTTTGGATTCAGGAGACAGACACCATCTTTACTTTTAAGATTAGGCTTAAAACTTTCCTTTTTGCTAAAGCGTATAGTTGGGGTTGGATCAGGTGACCCTGAATCCTCTCTTAGTTATGCTGCAATAGGTGTCGGCTGCTGGGGGATTCCCATGATGCATTGAGTATTTCTTCTTCAGTCACCTTTCTCACTCACTGTGGTTTTATATATCACTCTGCATTCAGACAGTGTATTATTAATATCTGTCTCCCTTCCAAAGTGTGTCATTACCTTACAATATAATGCACCTTGAGGCAACTGTTGTTGTGATTTGGTGCTATATAAATTCATTTGAATTGAAGTCTCTTGTAATCAACTCTCTAGGAAATGGACATTGATGAGATCCTCAAAAGAGCTGAGACCAGGGAAAATGACCCCGGACCTTCAACAGTTGGAGAAGAACTGTTGTCTCAGTTTAAGGTTGGGGGGAGGTTGTCTTTCTCCTTTCAGAAACTTGATAACCAGTATTCAATATGTTACATTATTAAAGTGGTGCGTGTATTTAGTTTGTGCAAATCTATGCAGGTGGCCAACTTCTCCATGATGGAGGATGAGGAAATAGACATCGACTCTGAGCGAAGTCAGCGGAGTTGGGATGATATCATTCCAGAGGAGCAAAGGAGGAGAATGGAAGAGGAGGAAAGACAGAAAGAGCTGGAAGAAATCTATATGCTACCACGCATGAGGAATTGTGCCAAACAGGTACCCAAGGAGTCACAACAAATACACTATATACTGCTGGAGAGAGAAAAAAATGAAGGGATCACATAAGATACTCAATGTTTTATCTTGATCAGAAGTTAGATTTCAGCATAAACGCATTCTTTCAGACATGCTCGTATCGAATCTGATCAAACTGTTAAGAACTGTTATGCTTGCAATATGAGACTGTAAATGAAATTCCAGGTGATTTTTAATGGTTTGTTTGAACAGATTTATCAGAATGCAAATGAGGGCCGGCAAAGTAGAAACAGGAGATACTCTGGTTCCGACAGTGACTCCACATCTGATCGAAAGAGGCCAAAGAAACGAGGGCGGCCCAGAACCATTCCAAGGGAAAATATCAAAGGTTTTAGTGATGCTGAGATCCGGAGGTAACTATGTTAACTATGTTTTGTGTGTGTGTGTGTGTGTGTGTGTGTGTACATCTAATCAGCCTGACACATTCCTTTTTTAACATATCTGTACACTATTGACAGGTTTGTCAAGAGTTACAAAAAATTTGGAGGACCACTGGAAAGGTAGAGTGCGCTACACTTTCATCTTGTTGTTTACATAAATGGCAGTCTGCTCAACATGTGCTGTCTTTAGGTTGGACGCGATAGCTCGTGATGCTGAACTCGTGGATAAGTCTGAGCATGACCTGAAACGCTTGGCAGAGACTGTTCACAATGGATGTTTGAGAACACTACGAGAAAACCCCTGTGGGCCAGAGAAAAATTCAGGTAACTTAAAAAAAAAACTTTTCGTCCTTCTTATCATAATGTTTATTCCTCTGGTGGACATGTGGCATCTGTATTCTTTTAAAACAAGACCTTTATATGAAAAAGGTATATTAGAATACAAATTAAAATACTTACATTCACCAAAAAAAGGAGTAATTTCAAAGACTAAACAAATCAGTATTGTGTGGTTTACAAACAAGACAATTATTCCAAATAATTTCAAGTTCTAAAACGGTTTATTTTTCTCTACAGGAAGATTTAAATCTGAAAACTAACATTTGTTGTGTGTGTTTTCCTAGATACAAACTAAATAAGTAGCTTTGGTTTGAGTGAATTTCATTTAAAATATCTGTGCTGGGGATGTTACTGCCAACAAATTTCTTGGTTAACTAATTGGGGTTGAAAAAATGAGACTGACTAGTCTAAAAATAACACTCAAGTTGCATTTGGGGCCCCTTTAATGGACAATCTCCAAAGCTGCATGAACAACAGCATGATGTGGTCATTTTGAGCCCTGGAATCGTGTATTCAGGCTCAATATATATATTTCTGCCTTGAGCAAAACTGAAATATCTTCTGCATTGCTGTCATGAGCTGTTTTTTGTTTGTTTGTTTGTTTGTTTGTTTGTTTGTTTGTTCTAAACTGAGCGGGATCATAGCACCTTTGGGTAAATTATGTCATACTGGTTTTCTGAGGTGGCTAACATTAGCATCAGAAGTCTTCTTTCCATGCAAATTAACATCCACATGCCTGTTGAGTGGTTATATGCCAGTTTATTCTGCTGTTTCCCAGACTGCCACTCCATCTAGTGGTAGATGGCTGCATGACATTTAGAACACAATACTTCACTCTCAACAACTACATTCATTGACTAGTGCGGGTTGTGCCAACTAGCAACATCAGCATCATTTAGTTGATTAATCACGTACATCCCTAATCTGTGCATTTAATGCATATATGTGTGGTATATTTTTATTGTAATGATAACATGGCCGCGTTTCTATTAATTTCCAGTCATTTGTTGAGATTTCAGTTTGTTCCAAGCAATAAGGTTATAATTTGAAGTCTGTGTCAATACTAATCTTGGGAGTTGTGTTGTGGTTTTAAATTACAGCTATGCTCTAATAATTTAAGAAAATATTTGCATTCAGGTTAAATTTGCACAGTATGCATTGCTGGGCTATGCGGGATCTTTCAGATATTTTTGTATTTGACAAGTTATTTTGAAATTGCTATGCTAGGATTTCAGTACAAGTTATTATTTTGTTTAGCCACAGTTTAACTTCTTGTCATTGAAATTACATGGCATCACACAGGATTAGATGAAGAAATCATGAAATAGTTTCTGTTCCGCTTCTTTGATTATCAGGGGGCAGAAGAGGGAAGGTGAAAGGCCCTACGTTCAGGATCTCTGGAGTCCAGGTGAATGCCAAACTTGTGATCTCTCATGAGGAAGAGCTGGCTCCACTGCACAAGGCTATTCCTGCTGACCCAGAGGAGAGAAAGAAGTAAGACTGATGACTTATTTAATTTTATTTAGTAATTTTTTTGTTCACTGTATCTTTTAACCATTTTCTGTCACACTCACTCCTGATGCAAACATCAGGGTTCAGAACCTTGGGGCTCAGTATCTTTCCCAAAAACATTTCATATATGGACTGGAGGACCAGGGCTTGAATCATTACCCGTCCAATTAGCTGATCAAATCTGCAAGGCTTCGTCCACTAGAGAAGCCATAATAAAGAGGACTGGAGGAGCAGGCAGCTAAGCTTAGAAAAAATCATTTTCTGCAAAGTGTGTATTTACAGTATGTGTCACATATCAGTATGTATTATTGTCCAGTGTGGAGTCAGTGCAGAATGCAGTCAGTCTTCAATTGAAAATGTTAAAGGTATTAACCTCCAGGGCATCAGCATTAAGATGTGATTAAAACATAATTGAAATCAACTATGATCAGCAGGATTGATCATAACTGATTTTAGTTTTCAGAGCATTCTTCTCTCCATCACCTTGATAATTCTGCCTTCTTCATAAGTTCGTCCACGCTGTTCTTGTCTTTTGTGTAGACACCTTCTCCTCAACAGGCCACAGCAAAAAACAGAGCCCTAGCCACCACTCTATGGTTGAATGACCCATAAAGAAATAAGAATGGATTTATTACAACAATAGTGCTGCCAAAATCACGTTGTTTTTCTAAAAATAAAAACAGATCTCTAATGTCACATTACAGTTCACTTAACCAATCCAACTAGATACAAACTGGCTGTATAGGTTCTTTCTTTTTTTAAAAAGGTCCCATTTAAAAGATCTACATACTTATGGATTTTAAAAAATAAATTAAATATTTCTATTTTCTTTATTTAATAACTGTATTAATAGTAATAACTGTATGTTTGCGTACGTAAAGCACTTTATAAAAGAGAACAATGACCAATGAGTCTTACACTCCGGATTTTCCTCATCTGGCCGATTGTACCGAGCCACGCAATCAGCTAGCAGAGACGATGCTTGCAAAATGCAATCAGTGCCATTGCAATAAAACAGTCTCTCATTTCCTAAGCACAACCAAACAGTTTATAACATCACAGTACTACATGCACATCACACCGCAAACTTAACTGTTTCTTACTGAAACGCGACAGAAAATTCTGACATCCATCTGCATGTCCACAGGGGGGGGGAAAATCTCCACGTTGCACATTTAGGCAGTTTTACTGTCAAACCAGAAGTATTACCAGAATGACTCAGTCTGATTTGCTGTCTAAGCTGTTGGTCTTTCAAACATCAAAAATAAATCAGTAACACACAAATTCTCTAACAGGTTTTTCTGCACACACCAACCCTGCCCCTAGAGGTGACTAACTGTATATTTGTATGAATTTGTATATTTCTGTTTCTGTAATATTAATTTTATATTTTTGAATAGGTATGTCATTCCATGTCACTCAAAGGCAGCACATTTTGACATTGAGTGGGGGAAGGAAGACGACTCCAGCCTCCTCATAGGAATCTACGAGTATGGTTATGGCAGCTGGGAGATGATTAAGATGGACCCAGACCTTAATCTCACACACAAGGTCAGTCTATGCACAATAAATGTCTAATCTCATGTATATAATTATTTATGAATACATAGATGCTCAGGAATACGTGTATTGGGGTATTAATTAAGACCGCAATGATTCAATTAATTAATTAAAATTATTCAATTATAAAAAAATTTTTGCTTCGATGCTTCATTTAATACACAGCTTTGCAACATACAAAGTGTTTCACCCACATTTGCTTCTAAAAACAGACCTGCAATACAAACATATTTAGAAGGAGCGTGTGTTTAAAAAGTGTGACAACATGAACAGTGTGCAGTTTTCACTGGGGATATTTCACTGTGTCCATTGTTGAACAGCTCCTGCCAGATGACCCTGACAAAAAACCACAAGCCAAACAGTTACAGACCAGAGCAGACTACCTCATCAAGTTACTGAGCAAGGACTTGGCCAAAAAAGAAGCACAGAAACAAGCAGGAAATGTAAGTCTTCATATAACTTTACATGTCATCTGTGTATCTTGATATTTATTTATTTTTTTGTAATTGTTTTATAGATTAATTATATCTATCTCTAAGTAGTCTGACTTTCTCACACAGTCCAAAGACATGTTAACTTGGATCAGGGCAGTTGGTGATTCTAAATTAGTGCACCTGTCCAGAGTGTACCTTGCCCTATGGCAGCTGGGATGGGCTCAAGGCCCCCCAACCCCTCAGGATGGATGGAAGGACAATTAAGTTTTCCAGAATCTATAATGCTTCTTTGTATTTAGGCCAGCTCACGAAAGAGGAAACCCAGAAGTAAAAAGAGCAAAACTCAAAAGTCAACAAAGACAGATGAGATGGTTAAGAGCCCATCCTCAGATCTCCCATCAGACAAGAGGTCAGATGATGAGGATGAAATGGAGGCAGACAAGGTACATTTATTAATTTATCTATTTTGCTTTTTTTGTGCGCTGTGCCTAAGATGAATATATTGAATTTTCAGTTTGAAAGTAAGTTGCTAACATGCTTTAATGATCAGGATCTGGCACCTATGAAGCTACCAAACCGACGAAGCCGAGCAGACAGGTTGGTGGTTAAAGAGGAGGACGACGAGGAAGACGACGAGGAAGAGAACTATGATGAGGAATGCGAGCAGGACGCTTCCTCATCAGGGGAGCAGGAAGTCAAAGAGAGGGAGATAAAAAAAGAAATCAAAAAGGAGAAGAAGGAGGAAAGCTTTGAGATTAAGGACACAAAGGAGCTAAAAGAGAAAAAAGAAACAAAACCTCTTGAGGTTGTACATAAACAAGAGGAAAGCAAAGAAAAGGTGATTTATATTTTATTGATTGATAATTATACTAAGAATAGAATTGTAATTTAGTCAAGAATTAACTCTCAGAACCTTTTTACATCAGAATGAAGCCAAAAATGAGGTACGAGAACGGACAAAGAAAACTTATGACACGCCAGTCCATATAACGGCTAGTGGAGAGAATGTGCAAGCAGCTGAAGATTCTGAGGAACTGGATCAGAGGACCTTTAGTGTGGTATGTTGGGCTAATAATCAAATCTCTAAATAGAAAATAGTTTCATGATTAATGTCATGGATTAACAGATGACCATAATTCAATTCCAGCAACAACATGGATTTCACTTCCTGAGGTGCATATTTGCTTTTGTGTTGCAGTGTAAAGAGAGGATGCGCCCAGTGAAAGCAGCTCTGAAGCAGCTGGACAGACCGGAGAAAGGGCTGTCGGAGCGCGAGCAGCTCGAACACACACGGCAGTGCCTCATAAAGATAGGAGACCACATAACCGAGTGTTTGAAGGAGTATTCAAATCCGGACCTGATCAAACAGTGGAGAAAGTTAGTTTACGTGGCCTCTTCTAGTGAAAGTCTTGATTAACATGTCAAGTTAAGCAGATGACTAATGCCATTTGAACCTTGGACACTTTGTCATGAATGTATAAATCTACCATGTGGGTCTGTTCACTAAGTAACATGCCCGCATGGTAGATTTGTAGCTTTGAATAGATGTGGACGTGTTTCTTCTTTTTTTAAATAAATGAGGCATCTTTGTACATTTTAAGACTGTCATAAACACTGTTACACTCAATGTCTCACACAAGTGTTATTTGAGTAATCTATATTTGCTAAGCAGATGGAAACGTCTTTTGTTTTTATTCCAGAAACTTGTGGATATTTGTTTCCAAATTCACTGAGTTTGATGCAAGAAAACTACACAAACTTTATAAGCATGCAGTAAAGAAAAGGCAAGAGAATGCCCAGGTATGTAAAAGCACTGTCATTTCTAATAATTATAATCTCTACTGACGTTAGAGATCCACAGTGATGATGGTGATGATTTTTCTTAGGCATTGGAGCAGAACACTAGAAGTATAAACACCCATGGCTACAGACATGCAGGTATAGTCTATTGACACACACACACACACACACACACACACACACACACACACACACACACACAGAATAGGATGAAAAGGTTGACACTGCTGTCACTTTTTCCCTTCTTTGTCTTCAGATATTGAAAGGCTGAAGGACAGCTCTCACCAGGATGAGAGCAGCAGGGACAGCTACAGCTCTGACAGGCATCAGCCTTCAGGAAGACACTTTGAGAGCAGCACCAGTAAGGAGAGACACAGCTCTGACTCCCACAGGAAATCCACAGCTGGAGAGTCCCGAAAAAGACCGTATTCCTCTTTCAGCAACGGAAAAGACCACAGAGACCACTACAGACCAGACAGCAGGGATAGAGACAAACAGGACAGGTGAGCGATGAGAACTGCTCAAAGTTCTTCTTCCAGAGATAGAAATGTCCTCCGTTGATTTTTACAGGCTGCACAAGTTCTTTAAGGCCCAAACATGAAATGCTCCACAAGTGAGCTCTCATTAAGTAGGTTTTAAAGAATTCAGAATTGCTTTTGCAAGACCTTCATATTCAGGGAGGAAGAGAGCCAGGTGGAAAACACCACTAAAATGCTTTGATTTGTATTGGAATTAGACTGAAGTTAAGGTCATAGTGAAAGAAGTGGCCGTTTGTGTTGTTTAGCCATACTGACACTAATGTGTATGTATGCGCAGATACTATGACGACAGCAAGCACAGGAAGTTAGAGGAATTCCGCAGTAGCCGAGACCACCGGCTGGACATGAAGGATCATCACTCAGACCACCGCTCTTCCTACCGCTACCACTCAGAATGGCAGACAGAGCAGCGAGGCTCAGCCAGTGGGCAGCGCTCACCCTACGACTCCCGGTCACCACTGGGGCACCGCTCACCTTTTGACTACTCATCAGACCACAAGAGCACACCAGAGCAGATTTGGAGCAGCCGCAAAACATAACAGGAGTTGCCCAGGTCTGCAAGTAGCAGCCATAAACTCGGAAACACAGCAAATGCCTTACACAGACTGTGGACTCCAACCTGAAGCTGTTTGAAGCACTGCGTATCAGTCAGTTCAGCATGACTGTCATCTCCTCGCTTCAGCAGCAGCTCATCTCGGGAACCCGGCAGGGAGCGGCTCAAAGCAGGCAACAGATTAGAAAAATAAATAAATCAAAGCTTATTTTTGTATTTAAGAGTTTAAAGCTGTAGTGTCGTGTATGCTCAACAGCATGCGCCACAATTTTTGTTATTTTTATAAAACATTTTTTTACACAAATGGACACAATTGACCCTGAGTGCTGCCTCATATGTCACCAACCTATGACACTGGATCCTGTATTTGACTGTTAGTTGTCTCTGTGTCTCAATCATTCTTAATGTGATTATCTACCTTATTTAAGTGTTAACTGAACAAGAAGTTGGTTGTCACATGAATAATGTTATAAGGTGATTTTTAAGGTGTCTGGACTCAGGCTCACCACCTGAAGTACCTCATTTACAGCATTTGTCATTTCCTCAGCAGTTTTCTTTTTGTGTGTGTGTTTGTTTTGTAATTCCCCCACACAAGGCATGCATTATTTAATAACACATCTTAGCTGTAAAAAAAACAAACAAACAAAAAACACATGGATTCTTTTTTTCCCTTTTTTTTTTTTTTTTTTTTTTAGCTATCATGTTTGTTTTCCTTAAATACTACTATTGTAAATTTTTTGTAAAATAGTAAATCGATGGTCTTTTTCCTCAGGCTCTTTGAATTTATTATGACTTGGCTTACCCCATCAACTCAGGCTTTTTGTCATTCTATAAATGAGTTTCTGTATATTTCTTTAAGAATGTAACTTTTGGTAAAGGGAAAGTTCTTTAAGCATACCCAGTGTTCATTCACTAGTGCTTAGTTCTTTGATCTCTGTCGTGAAATGAGTGAGTTGGCAGGAACTGACTTGTCACAGTCTGGAAAATAGAAGCATCTGTTAGATGTTAAATAAAATATGCTTTTTACATGACTTTTTTTTTTCTTTACCTTTCATAGTTTATTTGTAGGCAATAATAATCTTTCTATGCAGCCAAGTATATTTGTGGTGAACCACCCAACTGAATGAAGTCACTGTTACAGTTCGCTCTGTTGTAGATAAATTTTCTCTATATTTCCAAAAGAATTTACACTGAAAATGCATGAATTTTTATGGACTGTTTTATATAGTTGTTTATGAAGCCATTAAAATCAATCACTGTACTCCCTCCTACCACCTCAACAGTGTGTTACATTTTTGGTTTTGCCACAAGTTAACCTTTTTTGGAACACACTATTACAAGACGTTGCTCAAAAAAATAAATGAACACTTTGAAAATATCAAATCTCAATAGGGGGGAAAATTGCTTAATATCTATGTTGATATGGACTGAATACTGCTTAAGGAATGGATGCCTGTCATGGTGACTGATGGAAATTTAAATTACCAAAATACACATAGCTGAATTTAAATACAACCTGAAACCCAAAGAATGAAAAAATTATGCGGCAGACTAGTCCATTTTGCTGGAATTTCGTTGTACAAACTTAAACTGGTACTCAGTATGGACCCCATATACTTTTATGTAAGCCTAACAACACTGGAGCATGCTCCTAACGACATAACAGATGGTTTCCTGGGGGATCACCTCCCAGACCTGGATCAGAGCATCACTGAGCTTGGTGGCGTCAGATGGACCAAGACGTGATATATCCCAGATGTGTTCTGTTGGACTTAAGTCAGGTGTGGGGGAAGTCAATGGTGTCAATTCTGGTGCACCAGGAGGAAGTCAATGGTGTCAATTCTGGTGCACCAGGAGGAAGTCAGGTACCACTGCACCAGTGTTGGTCTAGCGCTGGATCCAAGGACTTCATCCTGATATCCAGTTAGTGTCCCATTGCCTGGCCTGTAGAAGTCTGTTCATTTCTCCCCCAGAACATTACTAACCCACCACCAGTGGGTCAGTCATGTAATATGAGTGATGTTACGCAGCATAATGTTCTCCACAGCTTCTCGCATCTATCACTGCTGTAGGACCTGCCAGTTCTAGTATTCTATACAAGGACCTTCTATAGCCCAGTCCACTACTCTTAGGGAAACTATTCTCAGCAAACCTTATTGCAGTGGCACATGTTGCTATGGTAAATGGACTGATTCCTATATAGCGCTTTTCTACTCTCCTGGAGCACTCAAAGCACTTTATGCAACATGCCACACTCACCCATTCAGCACTTTCTTCTATGCTTTTCAGTGCTTCCTAGCTAATATTCACTTCGATGGATGCATCAGAAAGCACACTGGTATCTTATTGAAGCATCAAACCACTAACCTTCGATCAGTAGATGACCTGCTCTACCTCCTGAGCTACAGCCAGGAGAGGAGTCAAACTTAGAGGAATCTTAGAGGAGTTGAACTACCTTTGCAACCTGTAGGGTCCAAGTCTCGCCTCATGCTACAAGTAGTGACCCGGACTCTGGACTTCTACACAAAAGCAAAACTAGTGAAAAACAGAAAAGAGGTTAAAAAAAAGTCAGTGGCCTGTAACACCATTCCTGTTTTGGGGGTTGTTTCATTGTTCTACCTGTAGTGCACCTATTGTTAATTTCATTAACATCAAAGCAGCTGAAACTGAATAACAACCCCTTCTGCACCTTAACTGACCAGCTAAATAACCAAGAAGTTTAATTGATTTGAAGCTACACTCTGATTAATTCAATTCAGTTTTATTTATACAGCGCCAAATCACAAAAGCAGTCACCTTGAGGTGCTTTATATTGTAAGGTAGACCTTACAATAATACATACAGAGAGAAAAAACAACAATCATAAGACCCCTCTATGAGCAAGCACTTCAGCGACAGTGGGAAGGAAAAACTCCCTTTTAACAGGAAGAAACTTCCAGCAGAACCCGGCTCAGGGAGGGGCGGGGCCATCTGCTGCGACCAGTTGGGGTGAGAGAAGGAAGATGGGATAAAAGACATGCTTTGCAAGAGAGCCAGAGATTAATAACAAGCACGATTCAATGCAGAGGAGTCTATTAACACATTTTGAGTGAGAAGGGTGAACGAAGAAGAAATACTAAATGTATCCCCCAGCAGAGCAAAAAACCCATTGCAGCATAACTAAGGGAGGATTCAGGGTGACCTGATCCAGCTCTAACTATATGCTTTAACACAAAGGAAAGTTTTAAGCCTAATCTTAAAAGTAGAGATAGTGTCTGTCTCCCGAATCCAAACTGGAAGCTGGTTCCACAGAAGAGGGGCCTGAAAACTGAAGGCTCTGCCTCCCATTCTACTTTTAAATACTCTAGGAACAACAAGTAGGCCTGCAGTGTGAGAGTGAAGTGCTCTAATGTGGTGATATGGTACTATAAGGTCATTAAGATACAATGGGAATTAGTTTCTCAGCGTGGATATGGAACAAATGGAAGTAGTTGTAAATATTTGTTTAATATGTGCACTGAAGGACATGTCCTGGTCAGAAATGACTCCAAGGTTCCTCACAGCGTTACTGGAGGCCAAGGTAATGCCATCCAGAGTAAGAATCTGGTTAGATACCATATTTCTAAGATTTTCAGGGCCGAGTACAATAACCTGTGTTTTATCTAAATTTAGAAGCAGAACATTTAGAGGCCATCCATGTCTTTATGTCTTTAAGACATTCCTGCAGTATAACTAATTGGTGTGTGTTATCTGGCTTCATGGATAGATAAAGCTGTGTGTCATCTGCATAGGAGTGAAAATGTACACAATGCCTTGATACTGCCTAAGGCAAGCATGTATAATGTAAACAGAATTGGTCCTAGCACTGAACCACGTGGAACTCCATAATTAACCTTAGTGTGTGAAGAGGACTCTCCATTTACATGAACAAATTGGAGTCTATTACTCACTCTAATAGGATATTTTGGTCAACAGTATTGTCGTATTTTTACATCCCTGTACAGGGACAGCCAAAAAAACACTAGTAAATGAACTGGTTCTTATATAGCAGTTTTCTAGTCTAACTGAGACCTTAAAGCATTTACAGAACCTGTCCTCATTCACCCCCATTTATACAAGCACTTTTTTCCCCTCTATGCGTTTCCTACATAAGTGCTCTTTATCAGAGTATAAAGCAACCTGGGGTTACTATCTTGCCCAAGGATATTTGGCATACAGGCTGGAGCAGACAGGGATCAAACCAACAACCTTCCAATTATTAGGTGACCTGTTCAACCTCCTCACATCCCAGCTGGATTTACACTATATATTAGGCCAGACCGAAAGTGAACAGTTTTAACCTTCTTCTTTTTTTTTTTCAAAACATTTCATTAAGGGGATATAAAACACACAATTTGTTCCATTTGAAGTCTCTTACTAGTTAACTTAACATCTTTTCAATGAGCTGATCAAACTGGCACCAAATATTACTTAGGCAGCGATAAAGGAAAAACAAAAGAACAGCAAAGTACATGAGTTGTCAGTAAGACCTGAGTCATATCAACTCCTCAACAGCAAACTGAATAATCTCCATCAAATCTGTTATACGATCATTAACATTAGGAAATGGTTTTAGTAAAGTAGTTTTTATTTGGTTCAAGAAGCATACCAGGACTACCATACAGTTAAACTGAGAGCCTTCCAGAAAAACAAAACAAAACATGGAGCGGCTTTGACTGCTACAGTTTTACATTTAATATCACAGGCATGAAGCTTACAGATGTGTTCTGAATAGGTGCTGTAAAAACTGACATTTTCAAGGCAAAATTTCTTCAATGAGTCAGCTACAGAGCTGGCACTGTGGACAGACTTCATTCTTAGGAGCTCTTCTTCTCCTCAAATATGAAGTTTGCTGTGGCTTTCTTAGCTGTGGACAAATCACAAACAAATACAAAGACAGTGTCAGTGAAACGTAGTACATCAGTACTGCAGATGTTTGACTTTAGAAACCTGCAAAATGGAATCCAAGATCAACTTAATTTTAATTTACAACTACAAAATATAAACATGTCTACTATGAAACCATTTTAAATTATGGCCCACCCCTAGTTTTGAGAATTTGGACCTTGTTGTGCTGTTGTTGTGTACGTTTGGTACAGTGGATGATATGTGAAAATCTCCTGTATTTTTTACTGAAAATGTTTCAATCCTTTTTTTCTGTTTTTGGTTGACTTTATTATTGCCATTTTTTTTTAAATAACTGAAATGTATACAAATTCACAAAATTACTCCCAAGCTAGAGAGAGAACTCAAGTTGGAGTATTGTCTGAGGTTTGCTGTTCTTACATTTAGCACACAACATGTTTCACTTCAGGGATGCTCTCACAACTGGAAATACTCTGTTTAGTAGCTGCCTATCCAGGCAATGTGGGAAGCAGGACACGTGTTTCTTCCCTCTCGTAAGAGGGAGACCATTATCTGCATTATACTCACATGAATACAAAGTGGTCTCTGCACCAGGTGCTAGGAGGTTTAAGTCTGTTTAATATCTAAGGAGCTTGAAAAGAAAGGCCAGTAGACTTTTTGAGTTTCTTGAAGACGTTTCACCTCTTATCCGAGCTTAGCTAGCTGAGCAGCTACAGTTAAATCTCTTGAAGGCAATTTTTCATTGCATCTTAAATAGGATCTGATATATCAGTTAGGCTCTTTTAGCAAACACTACACAATTATGATGATTTAGTCACCCTCATCCTTGAACTTGTCTGCAGCTTCTGACGCCTTGTCCTTGATGTTATTCACTACATCATCAATCTTGGCCTCGTTCTTGAGGAAGAATGGTCGAATGATGCGGTTATATATCTGCACCGATCCATTAGAAGGAGTTGGAGCCATACACCACACCAAGAAGGCACACTGGGGAAAAAAAGACAAAATTTCTCTCAAAAACTTAAAACAGGTATAGAATTTGGCACTAAACACAATAATAATAATAATATAACTTTCAGGTATTATGACCACCTGCCTAAATTGCTGGTCCCCCTTTTGCTGCCAAACCGGCCCTGAGTCATTGAGGCATGGACTCCACTAGACCCCTGTAATCATTTTGTTGTATCTGGCAGCATGATATTAGTAACAGAACTTTTAAGTCGTGTAGGTTGGGAGGTGGGGCCTACACGGATCGGGCTCATTTACACATTACATTCTACAGATGCCCGACTGGATGAGGGGAATTTTGAATCCAGGTCAGCACCTCAAAGTCATTGTTGTGCTCCCAACCATTTCTGCTTTGTTGCAGTGTACATTATCCTGCTGAAAGAGGCCCACCCATCAGGGACTACCGTTTCAATTAAAGGATGCACACGGTCTCGTACAATGCTTAGGTAGGTGATATGTGTCATGGTAACATTCACATGGATTTCGGGACTCAAGGATTCCCAGCAGGGAATTGCCCAAAGGATCATACTGTCTCTGTCAACTTGCGTTATTCCTGTAGTGCATACTGGTGCCAGGTGTTCCCCAGGTAAGCAACACACACACACACACACACACACTAGGCCATCCACGTGATGTAAAAGAAAATATGATTTTTCAGGCCAAATCACCTTCTTACATTGCTCTGTGGTCCAGTTATGATGCTCACATCCCTACTACTGGTGCGCTGGGTAGCGGACAACATTCAACATGACCCTGACTGGTCTGTGGCTTTGCAGCCCGATGCACAACAAACTGCGATGCACAGTATCCTGACAGCTTTCTATCATAACCAGCATTTTTTTTCTCTCCTATCATGACCAGCATCAATAGCAATTTCAGGTACAGAAACTCATCTGTTGAACTGGACCACATGGGCCAGCCTTTACACGTGCATGAATGAGCCTTGGATGCTCGTGACCAATGTTCCCTCTAAGCTGCGCGCGTGCGCAATTGCGCACTGCTGGCACGATCTCTGTGCACAGAAAATCTGCGTTGCGCACAAAACAAAATATAACCTCAATTGAAATTAAAATTAATACTTTAATAATTCTTTTTTGCAGTGTTAGTTAGTAAGTGACTGGCTGCTCCTATATGGGATTAGAACGATGCCACCTTATCCCATAGTCCAGCCAATAACGCGATTCACATTCATATATACGAAATGGAAATGGTTTTAGTAAAGTAGTTTTTATTTGATTCAAGAAGCATACCAGGACTACCATACAGTTAAACTGAGAGCCTTCCAGAAAAACAAAACAAAACATGGAGCGGCTTTGACTGCTACAGTTTTACATTTAATATCACAGGCAGGAAGCTTACAGATGTGTTCTGAATGGGTGCTGTAAAAACTGACATTTTCAAGGCTAATGCAGCTAATCAACATCGTTGACAGGCTATGACAGCGTCCTTATGTGTGGACACCGGTGTTTTAGCTAGCAAAGCAGCGTGGCTGATGTGGAGTGAAGCCACTTTAATGACAACGTGTACAACCATTGGAGATGTGAGCAGGACAGACGGAACAATTGACGGAAAAAGTGTGGACTTTATACCAGTTTTTAAATTGTGCTGATAGGCCACGTAAAACCAGAGTTGTGTTAAAGATATATCTGCAATGTTTGGTTTTCTTCCTGAATACTATCGTTGTTTATATTTATTGTGGGAAGAAACGGTAAAAACGGCGTTTTATAAGGAAAACGCTCAAAAGCACTCTCCACCTGTGAGCAAAGACAAAACCAAAAAACCCCCCACCCTTTCTTATTGGTCGAAAAATGTACCATATCTACCAATCAAAAAATGATATGGCAACATGGCATTTAATTGTTTAGGAAGGGGGGAAGTTTTAGGAGTGAAGCGGTGTTTTGAGATGTGAGAGATTTGCGACGTTTAGCGCAAATCTTGTGTAGGTAGTGTGTAGTGTAGTCAATAGTTTTGTTGTGTGTGTCAGGACAATGAGGCGACTGCTGAATGTTACAGGTGTTACAGCAGTGATACATCTCCTGTTGTCAGGCCTGCAGGTATCAGGCTGATGTTCTCCTTCATCTCATAGTGGACAGAAATTATGTTTTTGGACTGACACAAATAATTTGTGTGGCATCAGATTTGATGCAGAACAGCTGATTGTTCTGTAAATAGTTTGAAATGTTTGTTTAAAAAAACGCCTTGGCTGCATTTTTAGGTAAACAGCTGCAAAAAACTTTGTTGTTTGCATAACTCAGTTACTTTTTTGAAGAAGTAACTATATCATTAACTGCCCAACATTGGTCATTATATACTGTATTTTGCAGACAGAGCGTTACAGGACTGTCTCCCAGACCACAGACTCAGACTCATAATACAAGTCAGGGCTTTATAAAAATAATTAATTAATTAATTAAAAAAAAAAAAAAGAAAGTTGTGTTTTCAAAATTAGAGTTCAAGTTATTTTTACTTCCAATAGTGTTAAAATACTACACAGGTCACGAACAAGATTTATTTAAATTTTCATTGTAAGTGGGCTAAAGCAGTTAATTAAAAGTAGTCTAACATAAATGTAAATGCTGTAATTTGATTATTTTAATAAACAATGTAACTTGGATGGATTTGATGCCGGCATGACCACAGTGCACACGTCTGCTGTTGCTCACAGTGGTCCAAGTGTCCGCTCAGGGAGTTTGTGTGTTCGCTAAGACACATGAAAAATTGGAGGGAACATTGCTCATGACCCTGTTGCTGGTTCACTACTGTTCTGTCTTTGAACCATTTTTGATTGACACTGACAACTGCAGACTGGGAACATCCTACAAGAGCTGCAGTTTTGTAGATACTTTGACATAGTTGTCTAGCCATCACAATTTGGCCTTTGTCAAACTCACTCAAATCCTTACACTTGTAACAGATCAACTTCAAGGGCAAAATTTTTATTTGCTCCCAAGAGATTCTCCGTGTTATTTACTTCACCTGTCGGTGGTCAAAATGTAATGCCTTATCAATGTAAGTGCCAGGAGCTTGTTTACTGTAGCCTGGAGAAACAATGGCTGCACAGCAAAGGCCTTTAGCTTGGTCTTTTGGGCAGTTTCTTTTGGACTTTTGTCCAATTCTCTCTGCAAGCTTGAAGATGATCAAATATTGCATATCACACATCCCCTAAAGCCAACATAGTCCCTTTACATTAAGCCTACTGGCTGCTGGTAAAACAGACCCCCAGAATAAGGAGCTTTGTTTAGATCAAATACATACAGGTGAGATTTAACCCTGACTGAGTTTTTTCTTTTTAATTAATACAAGTTTTAACACTAATTAAAATAAATAAGGACAGGCACAGAGACCAACTGGATTACCTTTCCAATATAGTAGAATGGGAACCAGGAAAGGAAGATGTCAGCAAAAAACTCTGCCACACTGAAGACTCCATACACCACCCAGTAGGTCAGCCACTTAGTATCATCATCTTTGGTGGCACTTTCAATGGCCTTAATCCTGGGAAGAACAAAGACATGTTTGGTACTTCTTTTACACATACCTGTAAGCACTGTTCTGTAAGGACCATGAATGTGCACATGGATCAAGCTCATATCCTGCTTTCAATATGCAGCATGTATTGATGTATTCAAGCATCAATAATAAATTGAACAGACAATACCACCTTGTGAATGCATAGGATGAATACACAGAAATCGGCCTGTTAATCAATGGGTCATGACTTTTCATTTTCCTTCAGTAGTACCAACACATCCATTATATGTCATTAATACTTAAACTCACTTAGTCTATATGGCCATTTGGTGAAAACGTGCATGTTGAGGTGTTCACAGAATTCATACATTTATACATCACAACAACATTTATACACACCATTAAGAATTTATCACACAAATGAGGGGTTTATAAATCTTACAGCAGTGGTTTGATTTATTTGTGTGATTACAAGGCACACAGACCATGCCATGCCTTCCAATATTACAGCCATACTCGTCATTTTCATGGGAGACTAATGTTACAATCAGTTTAACTCATATGTGAAAAGGGTCAACTCTGAAACAAGTTGTTTTTTTTATTCTATTATTGAAAAGCACCAGAACTCTACAGTGATGAAACAGAACCTACAACATTTTGATCATGCTGTTGATACAGATTTTGTCTAATTTAGACATTTCATTGCCATTTAAAATTATTAAAATGAAGCACAGCTACCATGCTCCACTTGCAAGGTGTCACCTGCCATAGGTAGTAATTTGGGATTCACAGTATTCACAGTAGTGGACAGCCTGAACTACAGCCTTTTCCAATTCTAATCCTAGCTAATCAATCAACCAACCTAACTTTTTTAACTCTGCTGCTCAACCCACAAATGCATTTTCTTTACAAATGTAGTACTATTTAAGGGTAAATAGACAGGATTTCCAACACCACAAGATTTATTGCAACAAACAGAAACACTGTTACACAACTAAGAAATAATCACGCAAACACCCAGGCAACCATGTTGCAAGTAATGGCTTAACTTTTAAAGAGCTGCTAGCTCTAGAGATTTCAGTTTAGTTTCGAAAGGATGAGTCATTTCAAATAAGATTTACAAAATCAGGACAAAATAACCTGTTATAAACAGAGTTACAGTGAAGATAACATATGTTTGTACAAATAAACCTATGCAGATTATTAGCTCCACTCTGAGCTTATTGTTTAACGTTATTACTCTTTTCTTCTCTTGTACCAAATAATGTAACACCCATAATTTTGACTTGAGAAAATACTGATATCTTAAGATTAATAAAATGTATCAAATGTTGAGGACAATTCTGGTTACTTTCTATCAAGCTGTTTCTCAAAAGTCTTGAGACAAGAAAAACATTCATAGTGACGGCAGCAGGCCAACATGTGACACCATGCTGACTGCATGTAGTATTAGCCCTGAGATTTTACTAGATAATATCACAATGATAAGAACTGTTTTAAAACTTTTGATGACAAAATTTTTTAAATGCTTTCTTTGTCACAGGGGAAATCCACTAACTTTATAGATGAAGTTCAGTTAACAATTAATAGATGATAAATCTCTGTATCTTCTCAGTCATCCAGATCATGGTAATCTTTCAGTTTTCAGAACTGATGAAGCTTCAGAACTGAAGAGTCTTGGATGAGAGCTGAAGCTTCTTCAAGAATCTCAAAGTAGTCCGGTCGCTTTTCTTTCCAACTGCCTTAGATTAGTAGCCCATTAAACATGTTTGTAACTCTGTGCAAGAATTGCTATAAAAAAGGCAAATCCTTACATCGCTGATACCCCGTTATGATGAATTAATTCCATGGGTCAAATGAAAATAGATAATCTATATCTATCTATGTCCCCCTGTGTTAGCAGATGTTAAACCAAAAAGCTAGAAGCCAGGGGCTAATTAAGGGCTAACTATGGCAATAAATAAAAAGTCACCTCACATTAAAGAAAGTTCCTAGTTCAAAACTGGGCCTGTCTCAGTGTTGGGCCTGTGATGGACTGGTACCTTGCCTCTTATCCCATAACAGCTAAGACAGACTGCAGCTCCCTGTGACCCCAAACTGGATAAGTGTTGGGACGTTGACAATGCATTTCCATCCAAAACCCTTTTTTAAAATTCTTTCTTCATGACATGGCAGCATCTCCTTATAATTTCCTTAAATAACAGCACAAATTAGAAAATGGTCAGTATTCATAGTCAGTGTTACTACTTCCTAAAAGAAAAGTTTTTACCAAAAAAACTAAGGTTTTTGGTAGCTATAATTTGGTAAATTGCAGCCAGATAACTCATACTATTTGGTGGAGTGCACTAAATTAAAGGTTGACAAAGCCAAAGTAGGTGGTGCAGACAGATAGAAGTATTACAATTCTGTACAGGCAGCAAATTGGCTTGTTTAACATTCAGCTATTTCTAGCCATCTGTAATTATTTACAGAAAATACATGGATAAATATATTTCAGTCTAATCGAATAAACAGGTACCATTTAAAAAAAAGAAAATTTAGAAAAAATTCTTCCATACAAACATCCTCATAAATCCAAAATCAGGTGTGTATGTTATCTTTTTTTTTGCTAGGTTTTTACTTGTTCAGACTTCTGATTGAGTTATGCGCAGCACCTACTTTTTTCTGTAAAATGTAATATTTTGATTTATCCTTTACATTTCTTTAAACCTGGGCCACCCATTTCTTTATATTTGCATAGTAGAGGCCAGACTTCCACTGTAACGCTCTTATTTCTTTAAAGTGCTCCCTAGGTCTTTCAAGTGTCCTGAATTTGTATGGAGAAGGTGAGCCAAGGGTTACAACAGAGTGGAAACTGATTGTTCCAGGCTTCTTTTCAGCCATTGTTGTTGGGGATCGATTCAAAATGTCCTAAATATTTTTAACAATTCCTCCAAAGAGAACCAAGTACTGTGTCAATATCACAGCCGGGCACATGCAGGGATTTGGGGGCTGGAAGCTGCTGGCCTTCGCTGAGGGATGGAAATCTGTTTGTCACCTTATGTGTGACAAAAGAATCCACTGTAATTACACTGATGATAGAGCTATATAAGATTTTTCCCCCTTTGTCCCTTTCACAGTGCCAAATTTTTGAAGCAGAGTATTACAATTAATCATAAAAAGTGATGTATTAAGATTAGCAGCAGATGAATCAAGTAATGCCAAAAAATAAGCAGGTTCTGCTATGACTGTTAATTACTTTGGAAAACCAGCACATACATTGTGAATTTCCCCAATACAATACCAAGCTGTGAATGAACGCCCCTCCACACTGGTTTTCCTAAATGCTGCTGCTTCTTCAGTTAATTGCCTCTTCACTGCGAACGACTGTAGCTACTCTGAAAAGGAAGACTCAAATCAGCAGTAGGGCTGGGTATCGTCACTGATTTCAATAACTGATTTGGTTCCGATTCACAAGGTCCCCATTCGATTCAATTTAATTTTGACTCAGACAGTCAGAAATATTATATTCTGATCATTTATCGGAACATATCCATATTTTTATACCTATGTGGGCTATAAAAACAAAGCTGACACTTGTGAGACTTCATCAGAGGTCTAAGCATCACAGCAGATGTACTTGTGATTGTGGAATTTCTTTATTAGAGGAGCTACAATATCTAGAGTCATAACCAGTGAAGATGTAAAATTATTAACAAGAAAATCGACCTCTGTGGGAGTAGAGTTCAGGTAGCTGCTCTGCGCTATGCTGGCACATGGCATTGAAGAAGAGAACAGTGGATAATTTAAATCCTTAAACTTCATTACAACACTTTTAGAGAAACACCTACTGTGATGAAATCCACTCCCCACTGCTGTGTAATGACTTATTGTAAATTGAAATGTTATTAGGAAATGATAAGACAAAACTGGATTTTCTGGTAATACTGGTAAATGTTCAATTTCTATGCCAGTTCTAGAGAGTAATTAACAGGTTAGGTTGGTTCTTTTACATTTTGAGATAAGCCAGTTGAGTATAAATAAATTAAATACCATCAATGAATCATTTGTTTACTAATAGGGACTTAGAAGACAAAGACCTACAGTTTAATAATCCACAGTTCACTGTTTTACTCTTTGGTGCAGTTGTGGATATTATATTGTTCTCCCTTTGTGATTTTTTAAATGTTTAATTTGTTCTTTTTCTTAAAACTAACATTTTTGTAGGTGCTTATGTATTTTATTGTCATTGTTTGTTTGCGGGAAATGATAATTAAAGACTGGTGGAGGGCAAACGCACTCAAAAATTAAAAACTTTGCACAAAAAAGAAGCTTAAATATTAAGTAAGCCTACAGACCTATATCCTTTTGGAGCTTAAGCGCTACAATACCCTAAATAAATCTCACAGGTGTGGTCATCTCGATTAAAGAAGGTTGTCCTTAGCGCTGACATGAACACAGGCCTTTTTATAGATTCAGTGACTTGAAAGCACAACGACAGGAGCAAATAACAGGCGATTAAGGCCATTTCCAAGTGTTCTGAGAATAACATATACTTACGATATGTAGGCTGGATACAGAAACCCGATGAGGTTACATAGCAGGGAGGCTCCGTATCCAAAGACCAAGTAAACTGCGATTACACCGATGACAGCTGAAACACATCACACCACACATTTGTCAAGATTTTCTTCCCACGAATACATTAACCGGATCATACCTATATACCTATGTTACAACCAGTAACTACATTATGGAGACTACTTTTATAGTACCGAGCTGGTGATGTAAAATAAACACAATTTCTTTTGTTAGCTTATGGCTAGAGGAAACTGCAGCTAAATGTGAGTCTGTCCATCTGGCTTTTATTTCCTTTATCTATGCGTCCCTCAGTGATGCGGACAGCCTCTGCCTCTCTTTCCACCCGTCAACACTCACCGAGAGCAATGTAGGTCCTGCTTACTCCGACTTTTGCTTCCACCTTTGCCAGGGCATCTGTCAGCAGATTCTTTTCATGGAGAAATTTTTCAAACCTTTCTCTGAGCCCCTGCGCCATGGCTGCACTTCCTGCTTAGCGATGATGAATTACGAAACGATCAGAATCAAACTGCGCCACGCCTGTAACCTGACACGCCACTGTTCTCAGACCCACGGGCGTCAAAGTCAGAAGAAGGGATGTGTGGCACATGCATCAGATCATATCCTTCAAAATAAAAGCAATGGCGCTGTAACGCAAACAACCACTTAGTACAAAAAACAATAATGCAGACAACTGCTAGTAGGTCGATGTTTTGTGTATGTGTGTGCTGCGCGTTTAAAATAAAAACAACTGGCACTGTTCACATGCTCTGTTAATTATATGCGGTATAATAATTAATCAAGGATAAAATGTGTATTTCCCACTATTGCATTCGATTTTTTTCTGACAATTGTAGGGAGCATACATATTTACTTGAACAGTAAGCGGAAGTAAATGTGGTTACATGTACTAACTGTAGTGAACTTGATGCAGCTGGTAGCAACCAAAAAAAGATGCGGGTTGTTTCCACCAGTCTGTAGTCTTACAGGCATTGCAATAGTGTTATATACTCGGTAGAATGCTCAGAAACCTTTAGTTTATGGATTACAGACTTAGATATACGTCAGATATAGGTTACGTCAGAAGCTGCTGTTGCTGCTGAAGAACTACTTAAATTAGAGAAATAGTGCCTTAAACGCTAAAATCAGGGCGCAAATGCAATAGTAACGGCAGCCACACCCTTCCCTGCTTTGATGACATTGCAAAATACAAATAGGGACCTATTCTAAGAAGCATGTTCAACAAATTCTGAATTTAAAAAAATAAACTCAGAGTTGATTAAATCTGAGTTTGGCCAGTCTAGAAACTGATCAGTGTTATGTCAGTGAGCTCTCCTTGAGGTTGTATGGTCTCCTTGAGGTTAGCGATTGTGTGACTGGAGAAAGACATCCATCATCAACAGAACTCCATTGTCCGATTCACCAAGGCAAGGGGTGAATAAAGACTAGTGCATCCATTTTAATCCAATAGACACATGAATATTAAAATCTGCTAATGTGGGCCTTTTGATAACAGCAACTTTTTAAAGTTATTTAGTATATTTCATAGTAAAATTAATAAATAAAATGTCCAAAATTATACAAAAAGGTTGAAGTCACAAAATGATACTCAAATAAACCATCAGTGCAATTTGAGTTATTGTGTGCTGCTGTTTTTTATATTAAGCAGAATGAGTAAAACGTCAAGAAAAAGAAATTGAAATCCTGAGGACATATTTATTTAGAAGAGAGTATGGAGACAGCCCCAAATTTTGCCAGCCCTTGCTTTTAGTTTCTGCTTTTATTGTTCCATAATGGCTCCTTTTAAATTGTGTGCCCTCTTACTAGTCTTTTTGATGCTCACCGCTTCTTCACCTTTTCTGCTCTTTTGGTGTCTCACCAACCTGCTGCACTCTTCATCTCCTCTTCTCTCATCTGTCCTGGTTATAATAAGAATGCAATCAGAATTTGCCATTCAAACTCCATCCAAACCTGTGAGTAATTAAATAATGTAAGAAAAATGTTCTGTGTAATATGCATAATACATGATTTTTATTTTTATTTTTGGAATGACTGCAAAACTTGTCACAACAAAGATGGGAAACAACTCCAACATGCACAAATATTTGATCACACAGCATGCAATTAATTTGCACAAAATGTAATGTCGATTGTAATATCTGCTACTCAGAGATGGTGATGACTCTCAAAGTGGTGCCAATGAGAATGGATAAGAGAACTGATAAGGAATTAAATCAATAAGTGATAGCGATAGTGTAATTGGAATTGCTAAGTTCTTATCAATTCTTATCTTAAAGACCTCATAGTACTATATCACCCCAATAGATACCTCACTTTCAGACTGATGGCTTACTTGTGGTTCCTGGGATAATTAAAAACTGAATGGGAGACAGATCTTCAGCTTTGGGGCCTCTCTTCTTTGTAGCTGATTGTTTTTCCCCTGCAGAGAGAAATTACAAAGTTGGAGGCTGGGAGCTGCATGCATAAAGCTGACACTAAAAAATTAACAAGAGATTGGCTGGAGGGTAAAGATCATCCACTGGTAGTTTGGACAGATCAGAAAAACTTTGCTTATCAGCAAAGTGGGCACTTTTCTTCACTTTCTTTAATCTGACCATAACCTACAGAATTGGTTCATGCACCATGAAACCTAAAGCCATTTCCCACTGTGGTGGTGTGGTGGCACTGTTGGTCCAGGAGGCCCACCGTGAGGTCCCACCAACCAACCCCTACTGTGACTATCACCGAAACCAAACAGCTCATCTACACCACAGCAGCAGTTATTAGTGAGATGCTTGGCTACAAGATGAACAGCCACAGCCACAACGAGCAGTACCCTTCATGGAGAAGGAGACTAGAGGCCAAGATCAAGGTAGCGCAGAGGGAAGTTAGGCACCTTTGTGCAGCTCTGATAGTAAGCTACGAAGAACAGCAAGCTGCCCATACCTGAGGCCCTGGAAACTGCCAAAAAAGACTCATAGCCTTGGCCATCTGCTTGAAGAGGTATACCAGGGAGCTAGAAGCCAGGAGAAACCAGCTGTGCTCCACAGAACCATCTGAGGTATACTACCATTGTCAGGGGAATGAGAACAGCCCCACCAAAGCTGGAGACAAAACACTACTGGAAGAGTATATGGGAGAAGGACGCAACCCATAACAGTAATGCACACTGACCGAAGAAGCTGACTGTACTCCAAGAGTTCAATTGAACTGAAGCAGATGTTTTGTAACTTCAGTCAAACAGAATAAAGAACAAACAATAAAAATAGTTATCAAGGACTCAGCAGCCAATTTTTACTGAAAAAAAAAAGCCCTTCAAAACAAAGTTCCAAACTAGATTTTTACTTAGATTATCAATCAAATACCTCACTAAATTAAAGCCTCCAGTTAATCCAAAATGCTGTAGCAGGAGTACTGACATGGACTAGAAAGAGAAAGCATATTTCCCTATATTGGCTTCCCTTCATTGGCTCTGTGTTAAATCCAGAATTGAATTCAAAATCCTGTTTTCACTCATGTGTCTAGGCACCTCTCTACATTTAACTGTTAGTTATTATCTCTGGCTCTCTTCCACAGTGTGTCTTTGTCCTGTCTTCCTTCCCTCAACCCCAACAGTTGTTGTGATTTGCCATTATATAAATAAAATTGAATTGAATTGAATTGAATTGAAATGAATTGAATGGCTTGCTAGAGTACTCCCACTCAAATTCAAATTTAATTAGTACGCATCTATTGGCTGATCATGTAGGTCAATCACACCCCAGGGATCATTACAAAAGGGCAGCTTGACCAGCTGTGGCTGCGTCTTACTCTCTTTTGTTTCGCACTTTCTGTATGTGAATAGAGTGTTTGTAGTGGAAGGCTGGACAGGTAACTGTGGGTACCCTGTATACATGCGACAATATAGTTTCTAGCGACAACTGCTAGAAACTAGTGATAGCCAAATGAAGTTTTCTGAAGCATTGTATCGAAAAAAAAACAAGGGTTCATTACTTGAAGCTTTTCAAGAAAATCCTCTTTGGTGACATCTGGTGGCCAAAAATATGAAGTGCACTGCTTCAGTATGATTGGCCACTCTACAGAGCTGGGTGTTCAGCTTCTGTTTAATATCATGTGAGAGTTCAATGAAATATCAGGGTACTTCTGTGTTGCTTTGAACTTCTTTTTGTTTGTGTGGAAAAAATACACGTATCAATTTGATTAATAAACAATTTTGACAATTAACATGTGTAATCACGTGCCTTTCTGTGTTTGCGTGTGACTTTGTTTTGTTTTTTTTGTCAATAGATAAAATAAAGAAGACATTATATAGACAACACAATCTTCTGATAGGTTGGGACCAAGTATCTGTGATCACTACAAATTTTCAATACCAAAATATGGTGTAAAAAACAAACAAACAAAAAACACAGTAAGCAGGTGTTGCTGGAAAGACTAATCGAGTTAGATGTCTTTATTGACCCTGCTGTGACTGATGTCTCCTTTCAGGAAGCTTCAGCTCCTCCTGGAAGCAGTGCTTATCTTGTTTCACTTGATAGAACTGAGCACCATGCTGTACTTGCTACACCTCCAGGTGCCCAAATCAAGCCCAATGCAGCTCCAGCAACCCTGCCTCGCTTTAAGCCTTTCTTTCAAGAATTCCATGGACCTAGCAGTGATGCAAAACCTGAAGTTTGTTTACAGTAGGAGACACAGGAGAAGGATAAGCTGTGTGAAGCAGATCGTGATCTCTGGCTGCAGATCCATAGGCTTGAGATAGAAGCTGAAAAAGCAGATGTGTTAGCTGATGAGTTTATGCACACAAAAGTACAGTCCCGATTAAAAGTTTAAGATCATTTAATAAAGTGGCAAAAAAAAAAATATAATATTTTGCATGGTTGGATCTTAACAAGGTTACAAGTAGAGCTTCAGCATGCAACAAGAAGAAATGGGAGTGAGACAAAACATTTTATTGGGCTTGCAATTTATTGAAAACAGGCTGTTTTACAGCTGATCAAAAGTTTAGGACCACACCTCCAGTGCCAGGATGATTGCCATAATATATGCACCAGGGACACCAAACAACTTCTGAAGAAGTGGATGGCACAACACAGAAGAGCTAACTTGTCTGGCCAGGACTCCACAGTCTATTTACACCTACAGGCCATTGGACACTCTTTCAATGATGAGGATGTACACATCCTGGACAGGGAGGAACGCTGGTTTGAGCGCGGAGTCAAGGAGGCCATTTATGTGAAAAGGGAAAGACCATCTCTGAATTGAGGAGGCGTTCATCTTTCACCATCTTACAATGCTGTGATTGCAGCCATTCCCCAATTCTCTGTGAACGGTACTCATGGCCATTGATCAGTGGTCATTGATCATTGGTTGTGTCATAGTCTGCGGTGGCAGGCCGTGGGGTGTGGGGAAGAAGGACCCAAATGCAGAACTCTTGTGATGAAAGCAGTGCGTTTATTTACAGTGCTGTAAATATTACACAATAAATCCCCATGCACTCCCCGTGTGTTCTGCTCCTGCTTCGTGTTCTCCACTTGTGTGTCCGCACACCCCGTGCTCGCTGCCTCCTGGGGGGTGAGGGGATAACATAGGCAGCTGTCAGGACACTCAACTACAGCAGGCATACACTCACTAAACTTGGCTCACTAGGAAAACTTACATGGAGTTTCACATGAGTTTCTCCCCCAACGAGGCTGAGCAGCTGCAGGTGCGTGGCATGATCTTCAGGTTTGGCCAGCCACCTGGCAGGGCCACACCCACCAGGCCTGAAGGTGCCTGTCACCCAGCCTATCAGCCCTACAAACATGGGAACACAGGAACAGCAGCACAGTGCAGCAAAAACACATGTAATATAATATGAGTCCACACTGCTCATGGACCCTGGGTCCCTGGAACTGACTTCACAGCCCATTGTTCATTCCATGGACTGGTTTCAGTCATTATGCAAATGTACTGTTTATAAGATTGGGGAAACCTGCAGTCAGCTGAGACAGAAGAAGTCACTTGGATGAATGACAAAACGTTTTTACCACTGAAAATGCTACATCCAGATGAACAGTATCAACCTTTTGTGATTCACTTACCTGGATGATTCAGCATGCATCAAGACATTTTACCTTAGTAATAAAATGTTATACTGGAGTTTTGATCTCCTGACATTTTACTGTGATTTAGGGTGTGTGTGTGTGTGCGTGTGTGCGTTCTTCTTTGCTGGGAATTTTTTGTACCAAAGGAGAATGCACACATGGCACACAGCCCAGATCTTGTGTGGGGGAGAAAAGCCTTCAGTGTTTGGTCTGGATGACTAAGCAAAGTCATCCTTAGTCATCCTGCAGTGTGGCTTGTAGCTGCAAGGGAAGGGTGGAGCAGTGTGTTCAAGGAACAGTATCAGGGGAGGCTTGCTGGCATCCATCACGCTAACCATCAGTGTTAACTGACTTTAACATGCATGATTTAAAAAGAAGTTACATTGAGTATATTGTGATTGACAAGGACAGAGTCATGACGAGAAAAAGTTTCTATGGACTGAGTTAAAAGGAGATCATGCTGAAATAAATATTCAGGAATATGTGAAATGGCAGAGGCCAGAGGTAATAGCGGGACTTGAGACCACTGGCTTAAGCTGTGAAACATGGAAAGTCGGATAGATTTGTAGTGAGGCAGTCAACTTCAATCGGACTGCCGAGGGGCAAGTAGCCGCTATTTGCTCTGTCAGTCTCAAATGGACCAATATACTGTCGTGACAGTTTGTGTGACTCAGTCCTGAGTGGAATGTCCTTGGCCACCAGCCATACTTTCGGTCCTTGTGTGCGGTTCAGTGGCACTGTTCGAAATCCTGGCGCGGGTGGTTGACTGACCTGAGTAGTGCTTGCCTTGTCCAAGCCCATGCCTGTCTGTGATGTTGAACGGAGGGTACCTCGAGCTCTGCCTCCTGCTCTGGGAACAGCAGGGGCTGATAACCTAGGGAGGTTTTAAAAGGAGAGACACCAGTAGCAGAGTATGTAAGTGAGTTGTGAGCATACTCAGGCCAGGGCATGAAGGTGGACCAGGTAGCTGAGTTATGTGTGCAACGGAGCGTGGTTTCTAGTTCTTGGTTCAGCTGTTCAGTTTGACCGTGTGTTTGTGGATGATAACCGGAACTTAGACAAGGTTTGGCTCCAAGAGCAGTGCAGAATGCCTTCCAGGCCTGTGACATGAACTGAGGACCACCGTCAGAGACTATTTCTACAGGGAGTCCATGTAATCTGAAGATGTGTTGATTGAGCAGTTTCAGAAGCGGTGGGAAGTTTGTCTAAGGCATTGAAATGGGCGTCTTTGGAGAACCTGTCAATGATGGTGAGTATGGTGGTTTTGCCAGCTGACACTGGTAGCCTTGTGACAAAATCGAGAGTGATGTGTGACCAGGGGCGTTGTGGTATGGGGAGCGGTTGAAATAACCCTGCTGGGTGTTGAGTACTAACTTGTTAGGGAGGGGCGCCATGTGCCGCAACCGGTTGGGGTGACAGAAGAAATACAGGATAAAAGACATGCTATGGAAGAGAGCCAGAGATTAATAACAAGTATGATTGAGTCCAGAGAGGTCTATTAACACATAGTGAGTGAGGAAGGTGACTGAAGAAGAAATACTCAGTAAAATATGGGAATCCCCCAGCAGCCTACATCTATTGCAGCATAACTAAGGGTAGCCCTAACTATATACTTTAGGAAAAAGGAAAGTTTGAAGCAGAATCTTAAAAGTAGAGATAGTGTCTGTCTCCCGAAGCCAAACTGGAAGCTGGTTCCACAGAAGAGGGGCCTGAAAACTGAAGGCTCTCCCTCCCATTCTACTTTTAAATACTCTAGGAACAACAAGTAAGCCTGCAGTGTGACAGCGAAGTGTTCTAATGTGGTGATATGGTACTACAAGGTCATTAAGATAAGATGGGGCCTGGTCAGGACGCCAGGTCAGGGGGGAGATATCATCACCCCCACCCGAGATTGGGTACATAGCCCCAAGTGCGATAGGAGAAGGACCATTGAGTGCGAGAGGAACTGACCTGAAAAATAGGATAATGGCCAAGCTTGAAACCTGGATCCCCCGTAGCCGGTTACCAAGATTACGTGAAGTACCCTCAGAAGGTCTGCTAGATGATGTTAATGCAGCACTACGGACAATACCTACAACCACGATTACCGACACTAACAAGCTGATCTACAATACGGCAGCAGTGATCAGTGAGATGCTTGGCTACAAGTTGAACAGCCACAAGGGGCAGTACCCTCCATGGAGAAGGAGGCTAGAGGGCAAGATCAAAGTAGCACGGAGGGAGGTTAGCCAACTAACAGAGTTGCAGAAAGGTGCGACAAAGAAGGTGCATAAGAAATACAGCAAGCTGTCCATACCTGAGGCCTTGGAAACTGCCAAGCAAAGACTCACAGCCTTGGCCATCCGCTTGAGGAGGTACACCAGAGAGATAGAAGGCAGGAGAATAAACCAGCTGTTCTCCACAGAACCAGCAAAGGTGTACTCTCAGTGGCAAGGGAACAATAATAAGAGAACAGCACCACCAAGGCTGGAGACGGAGCAATACTGGAAGAGCATATGGGAGAAGGACGCAACCCATAACGGCAATGCTCAGTGGCTAGTGGATCTGAGGGCAGACCACAGCGACCTCCCTGAACAGGGTCCAGTAACCATCACAGTGGCAGATATCCAAGAAAGGGTCTCCAGTATGAAGAGTTGGACAGCACCAGGGCTCGACATGGTTCACGCCTACTGGCTAAAGAAGCTGACTGCACTCCACGAGCGTCTGGCAGCACAAATGAACCAGCTGCTAGTTAACGAGAGACACCCGGAATGGCTAACCGAAGGTCAGACGGTCCTGATCCCCAAGGACCCCAAGAAGGGACCGGTCCCCTCCAACTACCGACCAATAACCTGCCTCAGTACTACATGGAAGCTCCTGTCAGGCATCATATCGGCTAAGATGAACAGGCACATGGGTCAATACATGAGTGGGACACAGAAAGGAATTGGCAAGAATACCAGAGGCGCAAAACACCAGCTACTGGTAGACAGAACAGTCAGCCGAGACTGCAAGACCAGACTGACCAACCTGTGCACTGCCTGGATTGATTACAAGAAGGCCTATGACTCAATGCCCCACAGCTGGATACTGGAATGCCTAGAATTGTACAAGATCAATGGGACCCTAAGAGCCTTCATCAGGAACTCAATGGGGATGTGGCGTACAACACTAGAGGCCAACTCCAAGCCCATAGCACAAGTCACCATCAAGTGCGGGATCTACCAAGGAGATGCTCTGTCCCCACTGCTGTTCTGCATAGGCCTGAACCCCCTCAGTGAGATCATTAACAAGACTGGCTACGGATACCGACTACGGAACGGAGCAGTTGTCAGCCACCTCCTGTACATGGATGACATCAAGCTGTATGCCAAGAGTGAACGAGACATCGATTCACTGATCCACACTACCAGGCTATACAGCAATGACATTGGAATGTCGTTCGGACTGGAGAAGTGTAGTCGGATGGTAACAAAGAGAGGGAAGGTAGTCAAAACTGAGGGGATTGAACTACCAGAAGGCAACATTGCAGACATAGAGGACAGTTACAAGTACCTGGGGATCCCGCAGGCAAATGGGAACCATGAAGAGGCCGCTAGAAAAGCTGCAACCACCAAGTACCTGCAGAGGGTCAGGCAAGTCCTGAGGAGTCAGCTGAATGGTAAGAACAAGATCCGGGCCATCAACACGTACGCCCTGCCCGTGATCAGGTACCCTGCTGGGGTAATAGGCTGGCCAAAGGAGGAGATAGAAGCCACTGACATAAAGACAAGAAAGCTCCTTACCATGCATGGAGGGTTTCACCCCAAGTCCAGCACCCTGAGGCTGTACGCTAAGCGGAAGGAAGGGGGCCGGGGACTGGTGAGTGTCAGCACCACAGTCCAGGATGAGACAACGAACATCCAAGAATACATTGGGAAGATGGCCCCAACTGACCGAGTGCTCAGTGAATACCTCAGGCAGCAGAAACCCAAGAAAGAGGAGGGAGACGAGGAACCATCATGGAAGGACAGGCCCCTGCAGATCTATAGATATATATATATAGATATAGATCTATATATCTATATATCTATATCGATATAGATATATATATCTATATCTATCTATATCTATATCTATCTATCTATATATATATATATATATATATATATAGATAGATAGATAGATAGATAGATAGATAGATAGATAGATAGATCCCCGAGCAGTTATGAATTATATTGTGATATGTATTTGTAATTCTATGCTTCTGTTCGGTGTTCCACTTATTGTATGTGTAGGCGTGTGTGTGTGTGTGTGTATGTGTACGTATATATGTGTGTGGATGTCAAGCACCTGCAGGCCTGATGGGCGTGGTCCTGCTAGAGGATTGGCCACGCCTGACGCCCCATGCACACCTGCTGCTGATCAGACTCGTCAGGGGAGCTATTTAGGAGACCGATGGAGCTCCCACCGACGCAGGATCATTGCGTGAGACTCCACATTAGTAATGCAGTTTAGGTTTAGTCCTTGAGTGCATGCCTGCTATAGTTAAGTGTCCTGACAGCTGCCGCTATTGTTTCCTGCAGGAGAAACGTGGGAAGCCGGGAGAGCAGTAAGCACCGGGAGTGCAGACACACGGGAGCAGAGAGCACAAGGAGGGCACGACACGGGAGTCACGGGAGAGCACGGGGATTAATTGTTGTTGGTTTCCTTACACTGTAAATAAACACACTGTTTACACACAGAGCTCCACGCCTGGGTCCTCCTTCCCTACACCCCCACGGTTTGCCCTGCCAAACTGTGACAGTTTTATTTAAATTTAGAAGAAGGAGATTAGAGGTAAGTCAGGTATAATGTCTTTAAGACATTCCTGCACTTTAAGTAATTGGTCTCTGTCATCTGGCTTCATTGACAGAGAGAGCTTCATCTACAACTGGCTAAGGGAAACACATAATCTAAACAGAATTGTAAACCTGTGGATCCTGAGGAATTCCATAATTAACCTTTGTGTGTGATGAAGGCTCCGTACTTTTCCATCCATCGATCCATTCTCTTCTGCTTATCCTTCAAGGTCACGGGGGGCTACAATAGGATGAGAGGCAGGGTACACCCCAGACAGGTCACTAATCTGACCCAGGGCTAACAAAGAGAGACAGCCAATTATTCACACTCACATTCACACCTTTGGACACTTAGAATAACCAATTAACCTAACCCCATTAATTCCATGTCTGTGTAAGGAAGCCAGATATACCTTTTGGAATGTTTTATAAAGTAAAAAGCAAAGGTTGCATGCTTGTATTGTCTGGTCTCCTTACCCGAAGTGGAAACTGCTCTGACCTGGTTCCTTTCTCTCCAACTGATCTAAAATCTGTAGCCCATCTTCAGTTTGTTTAGAATGCAGCAACTAAGGTCTATTGTCACCATTCTTGTTGACCTTTGTTGAAATTCAGAATTGAATTTAAAATTCTTTTAATTACAACTAATGTCCTACATGACTCCTGCTAATATAACTGTTCTGTTATGATCCTATTTCTCTTTAGAGGCATCCATACTTTAGCACCTTCATCAAAAAGGCAATAGTCTTTTTAGTGAAACTCAACACTTTGCTTTGGCTCTGCAAAGTGTAATATAAACATTAAAAGAAAGTAAATAATTGCAGGAATCGTTGAGCAAAAGGGAGGTAGTTATTCACAGTTGGTATTGTGAAAAAAGGACATAGAGAGATAGGGGTGAATGCTTTTTAAACATGTAGGAAAAAATGTGCATCATGTGCTTTCATTGACCAGTGAAAAAGTATAGCTGAATAAGCAGGCTTAGTACCGCATCATCAGTGGCTGACAAGATTAAGCGTAATAAGCTGCTTAGTATCAAGAATAGAAACAATAAGAACTGGAACAGTCTGAGAGACGCAGACAATGTAGACAGTGGAAAAGAAGCAGCTGTTTGCCGGCTGTCTGTCTATCTTTTCATGTCTTCTACATAAAGGTTTGATAGCAGTCATCAGGATATCACATCAATAGGTAAGTCAGATGTTTTTCTATTTTTAAAATAAGTTTACTTGGTCAACATGATCCCTATAGAGCAAAGCTTTCTAACATTAACCATAGTAACCTAACAGCTCTAATTTTCACATTTGAATAAGTCACATGTCTGACTTTACTGACATTATTGTCTTTTATTGAAAATCATCTCTTGTCTTTCTCAGAAAAACAAAACAAAAAAACAAAACAAAACCAGGTGTCAGCTCTAACTTGTTAACACAATTTGATGTTTTATCTGTTTATAGATGGTGCTCATTCAGACAAAAGGAGGTTTTGTTGTTTTGTTTGCTTCTGACCAGCCCCTTAAGCAGGAAACTGTTTGATGCACATGTTAACTGAGTTGCACAGGATTATGTATCAGTGCATAAACTTTCTGTACATAACTGGATATTGCCAGGTTATAATTTTTCCTTTTGTGTCAGTTTGTTCAACAGAAATTAGACATTTCAATAATTACTAGTGTTTGTATTTTTAAAAAATAGTGATAAATACTGAGAATTAAGCATCTTAATGACTTACATTTTCTGTTTCTTTAATAATTGCTTTCATGTCAGTGTAAAAAATGGCAAGCAAAAAAGCAAAAAAAAAAAAGAAAAAAATTCATTAAAACAGTCAGAGCAAACTGAGATATGATTTGCTAAGTCTGGAATCTGAAAATGTATTGAGCCAAAATGTGTACATATACCCATAAAAAATACAACACTTGTTTGTCTTCGTTCAGTGTTTCGTTTCCCAGCGGATGTGAGACTGTGGTGGATTTCAGAATGAGCAAGAGGGGGAGAAGGAGAAATAGCAAGAGGAGGAAGAGCTCCAGCAGCAACAAACGTGAGTTGGAGCTTGGAAGGACGCAGTGAGGTTAATCTTGTGCTTAGCTGATTCACATTTTTCTCCACACGTGCATACAATGTGCAAGTACTTCTTGAGACCGGTAGAGGACTAATAACAGCTTCATAATGGTGGGTTTTATGGCATAACTAGTATAATGTTGAATCCTAATGGGCTTTTAACTTTAGGGAGAAAAAGTTAAAATAAACAAGCAAAAGTATTGATCAGTACTTAAACCTCAATGCACGAGGTATCCAACAATCAAGCAACCCCAGAATGAAATTCACCAGTTCCAAAGTAATTTTGTAGTGTTGGGAAAATTGTGTTATATCATTTTATTTATGTAGCACTAACTCACAACAACATTTGAATTTAGGAGCTTTATATTGTTACAGTAAAGGGCCTTCAATATTAGAAAGAAACCAGAACAAACTATGAGTAAGCATTATAATACTGTCAAACATCCTCTAATATAATTATTTCACTATTTTGCTTTTTCTTTCAGAGAGTATCTCACCATACATCTTTAAAAAGCAGAACAAAAGCACTGTCTGCACCAAAGATGACATTGTTGAAAAGGGAGAAACAGACTCTTTTCGAAAGGAAAATGTACTGTCAAGATCTGAAGATGAGGAAAAATACAACAATCCTGAACCCAAGGAGAAAAGATTTAAGCAAGATTATCACTTGAATTCATTTGCACACCAAAAGAGTATTTATACCAAAACAACAAAGGACGAGAAGAACGGAGTGAAAATAGTAACCTCAGTTTCTGTAACAGGAGATTCATCACCAAATATTATGTTTCAGCAGTCACAAGAACCCTTATCTGAAAATCAAATCCACTCACCAATTCCAGTTACTAACATCCTGAATATTAACTGCACTGGATCACATTTAAAACTTCAGCTTAATACATCTGGCAACAAGACCACACTTGTTTTCATGAATAAAAGCTGGTCCAGTACTGAGGTTTTTAAGAGCAAATGTGAGGAGACATGGATGCCAGACAATGAGTCTTCTGAACAACCATTGGATAATGTCACTGATGAGGAAAAAAATCACAACAATAATGACAAAGATCACACTGGAACCACAAGTAAACAAACTGAGCCTTATTGTGATTCAAAATGTGCCAGATCTGCAAATATATGGGACAATCCAGACTGCAGTCAATGCTGTAGTGACGACAAACAACAAGGATCGGGAGACTTTAAACTGGCAGATCATCTATCAAGCCCACCGCTGCTGTTAAATATTAAACCTCAAGGAAAGAGGCAAAGTTTCCATACAAGTCTCAGTTCTGGTGATGAGTTCTGGCACATCCCCCCACCCCAAGAGTTTGCAGATATTAAAAACAATAGTTTAGAAGGTCTGACACAAGACTTAGCTTCTTGTAGAATCAACACTTCTAGTCCAGCTGTTGATAAACGAGGAGACTTGCATTTGACCTCCACTGAGGAACTTAAATGTCTATATTGTGCACAAGAAGAAGAAAGAGGGGGTCTGCCACCTTCTTCTGATGAGTTATCACAATCTGACAATTATGACCCCGTGTTCATGAGACCCTTGATGTCTACCAACAGGTCTAGCTTCATGAAAGACTTCATCAATAGTCAGAAAAGAAAATCCTGGATTAGAAATAATAGTATTGCCACCGTCGAACACAAAGTATGTTCATTACCCAAGAAAAGACGTCAAACATTTCCTGGGATGTCACAGGGTCTAGGACTGATGCAAGAAGATCTCCAGCTACCTTACAGAGAATCTTTTTCCTCTTTGGTCATGTGCTCACTTCCCCTCCAGACAGAGAGGCTGGAAAGGACTGAAAAGGGCAATGACAGGTTATCTGCATTTGGATTAGAAAATGATACATTTTCACAAACCAAAGGGAGTTTAAAACAAGTCTCGGAAATTCTAGACAGCCATGACAGAGCACAGCCATTGCTCAGTCCATTCTATGTGACTGGTTCTGAGATTAATCCTGAAATCATCATGAACACTGAACACTGTGAAAGACATGACTTCAACAGTCAACATGATACTAACTTGAGCATTTATAAGGATATGGAAAGTCTAGACACTGATGATTGTGAATATACTGTTGATCAATGTGAAGTAGCAGACAGTGGATTTGACCAAGAATTTGGAGAAGGAGAATATCACAGTCCAGAGCCCCTTACAGAAGAGCTAACTCGAAGAGCTTTTTCTATACAAGTCATCCCTCCATCCTGCAGTGGCTCAGAGGAACATATGCTACAGAGTCACCCAGAAATACTATCTGCAAACAATGAGGTTAAAAATGCAAACCAGAAGGATTCAGTCTCTTTTTTACCCGGATATAGCAAGTTCTCAGTTCAGACAATAACAGATGGTGCATTTGAGCCAAGACTCTTGCAGAGGGACTCACAATTATCCCTGGATAGTTGTCTAAAGAGGGATTTTAGAAATGCTGTGGGCGACCCATGCATGTCCCTCTTGCAGGACTTAGATGTAGAATCATTAAACTTAAATGAGGTTACAGAGGACATTAAACCTAAACCAACTAGTGAAAACATGGAAGATACCGACCCTATTCTTCCACTGATAAATGAGGGGACAGATTATCTGGAACTCGACACAGAAAATTCAAGACAACCTGCAAGCATATCATCAGGTCCAGCAAAAGATTTTAAAGACACAGAGGTCCTTGCAAAAGAGACGCTTAGTAAAACTAACAGGACCGAAAAACAGATTGTATCTAAATGTAAGTTATTTCAATTCATATTCATTTAAATTCGTTTCAGCCAATTAGTTATGTAAAACTCACCTATTTGTGATTCTTCATGACCATTCCCAGCTTCTTTAGAGATCAAGGAGCATCTGAAGCCTGTGGTTCATAAAGATCCAGAAACAAGTGGCTCTGAACACTTGGCTAAAAGGCGAAAGCTCTTCAAAGAGAGCAAGCAATGGAGCTCTGTTGGAGGAAGCTCAATCACCAGTGACATCACAGAGGAATCAGGTGACTTTGATGCAAAGCTTGAACAAATGTCAGGGAAAAAATGTCATAAAGAGTAAGTTTAGTGATTAAATTTGATCTGCCAGTCCAGTAAGTGGTGCAAGCAGAGTGCTGTATTATCTGTTTATTATCCATAAAAAGTGACTGGACTTCTTTAAGTTTTGTGAAGATGTTTCACGTCTCATCTGCGAGGTTTCTTCAGTTTTATACAACCAAATGGTGGACAGGTATTCAAACCCTTAAGTCGCTTTCTTTCCAAGCTCCTTACACTTCTTTGCTGATTTGACAACTGCAGATATAGAAATGCATCTATATGTAATGAATTGTGCTGTTTAGTGTTATTTTGTTTGATTTGTGTCTTTCTTTGTTTTGCTAGTATCAGAGGACACGCCTTCTATGGACATAGCATTTCAAGAAAATGAAGACAGGGGCTTTTATACAGAAACATTCCACTCATCAGCATGGATTTTTCAAGGAGATAATGTAGGCTCTGGGGGAATTCGTACCAGCCTAACCACCAGAACTCGTGCCGTCTCAAGTAAGCTGTAGCTTTTGTGTTTTTACAAAAAGGTTAACTTTATTTAATTTAACAACAGTAACAGGTCATTTACTACTGAATCCTAGTTGTTACTGAGAATTACTGAGAAACTCTTGAGTACTGCAGAGATATTACTGTGAATTTAACTTAGCACTACCAGTCAAAGGTTTTAGAACATCCCAATTTTTCCAGTTATTTATTGCAGTTCAAGTAGTTCTACTCCAATGAATAGCTTGAAATGGTACAAAGGTACGTGGTGAACTGCCAGAGGTTAAAAAAAAGGTAAGGTTACTTACTTACAACCCCCTCTGTCTGCATAACAGCAGTGTAGGAACACACTGTGGTACCGTACCCTCGTGAGCATCAGTTGAACAGCACTGTACTGCAGAAAGTAGTGTGTTGCTAAAAAAAACAGTGCAAAAAACAAAATTGACAATGGAAGAGAGCCACACCAGCATAACACTTAAAAATGTACGTCTTCCTACAGATAAATTGCAAAGAAAGTCAAGGTGTCAGTGAGTACAGTGGCACTCATAAACTGGGGCAAACTCTGACAGGAAGAGGTCTGGCAGATGCAAAGCCACAACTGAATCAGAGAACAAGTTTCTGAGAGTTAACAGCTTGCGGCACACAGGACAACAGCTTCAAGCACAGCTTAATAGTAACTGTAGTAAGCAATTCTCAGTTTCAACTGTGAAGAAAACCTTCAAGCTGTAGGTTTGACAGGACGAGTTGCAGAAAGAAAGCCCTCGCTAAGACGTCAGAATAAAACAAAGAGGCTTGCCTGGGCCATGAAATGCTGCCACTGGACTACAGAAGACTGGAAAATGGACAAAATTTGAAATCTTTGGTTCATCACAAGGAATCTTTGGATGCTGTCAAGTAAGCAAAAGGATGGTTCCACAGTGTGTGGCATCAACTGTCAAACGTGGAGGAGGAAGTGTGATGGTCTGGGGCTGTTTTGCTGGATCAGGGGGTGGTGACTTGTACAGAGTGACAGGCACCCTGAACCAAAACAGCTACCACAGCATTCTGCAGCACCATGCAGTACCGTCTGATATGCGCCTAGTTGGTCAAGAGCTCCTCTTATAGCAAGATAATCGATTACCTCAGGAAAAAAGAACAAGATGGTAAGCTTGAAAACATGGAGTGACCAGCACAGTCTCCAGACTTACTATCCATCAAGCTAGTTTGGGATGAACTAGACAGAAGAGCGAAAGCAAAGCAACCTACAAAGGCCACACATTTATGGGAACTTCTGTAACAGATATGGGAAAAACGTTTTGAAGAATATTTGATTGTTATTGTAGAAAGAATGCCACGGGTATGTTCAGCTGTTATATCTGTGGCTACTTTGATGAGTCAAAAGTTTAGAATACATTTTGCTCTATAAATTGATTCCACGATTTCTGTGCTTTGCATTGCTTATTTGTAATATGCTTTCATTTCAGAGTGCAATGAGGCATTAAACTGCATAATCTTCAGTAGAAAACTGGAAAAATCGGGGTGCTCTAAAACGTTTGACTGGTAGTGTACATACAGCGGGTAAAATAAGTATTGAACAAACTAACAATTCTCAAAGTAAATATATTTCTTTCTTTTTAGTAACCTGTCCTGTCTGGAAGTTTTAGCAACCAGATTCATGATCTAAATGCTTTGTTGTGCCAAACACATTTGCTTTGCCAAGAGAAACATACAATTTTGCGTGTGTGTGAGTGTCTGTGTGAAATAGAGAGAGAAAGAAAGAATGTGAGTGCCTGTGCATGGGTGTTTGTCATGAAACGTACTTGATAATGAGAGTGAGAGACTGCAACAACGTCCCCTGGGGACGAGAGACAGACAGGGGAAGACCCCACCCAGTCCCCCAAGAGTGTTGAAAATCCGAGGCCAAAGTGTGTCCCCTCCGGTTTAAGGAAGAGGGAAGCCCACAGCTAAAAGGCAGGAGCGCTAAAGAACCAGAGGCACTAGGCAGCTGACCCTGGCAGAGGCCGGCCATCCCAGCACAATCCGAGGAAATGACCTGGGCGCAATCGGTGGAGCCCCAATGCAACAAAAACGTCCAAGCCAACCACAGCCCCAAGGCAGCAGGTCAGCAATCACACCAAATCGCCCAGCCAGGCACCCCAGAGCCAGCAAATGCCCATATCCTGTGGGTGGGGCAACAACAACCAGTGGATAGCAGCAGGGAGAGGAACCCCCACCCCCCCTCATGAAGCTGCACAAAGACAGATAACCATCCACATCCACCCTGCCCTTCAAAGTGCGGATGAATGGATGATCCCCAGAGCCAACAGCAACCCTGGGATGCAGTTGGCTTGACCCTGGAACACCAGCCAACCTCTGCCCCAGACAAGGTGCAGGAAACACGGGTGCATGAAGACCTGCCTGCTCCTATCTCTGCTTGTCAGTGTTAAACGTGGCCCGTTGGGTGTATGCATTGGGGTGTGAATTGTAAATAGTGAGTATGACTGTGTAAAAAGTAGAGTGCTATTAAAATGACGATTTTGTGTCATTTTCTCATTATTACACATAAATTAATTTATATACATATTTGGTTTGATTGTGTACATTGGATATTTACCTAGAAAATTGGTGATGAGTTCAATACCTTTTTTACCTGCTGTGCATATGTACATTTTGCTGCTCTTGTTAAACATCTCTTTCATCATCTTCAAACATCTTCCAGTTCGAGAGAGGACTGTTAAGATCAGCAAAGGGACAGGAGAATATCCCTGGGGCTTTCGAATACAGTTTTCTAAACCCATTGTGGTCACAGAGGTTGACACAAGTAAGTAAATTTCTATATCATAGTGCTGACTCAACAGGGTGTTCAACTGCTTTGTAGTTGTTATTTTGCGTGTTTTTTTATTTGCTGGAATTTAAGCATTGCAAAAGTAACCATGATGCAAGTGTAATTGCACATTTCGTGGACCCCCTGTTTATCCTCTACCTAATCACACGAGCCAAGGTGTGAAAACAGGTGTGGGCCACAATCAGGGTTTCAGGTGAATCCATTGTGAGATCTAGCCCCAACCTATCATGTGATTTCCTGAGGTCAAATGGCCCAGGATGTGAGTGGGCGTTTAGGCGTCTGGGAAGGGATCTCGAAACTGGATTATAGATGGCAGACAGTTGGTGTTGTAAGGCACCGCCTCTGTTCAAAGAAGGTCGTTTACAGTGGACATAGATGGCTTCTTTCACTCCTCATTCAAACCATCTGTCTTCTCTGTCCAAAATGTGAACATTGGCATCTTCAAAAGAGTGATCTTTGTCCTTTAGATGCAGATGGACAGCTGAGTCTTGTCCCATCAAGGTGGCTCTTCTATGTTGTGCCATGCATTTATGGAGTGGCTGTTTGGTTTCTTCAATGTAGAGGTCTGAGTATTCCTTACTGCACTGTACAGCATACACTACATTGTTAAGGTTGTGTACGGGAGTTTTGTCCTTGGAATGAATCAGTTTTTGTCTGAGTGTGAGGCTGGGTCTGAAGTACACTGGGATGTCATGCTTGGAGAAGACTCTCCTGAGTTTCTCTGATAAACCTGCTACATAAGAGATGACAATATTGTTCTGCTTGTCCTGATTCTCCCTAGTTGTGTCTGACCTTCTGCTCTGTGCATCTTTGCTGATTTGTCAAAAGCCCAGTTAGGAGAACCACATGTTTTAAGAGCTTTCTTTACATGTGTGTATGGCTTAGAGGGAACATTTTCTGCCCGGTGTTGTAGGGTCCTGATTACTCCAAGTTTGTGTTCCAGAGGGTTTAAGTTTAAAGATATAATTAATCCAATGTTATCTTCTTCAATGCCATGTGGCAACAGTGCAGAGCAGCTACCTGATCTCTAGTCTTGTTACTTCTTGGTGGGCTCTTTAACATTTTCAAAAATAACCCAATTGAGTCTAATAATAGATTAAATGTCACGTTGACTCTCATTTTTAGTATCTACTTGGGTGTTAAGACCACCTATAATAATTATTTTATCTGACCTAAACTCTAAATCAGATAAAAAGGCAGAGAAATCATCAACTCTGAGTGAGAATGGACAATAGACAACAACAAATATTTTTATGTTTAAATATTTTTTTTTGTTTTCAGTATCAGTTTTGGTTTGTCTGTTTGGGAGCTGACACAGTCTCTAAGTCTACACTGCCAGTGATGAGAGGTGTGTAAGATTGCAACTCTGCTTCCTGGTCCCAACTCTGGATAGTCACGTTTTGGGGGAGGGGTTTATAAAACTGGCCAGATCTCTAGAAATGAGGCCCATCCATGAGCTGCTCGATCCAAAGTGGGATAGATGTTTTCTCTCCTAACAAGACTGGGTTTTCTGTAGAAAATTTCCCAATCATTTATAAAGCCCACATCATTTTTGGGTACCACTTGCTAAACATGTCATTACTGGTCCGATTGGGGAGGCAATCAAAGAAAACAACTATTATAATAATGATCAACCTATCACTATTAATTAGCTACATACCACAGACCTTCAAGTTGGCAGTAGTTAAAACTATTACTTAAATAGTCATCACTTGACTGAGCGGTCTTAGCTAATTATAGGGCAATCTCCAACCTTCCTTTTGTCCCAAGAATTCTTGAAAGAGTACCCAACAGCTAACTGATCATCTGCAGAGGAATGGCTTATTTGAAGAGTTTCAGTCAGGTTTCAGAGCTCATCACAGCAGAGAAACAGCTTTAGTGAAGGTTACAAATAATCTTCTTATGGCCTCTGACAGTGGACTCATCTTTGTGCTTATCCTGCTAAACCTCAGTTCAGTAGTCAATACGATTGACCACAACCACCTCTGTCAGTGCGCCCCAGGCCAGCTGTGGCTACAATGTAGCTTGCCATCACCAGTGTGTGAATGTGTGTGTGAATGGGTGGGTGACTGATTGTGTAAAGCGCTTTGGGCTCCTTAGGGACTAGAAAAGTGCTATACAAATACAGGCCATACCATACAATACAACAACAACAACAATAATAAAAATAATAATAACAACAACAACAATATTGTTGCAATTAAAGCATGGTGTAAGAATTACAGGTACTGCGCTGCAGTGGTTTGAACTATATCTATCTAATACATTTCAATGTGTTCAGGTAAATGGAGAGACCTCACCACACACTATGTTTAATTCAGCTATAGGTTAGTGCATAGTTTAGCCCTAAAAATCTTAGAAATATTGAATCCAACTGGATGTTTACTCTTGATGACATTACCTTGGCCTCCAGTAGCACTGTGAGGAGTCTTAGAGTCAATTTTGACCACGATATGTCCTTCAATGCACATATAAAACATCACTCTGCAGTTAATCACAATTTATTATTATTCTCCGACTCTCTTGCACTACTTGTCTTTGTCCTGTATTCCTCCCCACACCACCAAATGTTCGTGGCAGACGGCTGCCCCTTGCTGAGGCTGTTTCTGCTGGCGGTTTCTCCTTATTAAAAGGGACCAAAGCACTTGCTCATGTAGGGCGATTAGATTGTTGGAGTTTCTCTGTTTTCTCTGTATTATTTTAGGGTCCTTACCTCACAGTATAGAGTGTCCTAAGGCAACTCTTGTTGTGATTTGGCACTAAATAAATAAAATTGAATTGAATCAAGAATTAGGTATAAAACATGAGTTAGTAAAAAACTGCAAATTTATACTTTACTTCTTGGTTTTTTTTTTATACTTTATTTTTTATTGAAAGTTTTATAATTTTGACATTCATCCACATAAAAAAAACCCCAAAAACATAATACACACTGACAACAACATCTTGGCATAGTGAAAGCCTCATATCTGCCCGGTCTGGGGGAGCTCCCCTCCACCTCTTTTTAGGTCCTGTGTCTTCAGGTTTTGTGTTACTGCTGAAGTCTACGTAGCACTTTACAGTCCACCCCTGGTGATGTTCGGAAGGATATTCCCAGTCTATTTTATGAGGTGCCTTCTAAAAGTAGTGGCCATGTCCTTAGCTGGCTTTTCTTCTTCCAGTGGTTGCATGAAAATATTTAGCTAAACTATGGTTATATAACCCACCACCCATCATCCCACATTGCCACCTTCAACAAATCTCTCCCACTTCCTCCAGTTTTTATGAAATTGGTCTGTTTTGAGGTTCAAAAGAGATGTACGTTTTTCCATTCTGTATATTTCCTCCATTATTCCTATCCAATCTTTCTTTGTTGGGTGCTCTTTCTCCAGCTACTTCCTGGTAAGAGCTTTTTTACCCGCTCCCAACAGGATATTTATCAAATATTTGTCCCTTAAGAAGACTGCTGATGGGATATCGCCCAGATACACAGTACAGAAATCCAAATTTAATTTGAGACCAGTCAACAAGTAAATTGATTCAACCATTTCACCATTTCACTGCAGTATGGTTGGATTACTGGGCATTTCCAAAATATATGAAAGTGATCTGCCATATTTTCCCCACAGTTTCTCCAGCAGTATCGATCCGTTTGTTTGTATTTTATTTTGGGGGTTATAAAAAACCTAATAACATTTTTCCATGTGAATTCCCTCCAGTAACCTAAACTAGTAGTTTTCATATGTGTTCCACATGTATTTAACCAACTTTACTTTGATATGTTAACTCTCGCCTCCATCTCCCATTTAATTTTAATATAATTGGTTGATTGATCCTTGAGTGATTGTAGGTTCTGATAAAGTTTAGCTATCAATTTATTTTTAATCTTCCATTTATAAGCTTCTATTATAAGGGGGACTAGGCCTCCACTATGTTCTTCTGTAGTTTTTATGTTACTGTTGAAATAGGACCTGACTTGGAGATATCTGAAAAAAAATCTTGGTTTTCCAAACCATAGGTGTCTCTTAGTTTTTCAAAACTATGTAATCCTTCTTTTCCTGACAATGAGCAAAATGGTCCAATCCCCCTTGTTAACCAATTTGTATAACGCCCATCTATTTGTGCAGGTACTTCTTGTTTAATATATTCTATATATCAAGTATTCAACCACCCATCCAAATCATTGAATTCCTGTGTTCTACAATCATCTGTAAAATAATGGCTTGCTTCATGAACTCCAGTGTAGTACCCTGATAGGATCCAACCTGTGCAACAAGTTCAGTTGTGAAATTTCATTGTTACTAAATATTACACATACATATTAGTGGTATTATAATAAGTGGAATGGACTGGAAACGACAGTAACAGAACGGGGCCAGTGGATGCTGAGGCACATAGTGCACAGAGATCACAAACTTCTGTAGAGTTAGTCACTACAGTCCTCCAATTATCATGTGGCCTTCGGATTAGCTCAAGAGCAGTCGTGTAGAGAGCTCATGGAATGGGTGCCCAAGCAGCTACATCCAAGCCTCACAAGACCATGGTCAATAAAAAGCCTAAAGCAGGGGATTCTGTGGTATAAAGACTACTGTCACTGCAGTAGAGCAGTGGAGACATGTTCCCTGGAGTGACTAACCACGATTCTCCTTCTGGCATTCCAATAGACAAGTCTTGGGTTCGGTGGTTGCCAGGAGAAAGTTCCTTGTCTGACTGCATTGTGCCAAGTGCAAAGTTTGTTAGAAGGGAGATTATGGTGTGGGCCTGTTTTTCAAGAGCTATGCTCAGCCCCTTTGTTCCAATGAAAGGGACTCTTAATTCTTCAGCATTGCAAGACATTTTGGAAAATTTCATGCTCTGAACTTTTTGTGAACAGTTGGCCCTTTCCTGTTCCAACATGAATCAGTGTACAAATTAAGGTCTATAAAGACACAGATGAGCCAGTTTGGTGTGATAAAACTTGACTGACCTGCACAGAGTCCTAAAACACCTTAGGGAGGGAAGACTGTGTGCCAGGTGTTCTCGTCCATATCAGTGTAAAACCTAACAAATATACTTCTAGTAGAATGGTTTAAAAAATCCCTGCCAGATTTGAAGCTGTTGTAGCCCCAAATGGGCTCAGCCCTATGTACTTAGAATGGGAAGGCAGATGAGCAAAAATCTAACTCCACAAAAAGGTTGTGTCATACTTGAAAAAATTTCTGTGCAATTATGTACTGTAAGGACTGTGTTTGCTTTTCTGTTTGTCATTTGTTTTGATAACTTACATCGTGTTGTTTCCTTGTTAGTTTAACATTTATTTATTTCTGTTTCAGATGGAGCTGCAGAGGAAGCTGGGTTGATGGTAGGAGACTATGTCCTAGCTGTCAATGGTATTGATGTCACCAGCATTCCTCATTCTGAAGCTGCTGATTTAGCCAGACAAGGTGTGCTGTGCTATAAACAATAAAGCACATTTGTGGAATGGACTCATAAAGAACCAATATGGAGGCCAGAAGGCTAAATTAGATGGTAACTGTGATATTGTTGATATTATAGGTCCAGATGTTCTGACATTGACTGTTGGTTCAGACATTGCTCGTGGTCCTAACACACCCAGACCAGCCTGTCGTGGTTACCTTCATAAGCGTACTCAGTCTGGTCTGATTAAAGGATGGAGAAAGAGGTGGTTTGTACTGACGCATGACTGCTGCCTTTACTACTACAGACACAAACGGGTAAGCATGATACAGGTCATCAAAATCAAACAGTCCACAAAGAAATTTTTGTGTGCTTTTGGCACTACTTCATGGTCATTACAGGATGAAGGCAAAAGGCAGGCACTTTCAGCAATAAAGATGGAAGGGGCTGAGGTGGGACCAGACACTTCACTTGGAAAACCATTTGTGTTTAAGTGTCATCCTCAGTCTGGTTTTCGAGTTTACTTCTTCTGTGCCACTTCCAACCAGGAAATGAAAAGGTAGAAAGACTTTCCAAACCAAACATATTTAAAATATTTTTATGTACCATTTTCTTTTTCTGTATTCTGAATTCTAATTGCAGTTCTTTAAACTGCAGTCTATATTCTTTATTTCTTCAAAAAGCGAAAGAGAGAAATTGAAATAAAAACCATGTTTAAAATCTTATTTGTCTTGTTGGATTCCAGATGGCTGGAAGCAATGGAGAAAGCTACCCATACCATTACACAAGTAAGTTCTATATTTTCATAAATCAAAGAGGGCTTGTTACAGAAAATGTTCATTTAATTGCATATAACATTTACCTCAGATTGGAGTAAATAGGTCATGTTGTTGACTGTGGTGGTTTACTACCAGTTTAAGCTTAAATTGATCTCAAATAACTCTTATGTTTTAGAACCATGTTTGGGTGGATGTCACTAAACACAACTCTAATCTGCCCCCGCTGGCTGTAAAAAATCCAGACTGTCTTGGATTGCTTCATAAAATGGATAAAAGCAAGGATTCCTGGGTACAGCACTACTGCATTCTGAAGGATGGGTGCCTCTACTTGTACAGTGGCATCCGTGCAACTCACGCACAAGGTACAGCTCTACATCATGTTTTAAACACTGACATGGAACATAGCAGTGGCAGTTCCAGAATTATAGGAAGGGAAAAATATTTCTGAGAAAAATAATGACAGAACTGGTGTTTTATTGATTTTTTTTTTTTTTTAGCATTTGGCAGGTGGCACTGTGATGTCTGTCTTTGGTGACAGGGGTTGCTGCAGCACCCGCAGCACCCCTGCTTCCCACAGCCTTGGACAGTTCTGTTAAAATGTTTAATGTTGATGAAAAAAGGCTGCAAAAAATTGACTGTAATTATAAAAACTATTTGATGTCATATAAATGTCACAAGCAGAAAATGCCAGACAGTACCAGTGCTGGGCTCTCAACAATAAAACTGAAGTTTGCAATAAGATGTTAACAATCAGTAAAAATTAAGGGTGTACTATCAACTATATCATTTTCAAAGTCAAGATTCCAGAGTTTAAGCTGGTCTTACTTATACAGTGTTGATCAAAAGTTTCAGACCACTTGAAAAATGGTAAAAAAACATCATATTTTCCATGGTTGGATCTTAACAAGGTTCCAAGTAAAGCTTCAACATGCAACAAGAAGAAATGGGAGTGAGACAAAACATTTTTCTGAGCATTCAATTTATTGAAAACAATGCTTAAACTGAAACTGACTGTTTTACATCAAAAGATCAGGACCACACCTTCAAAAAACCCATAACCCCCCAAAAAACAGAAATCAAAGATCCAGACATGAACTCAGTAATGAGTAGCTCCGTTATTGTTGATCACTGCAAGAATTTGTTGCGGAATGCTTGATGCAAGCGTTTCCATGAGGTGAGTGGAAACATTTCTCCAAGTGGTGAAGACGGCCGCACAAAGCATCGGCATCTACTGTCTGGAACTGTTGTCCATTTTTGTAAACTTCTCTTGCCATCCATCCCCAAAGGTTCTCAGTTGGATTAAGATCAAGGGAACACGCAGGATGGTCCAAAAAATGTGATGGTATTCTCAACGCCATTAACGTTGGAAACATCCCATGTTTGGTGCTGTCTTGCAAAGTCCAAACAGTCAGTTCTGTGGCGTTCAAGGAGACGAGGCCTTTGAAGATGTTTTTTATTTTTGAAGCCCTTCGGTGTCAGATGCCGTCTGATGGTTATCAGGCTGCCGTCGGCACCAGTAACGGCCTTAATTTCGGTCGAGGATCATCCAGTGTCTTGACGGACAGCCAACTGCATCCTCCGGCTCAGTGCTGGTGAAATATTTTTCGGTCTTCCACTTGACTTTTTTGTTCCATAACCCTCAGGATCATTTAAGAAATTCCAAATGACTGTCTTACTGCATCCCACCTCAGCTGTGATGGTGCGCTGCGAGAGACCCTGCAAAATATGATTTTAAACTTTTGATCGGGAGTGTACTACAGGTGAATTAACAGCTTACTGAGCTTTATACAATAGCAAATATTTTCGTCTCTGTACACTAAAGGTAATAGTTATAGGAATAGAAATAGAAACTTTTCTCAAAATAGAATTACTTTTGTCAAAAGTGTAACTTTAGTCTTAAAATGATCAATAATATTCTTTTTTCTTACTGTGGCCCTAGTACTCGTCTGTACATTTAGAGTGGTGTTATTATTACTTATCTGCTCCTCTGTGTATTAGGAATTCAATCGAGTTTTTTAGAGACACTGCTACTGCCCCAGTTTTTAAATTCCAAGCCAATCTCATAGCAAAACTTGGTATATTCATTAGAAAAGCAAACTATACGCTCATTTTCATTAATAGGTTTATTTGTGTCAGTTATCATGACTTTATAACCTATACATTTCTATAGGACTGCCACAGGAGTGTTTTAAATTCTCCTTTGGTCATGTTATTCTTGTCCTATTTTATTCCTCTTTTATGTTAGGGTAACAAATAAATCTTCACTCTAAAAAATACTGTTCTCATAAACTTTGTTCATGCTCTTTATCTCAACAACACACTTGACGGGGAAACGTTAATGTGACACAACAAAAAACATCAGCACTATCATCAGCATAGGCTGTTTCTGATAAGCTGGTAACAGTCAACAAGGCTGATTTTCAGCTCATATACGGTATATATATGTGCATCCACAGCAAGCGGACAGCCTATTTCATGAACTGGTGAATCAAAATAAGGATCGAATAAAGGCTCAAAGGAATTCTGTATATTAAATAATGGATCTCTGTGGGTTTGTTAGACCCATGTTCAACATGATACAGATGTTCTAAAACAGGTCTGTGTGCAATGGTGAGAAACAATTTATTGTATACACTCTTCTCTAATTGGCCAGAAACTGTGGGACAGAAACATACTTTTTCACCTTGGTCTTATATAAATTATTGTAACAGCCACCGTGGAGTTTTTTTCTTTCTGTTTCATATTAGTTTTATGCCTTACCAGCATGAATGTAATGGCATAAATACAATGTAAAATGTCACTAATGTTTATTCCCATTTTTATTTTTTAGGTAAGGACAAGTAAGCCAATCACTCAAACCTATTGGTTATGTCTCACAGTGTTTTGTCCCTTAAAATCTCACTTCAAGTGTCTGCATAACCACTTACCAGTTAAATGAAATTCTTTTTATAATAAATGCTGAAAGCTGGTTTTTCTCTTTTGATTGACAAAGGAAAGCAAATACATGACCTGCTGCTGCGAATGAATGATCTGGTCTGGTGACCTTCCATAGTGACTACATTTGTGAAAAAAATGGAACATATATTCATCTTATCATCATTTCTTCAGGTGGCATCTACCTTCAGGGTTACATGGTGCGAGAGCAGTCTTATGGAGCCAAGAATTCAATCATTGAGCTGAAACCTCCATCTGATGAGTTCAGAACTTTCTACCTGTGTGCTGAAAACGCAAATGAAAATAAACGGTGAGGAGCTGACTCTTGTTTTATTCACAGGCTTAGTATGTGAGCTTGTTGGCTGACCAGCATGTCTTCTTAGTACTAGGAACAGCAACCCCTGTGATGTTGCACTTAGTACGCCTGTGTCAGTATAAGAGAGCTTTGTATGAGTGTGGTTTAGGTATCAAAAGTGACTGACTTGTAACAGCGTCTTCTATTTGACCCAACAACGCCAGGGACTGTGGTGACGTTCTGTTACTCTATTTGTACACAAAGACATCTTTCTAGTGTGTTTTTGTTGTGTCTGCTTCTCAGTGTGCTGCTGCTGCTTCTGCCCTCCGACTCTCCACTCTCTATCCCAGTGTGCTGCTTAAATTAGACGACAATTGCAGGATTTATCAAACTATCTCGTACATAAGCTTTTTAAAATATATATATTTTTAAAAACAACAGTTGAAAGATGTTGACATGTTGACGTTTCTGTTTTTCTTTACAGATGGATTATAGCTATCAAAGCTTCAATAAAGAAGTGGCTGCCTTTACACCAGGCACTTCAGCACTACATGAATGGACCACCAGAAGAGACCAGAATGTGAATGAACATGTGTCTGTAAATACTGACAGAATCTTGTGGATCACTGATTAAGCCTCCTGTTTGCAGACTGCTATACTTTCCATATGTGAGGGACAAGATTATTTATTTGATTTTTCTTTCTTCTCTTTTTTTACACTGCTTACTTTCAGCCTCGTTCATTTTTTATAATTCATTGTGGATTTTTGCAATGGGTTCTAATTTTTTTATTTGCTTAAAGATAAAGGTTGTATACGCAAACAAATGAGGCGTAAAAGTTATACTCTATAAATAAATTTTATTATGATTAAAAAACAGTCACATGGGAAAAGTCAGTACATCGCTAAACTGTTCAAATATCACATCGATCACCTTCCTCTTTGTAGACTGTATTAAAAGGATTACATGTTTGTTTCCATTTCCTGTGATGTATTATTTTACCTAACTAATCTTATACCTAAAAATACCTTATACCTTTTTATTGTTTTTAAACAACCATGTTCTTTTCCTTTGAAACTATCCTTCACACGTCCTGTATGCCTGTCTCTATAGACAGCACCAACTACTTAAGAATGCTGTGGATTGTGCAGGACGGTGACATCAGGCTTATAGGCAAAATAATATCTGGATATTAATAAAATTACTTCTGATATTTTTCATTTTCTTAAAGGAAATGTGCGTCATTTTATTGTTTTCTGTGTGCACGTACTTCAGTTAAAAAATGTTTTTAGATAGCTTCGTAAAACAATTCACAAGATTAAAATTAACAACAGACTCAGTGAAAACAAAAAGATATTGATTACATCAGTTTAGCTAATTGCCCTCTAATCTTTAGCCATTTTGTTCTGTACTTCATTTATACTGTGTTGTGAATTCCAAAAACTCTTTGGGCAGGTTTCATTTTTTTAAATTTTTTATATCACATGTTGACATTTCTATGCTTTTATATTAATATGGTGTTTTTTATACCAGTTTTCCTTTTGATACTTCCCCCCCACTGTAGAACAGACAGAAATGTATTACTGTCACTGTAATAAATTCTACAATCAATTCCTGAGATTTTGCTTCTTCTTACATTTAATTACCATCCATTTCTTACAAATGTTATGATTCAAATTAAATTAATTTAGGAACTCTTTCTGCATTCAGTATCTTCCTCAGTGACACTTTGGCATGCAGGGATTGAACCACCAAACCTCGGATTAGGAGATGTGCTACTAATAGAGTTTCTTGAATAATAAATAGTAAGATATTCCTGCTTTACGTAGGGCTTTTTGTAGAACAACAGAATAGAGTAGAATTTTTTCCAGTCTATATGACGATCCCCTAATGTAGTGAGATGCAATTTCCTCTCCAATTTGCAAGTTTTCTGCTTGTATTTTATTGTCTTGTATTATGTGTTGTATTACTGGCCTTTGAACATTTTGTTCCTTCTACTATAGTCACTCTGAGCTGTGTGTCTTCTACATGGTAGTCTAGCTGACAGTGAGCTGTTTATGCCCCTTGCACACAACCTTCTATTAAAGTGACTGCATGCAGTTCAGAATTGAGACTTAATGCGCAACTAAGTAAGATAGTGGGGTGACTTTTCTTTTTTTTTAAAAGTGACCCAAGTTCTTTATGAAGTCATCATATTCAATCATTATTGGGGTGTCTCCAAAAGCAGCTTTCAATACAGCCACATTGTCAAATAATCTTTTACTGCAACATTTACAGTGATCTCCATCGCGCTCAATAGATAAAAACTTTTTTTTTTTATCAGCTGAAAGAAATAGGAACATTTTAAAAAGTGATAACAATAAAGTACAAAAAAGAACTTGGCTACACAGGAGATCTACATTACCTTTCACAGCATATCACAGACTGTCTGGCTATTTAAACTGTTGTATAAACTACTGAATTTCACATCCTCTACTGCCAAAAGTTTTTCTTTTAGGTAAAATTTTTTACCTAACTTAAGTCACTCATATTGCTAATTAATATTTGTTCCCATCAAGACAAACATTAAAGTTCATAGAGGAAGGTGTAGTGTAACATGTTAAGAGATCACTAATGTCAGCTCACACAACAACATTAAAAATGTTAAAGTCTTTTTAATTAAAATTATATTGTTATATTATCATAACACTGCATTATTATTTTGTTTCCACCAAGTATTTGTGGATAAAGTGAAATGCACTTAAAAAAGAAATGAAAATACACTTGTTGAAAGAACATTTTGCAGACTACCCAATTTGAATTTGCTTCATCTGAGTCTGGGCCAAGTTGAGAATATTCGTATTATAAATATTCAGAAAGAACTAACTCAAAATTCTCTTTCTTTGCACAGCTTTTTAGACAAAAACAGCACTTTCTAAAAGCTAAATTCATTTAGAAATGTGCTTGTTTTGATCATTACATAATTAATATTACAGTATTTATGATGTTTTAAATGGTAATAATTATTGCTCATCATAATTCATAATTTCTGGCTCTCAGATTGTATTAGAAAGTTACAGTGGCATACAGCAATGCAACTGACATGCTCTATGGCTCTGACCTGAGAATGTTGAGATAAACGGTCTCACAGATTGCACCTCAGATTATTTCATTTTACGCAACAGAACTTGGGAGATGCCATTATAACATTAAATTTAGATTTCACAAAGGCTTGTTACAGCTTAAATGAATACGTTTTACACTGATAAATGTAACAAAAAACACAAGTTCTGAAACAAGAATTCACAATTTCAATTCTTTCAAAGAAGCATGTCCAACGGTGCATACTCAAGGGGTGTACAGATCTGTAAGTGTTTAATGGCTTACTTATATATACAATACTGTTGTTGTAGTGTTTTCTATAGGAACACATAGTTAGTGCCATGGTGGTGACAGAAGCAGAGAATTCCAGAGACAGTCTGTAGCACATATCCAACAGTGCAATACGTCCAGAAAAAAAGTGTTCTGCAACAGAGGGACTGAAAACTCAACCATTACGAGCTGTAAGGGAAATCTACACACTTATTAAAAACACATCTCACATCTTTACATACTGCCGTCATGAACAATGCAGAAAACAAATGATGCACTGATACATATTTGCTACAATAAGCAATAAAGATTTACAAGAAGTGAAGTGACACTCTCTCACACTCTATCTGTAGTGGAAGACACATGGTCATTTGGTTGAATTTAATCAAACTACATGACAAGCCTCCATTCTGTCCAGTGTGGCTGCAAATTGAGTCTCTTAAAGAAGCATGGCAAACTCTGCATCCCTCTAAAATTCTTTCTCATGCCTTTCATAGTCACATTAGTAAGCGATACCAGCGGTCTAAGGAGATGACCAAATAATTGAAGCATCCTTAGTTAAAGTCTGACTGGAGATGTTTTACATGTCTTTCCTCTGTCATTTATATTTACCACCTTTCATCAGTTATTGGATTCAATCAAAAGTGAAAGTACATACACTACCAGTCAAAAGTTTGGACACACCTTCTCATTCAATGGTTTTTCTTTATTTTCATGAACATTTACATTGTAGATTCTCGCTGAGGGCACCATAACTGTGAATGAACACATGTAGAATTATGTAGTAAACAAAATGTGTGAAATGACTCAAAAGATGTTTTATACTTTAGATTCTTCAAAATAGCCACCTTTTGCTTTGATTACTGCTTTGCACACACTTGGCATTCTCTCGATGAGCTTCATGAGGTCGTCACCTGAAATGGTTTTCCAACAGTCTTGAAGAAGTTCCCAGAGATGCTGAGCACTTGTTGGCCCTTTGCATTCACTCTCATCCCAAATGATGTGTTTAGGTCAGGTGACTGTGGAGGCCAGGCCATCTGGCACTCCATCTCTCTCCTTCTTGGTCAAATAGCCCTTGTGCAACCTGGAGGTGTGTTTGGGGTCGTTGTAATGTTTTCAAAAATAAATGATTGTTCAACTAAACACAAATCGGATGAGATGGCGTGTTGCTGCAGGATACTGTGGTAGCCATGCTGGTTCAGTGTGCCTTCAACGTCACCAGGAAAGCAGCCCCACACAAAGACACGGCGAGTGGAACCAAAGATCTCAAATTTGGACTCATCAGACCAAAGCACAGATTTCCACGGGTCTAATGTCCATTCCTTGTGTTTCTTGGCCCAAACAAATGTCTTCTGCTTGTTGCTTTTCCTTAGTATTGGTTTCTTAGCTATTTGACCATAAAAGCCTAATTTGAACATAGATGTGTCTGCTACTGGGACTCTTGTGTGGCATTTATCTGGGCTCTAATCTGAGGTGCTGTTAACTTGCATCAACTTATCCTCAGCAGCAGAGGTCACTTCCTGGGGCGGTCCTCATGTGAGCCAGTTTCATAGTAGTGCTTAGTGATTTTTGCGGCTACACTTGGGCACATATTGGATGTTTTGGCAATTTTCCATCTGACTGACTTTCAGTTCTTAAAGTAATGATGGACTGTTGTTTCTCTTTACTTAGCTGATTGGTTCTTGCCATAATATGAATTCTAACAGTTGTCAAACAGGGCTCTCAGCTGTGTACCAACCTGACTTCTGCACAACACAACTCGTCGTATAATGTGGAAAGTTGTAAAAATAAAGAAAAACCATTAAATCAGAAGGTGTGTCAAAATGTTTAAATGGTAGTGTAAGCACTGATAATTATTATATTTGTGCATCAGAGGAAAAAAAAAAAAAAAACCTCTTAAAAGCACATAGCATATCTTATATTACGACAAACTTCAAGTGGCATGTTTTTTTTGTTTTTAATTGATTTACTTACATTACTGTAAATTAGAGCGTGGAAATCATATTGACATCTAAACCAACAGTACTACATCAATAAATAAATACGTAAATAAATGTGCAACATACAATAACATTATATTGTTAATTTGACAACTCCAAATGCAGTTCCTTAATGTCAAACAAACAAGAACAGTCACAGTAAAACTATTGTACTGATGTCAACGGTGCATTTTAAAGCTGATACTGTATGTGATATGTGCTTTCTCAGCTATAAGCTGGTATAATAGTGTGTATCCAACCATTACAAACACACAACAATGCCAATAAAAATTGTCAATAAATAGGTCCATCAGTTATTGCTAAATTTATATAATTCAATTTTTTAACCTCAAAAACCTCATAATGTTAAGCATACAGAACAAGGTAAACCTCCCAACTAATAATAGAACAAGATTATCATCAGACTGTCTCCTTAAAGAACTGTTTATAATCATAGTAGAAAGAAACAAGTCTAGAAATAGCACCTAAATACCCCAGAGGATGAAACACATCTAAAAAAGTTTCACTGTGCTTTCATGTCTTGTTTCTGGTAAACACACGCTCCCCTCGTAGGTTGAGGTGCTGCAGTTGGTACTGTAGCACTTCAGTGTCTGATGACTCTTTGATACTTATTTTGTCCAGATTAAGGTAGTCAAGAGACTTGGACTGGGCACCTTTACTTTTAAGCAAACAGAGTGGTAGTGGAGCATGCAGAGCCCTCCCAGACTCGCCGTGGGCCAGAGATCTGAGGAAGGTGTCGCTCGAACTGGGCATACGCCTTCGTCTTCGTCCATTAGTAGCAGGAATGTCGTATGGTTGGTAGTACCGGCCTTTGGCTTTGAAAATACGTGAAGACCGGTGGATGCCCAGGTCCACAGACTTAGGGACAGTGCTCTTGATGGAGCTGGACACTGCATCTGATACACGGGCCTTCTCAGGATTACCTTCTGACCACTTGTGGGCCAGTTTGAGCAGCTCCTCACCAGTGGTGAAGCCCACCAAATAATTTGAGTCCATGTGGAGAATCTGGTATCCTGCAACAGTACCTCTGATTGGTGAACATGGGGTGCTGGCACAGCGAGGTCTCTCTGCTTCTGGTTTCAATGTGGCTTTGATGTCAGTTGTAGGAAGAATGGAGACACGTGTCCTGGATACTCCACTTATATCCATTTCCATCGTTACAGATATCCTGACTGATCAAAAGGTTAAAAAAAGAAAGAAAGAAAATATCAGCCATGAGAATTGAGACACACACACACACACACACACACACACACACACACACACACACACACCACTTTATTTTTTATAAAGCATAAAACAACAGAGCTGACCAAGGTGCTGTACAATAACATCAAACAGAGGGTGGACATAGCTGGTGGTGGGAAGTTGGCCGGTCCCAGCACCAAGAAGGAGGCTCCAGGCACATCACCACTGAGAATATTGTACTATATCTACCCTCATTAGTATTTACATTTTCCAAAAAACTGATGCCTTCACTTAGATTTAATCTATTAGAAATATGTAAAAGTGGGCAAAGATTTGTGCAAGCAGCCAAGTTGACTTGCTGTCTTGAATACAGCGGGTGAGCTGACAATTGCCATTCATGGCAGCTTGAAGTTGCTCTATAGCACCGGCCCTATCCAGATCAGTCAAACATGGCATGCTTGAAGCAGACACCAACTGGCGATTGACAATCAGCTAGCTCCCATGCTCCCTGTTTCTCATGAAAATGCAACAAAATGTCAACAATTGGAGAAAAAAAGAAAAGAAGAAAAGAGATGAGAAGAAAATAAAACAAATAGTTATTTTGTCATATATTTAAAATACACTAATAATATTCTGGTTATATGCTAATAACAACAGCTGCCATCCTTTCAACAAAGAATATAAATGGTTGCCAGGTGCCATACAATTTTCCAACAAACAAACAAAATAAAAATCAGAAAAAAGAATCACTTTCCCTCTGATAAACAGTTTCCTTACATTCTGACAGCACACAAAAGTTTAATTGGCTAAGTGTCTTAATCCAATGCCAGCTGCCAGCATCAAAAACGCAGTATCGCCACTTCTGAAACCTGTCGACTGACTGGCGTGTATTAGACTCCTTTCACAAAGTTTTACAATTTATGATTTTCTTATACATTCTCATTAGGTTCTCAATGGCTCCACTTTGACAGTTACCACCATTGTTAAGGAGCACAGTACAAACACAGTACACTTGTGCAAATTAATTACATGCAATGTGGTCAATGTGGTATGTTGCCGGTGTTTCCCTTCTTTGTTGTGATCAGGGTCATTATTCAAAAAGTAATCAATACATATATTACACATAACACTTTTCTTAAAAGTCATGCAGTATGTTACTTGTTATACTATAACAAGTATAAAATAAAATGGCCTGCAAAATGACCTCCAGCAGGCCATTGGTGTGAATTTGGGTTGCAAAGATTCATTTGATTCTAAACACAAATTCTTTGCGTTGATGCTTCGTTTAAGGCACGGCTCTGTAACCATGGGAAGGCAAAAGGGAGCGTTTTAGCCACATTTGCGACTAAAAACAGATGAGCAATAGAAACGTATCTAAGAGCAGTGTGTGACTAAAAGGTTTGGCAACATTAAGCCCACACAGCCCCCAGTTTTAAACAGAAACACTGATAACGCAACAGCAGCAGTGATGATGACACAGGCACAGTTTAACGTGAAGCTGGAGTCCATTTAGACACACAATACACAAGAGCAAAGAGGCAGAGCCATTACCAAGAGCGCAGAGTGAAAGAAAACGTGTTTCTAACATCCAAAACAGCGTCCATCTTTTGGAGAAAGCTTTGTTTTAATTATAATTAGAGCATTTACTTTGAAAAAACCTCCAGAAGTTGTATTAAAATTTCCAGACAAATGTTTTTGTTTTTTGGACAAATGAAACAGATGATGAATGAGACAAAAAAAAAACAAAAAACGTTGCAGTTTCTAAAATGGAAGCCAATGAGCAGTTCATTTCGAAAGACCTGTAATTTTTCTCTTTTGACTATATATATTTGCTCATTAATAAGACAAAAGCTTTTTTTTTTTTTATCTGATTACTCAAAGAATCAATGAAATAATCAATAGATTAATCAGTTACTAAAACAATCCTGTGCGAATGTCTCAGACCAAACAATCACAGACTCCATGAGGGTCGTCCTGAGTTCAGTGCCTGGCACTGTGAAGCCAGACTGTCATTTACCATAGAATACCAGAATTGGTAAGGTGTCAGGTGTGTGTGTGTGTGTGTAATGTACTCAGCTCTGAGGGACACATTATCCTGTCAGCTACTAAAGGGAAAGTTAGCCATCAGATCAGATGCATGGCATGACTTTGCCGTAATCTCTACTAATGTATACATGAAACATAAACATTGCTCTATGTAAGACATTAAGCAGCATGAACAAAGAGACACTAAATCAGGTTAAAGCTAACCTGCAAGACCACCGTGATACAAGGCAAAAATAGTGTACATTAAAAGTATTATTATTATCATTATTATTATAAAGGATTAGTTATTAGTGACTTGAAATTAGGGACAAGCTTGTACTGCTAGATCAGCTATTGCATATAGCATATAAGCTATCTCATGGTAAAGAGCTGAAACTCATCTTACAAACTCACCAGATTAATCAGGTAATGGCATTTACCAGTCCTTTTGGGGTCTAGCAGCCTAGCTATATTAATATTTCTTCCACTTGAAAAAGCAGCCCTAGTTGTAGCTTGAATTTATTTAATGCTTAATTTAAGCTACTGAAGAAAAATGATGCAATGTTCCATCCTAAGCTAAGCTTGCAAAAATGCAGTAAACTGTTCAGTATAAAACGTCAATAATTACTGAAGAATAACAGATGACCACTCAGAAAAGAAAAAAAAGATACTGCTAACTTGCACAGGAAACAGCAATCTTATAGTTCAGTGAAAAGGGGCCTTAAAGGGAGGAAAGTCAATACCGGTAGCAATACTGTAAAAAAAAAAAAAAAAAAAAAAACAAACCCAGAAAATCAGTCATTAATTTGTGTGAATAAAGCGTGCTGGCTATTTTTTTCTTTCCATGAAACAATTATAAACCAAGATATTTTATATTTCCAGAGTTTAATTTTAAAGAGAAATTGAACTATTTAAACACAGAGGACCCGCACCCATAAAAATAGGACTAATAGCCGCAGCGCCTGCAAGCGCAATGGCGAGGCTGGTCGTGCCATACGAAGGGAGCCTGGAAAAGCAGCAGCGACGACAAGCATTGTTATTATACCAGTGCTACTGGCTTCACACCAACACACGTACATCTCAAGCGTGATATAATTGATAACCTTAATATTAATGTCGTATTTTCGAAGGAAGTGAGATAGCGCAGGTGGAAGAAATGGCTGTTACACCCAACGACAGGCCTGATTCATTCTGTTCCTCGCTGAATCAGATGGCTCACCGCGCTAGTGAGAGCAAAAACCTCTTACATACAAAACGTTAGTACACTCAACACACATTATCTACATTTCTGTAGAACCGTAGTTTAAATGCGACGTATCGCAGCGTTTTAAACACTGGCTCAGCACCGCATTTGAAACACACCGATGCTGACCACTCGGCCTGGAGAAGCTAGTTCATCATCAGTAATGTTCACCGGAGATTTTCTGGCTTTATAGCCTATTAACCGAAAGCAGAAGGAAAAATAAATACTACTAATGATAATAATAAGAAAGAAAGAAGGAATTATAACACGAACCCTCGAAATCTCCGCACTCCGTTTTCTCACGCCCGTGCTCGTCAACAGCAACAGGAACACTTCCTGTCTTCTTCTTCTTCTTCTTTTTTCCAGGAAGAAGAAAGCAAAGGATGACAAGGCTGGAATTTACACACCTGTGTAATTACGAGCAAAATCAAACTCAGTGAAATGTAATTACATCAGTTATTCCCAACGAAACATTTTCATGAACAAATTCAAAAAATACGAGCTTAAAAAAGGAAACATTTTGATAGTAAATTGAACTACAAAAGTTGCTTCTTTTTATTGCTGGAAAATAAAAAGGAGTGCGTCTTTTTTTTTAGGAACTAGATGCAGCAATTTATTGACACATATTCAAACATACATAGAAATGCAGCAGCACATAAGGCAAAGGCAGGGTTTGTGCCATTCTGACAAGCCTGAAGTAAAGATTTAGCACAACCAACTTTGATTATTCTTTAACACAGCCTTAACTCTCTTTGGCAGCTCTCTTCTTTAAGTAGGATTCAGGAGTAGTTGTAGGCATCTTGAATGACATTAAAAAGCTGCTGTTCAGCTGCTGTAGATGGTGTTTTGTTTAGTTTGGGTTTTTTTTTTTAGGTTTACCACTTCCCTATCTTTTACTTGTCCAGTTTCCTCAAAATATCTAACTACACTGTAAACATCACTGGGTAATAGAGCTTTGTGAATCACTTTGCTGGTGCAAAAATATTGTTTTATGCTGGTCAAACTGTGTTATCATTTGCATATTCTCTAAATTCAGTTAATGAAATGGAAACAAGCTATGTGTATTTGTGACATGCTGCTAGTAACAAAAGGTAAGACATTTAAAAAAAAATGTTGTTATTTGTCAGATACAGACGGACAAAATGGTGGTAGATGGACAGAAGAAAGCGGCCGTAGTGATAGATGTAGCGATTCCGAATGACAGCAACATCAGGAAGAAGGAACACGAGAAGCTGGAGAAGTACCAAGGTCTCAGAGAAGAGCTCGAGAAGATGTGGAGGGTGAAGGTAACAGTGGTTCCAGTTGTAAATTAGAGCACTAGGTGCAGTGACTCCCAAGCTATGTGAGTGGCTCCAACAGATCCCAGGAACACCATCCAAGATCTCTGTCCAGACCCTGCGCAGGACCCTCAGGATAGACCATCCGCAGGGCTGAGAGGAGAATTTATTTATTTTTATAAGTATATGTATGTAATGTGAGGGTTCACTATGTGGTTTGGAATCTCTCTGAACGATTAGAAACAGCAAGATGGAGATGGATAACTTTCTTAGCAGCCTCTTTACTCTCAGCACACAGCAACAACAACCAAACACTTCCTGTGTATAGCCTTCATGAATCCTGCACTGGCCACTCAAAGCCAGGAAAACCTATACTCAGATCAATGCAGGGAAAACAACTAGGTAGATTCAGCACATACAGTGGGGCAAAAAAGTATTTAGTCAGCCACCGATTGTGCAAGTTCCCCCACTTAAAATGATGACAGAGGTCAGTAATTTGCACCAGAGGTACACTTCAACTAGCTCTATAACCCATTTAAACACCTCTTTGTGTATAAAATAACATATAAACTTACTTCTACACTTTACATTTATATATATATACATATGCGAAACCCTTCCTGGATACAAACCATGTTGGAAATGTCTAAATAACACTAAACAGCTTGTGTGCTGTATCTTGCAAATGTAACACATGAACATTTCACAGCAAATGGAAATTGGGCCTTGAAAAGCTCGTCAGGGCTGCAAACCCAGTCTACATCTCTATTCTGTGTCTCATTGTACATCTGTATAGTGAAAATAAAGGCATTCTATTATATTCTATGGATCACACAGGGAATGACCTTTTGATTTCTTCATTGTCTTCTTAACAATGTAGAAATTCTGGATGTTTTTCTTTCTTTCTCCAACACACAAGAGGAAGAGCTGAGCAGCCATTTTCCTTGTGAAAAGTCTTCCTGCTACCCACCACTTGAGAAAGAATCCAAGTGAATTACGTTAAACAAAAATGGGAGTCTGATTTTAAGTGCCAATATTAAAATGTTTAACAATTATTTTTGTTCCGATGTGCACATTTAGTTATAATAGAAACAATTCTGTGTCTGTGCTGCAACACCAAGCTTATCTGGAATAGATAAATCTGCTGCATGTTGGGTCTCCTTGCCATCTTAAAACATCAGCCCTTGATAATCCACATCTGTTCACATCAAAAGTGAACTTCTACTTCAATACAATTCTAAAAATCACATCTTCAGCAGCCAATCCAACACAAAGTTTGGGTCCCTCACTCTAGCAAGCGGTGAACGCAGCGCATGCCGTGTCCGATGTGAAAGGGCCTTGAAGCAGATTTGGCTTGGCTTGAAGAATGTTGGCCACTCTGGAAGGAATTTACCAGACACCTTCTTCCTAAACATTTTGAAGACTGGCTACCTGGCTTTGAATACAAAGCACTCTGAAATAACAACAGCAAGAAATTAATATAGAGCATCTACCAGGCTGTTATAAAAACATTCAGCACTACCAATACTAATAATATTTCATTATTAGTATTGGTAAAAAATAAATAAATAGCTAATTGGCAATTTTCAGTTACAACATCAGATCCTGAAGCTAACTTACATTTCTTGCAATTTGCTGTCATGAGGTCCTCATATCATCTGTCTTTTCTGAGCTTTGGTAGAGTATTATTGTTGAGTCTGGTCCCAATGATTATCCTTCAGATGCAGGTGACCATGGTGATAAAGATGAGGCCTTTGAAGAAGACACTGCCACTCCAGCAGATTCCTTCAGGACCAAATAAGTGGAACCTGGCAAACTCAATTTCACAAGTACAAGCAAATCAAAACTATACTTATATGAATAGTAGACGAATAAATTGACTTAGTTACATTCCATCACTGCACTCAAATTGCCCCCTTGTAAAGACTGTAGAAATCCTGTACATAAATCCTATACATGTCTGGGTCCCGGATCTCCTCCAGTCGCTGATGACCTGTGGGGCAGCGTTATGGCTCCCCATACCCACTATTAGACACTTACATGGAGAAATCTTGTGAACATACGTGCGCCCACACACACAGGTATGCACACAGGTGTATACACAAGTGTTCAGACAGGTGTACAAACAGGTACTCACAGGTACACACACACTATCTTGGTTGGCTGCTGCCTCTAAACATATAATGTATTATTAGTACTGTATGCTGTTCACTCAAAATTTATTACTTACTATTACTGATGCTTATGGTTGTTGCTGTGGTTTCCCTACTATGTTGTCTGCTTTTTGCCCTTTTTTTCACTCTCAGCAGGCGATCAAGCAGATTTTCAGTGTCTTTTCTCTCTCATTTCCTCTTCTCCTCTATTTTTCTTCCCGTCTCCTTCTGTTAAATGTCTTCCCAGCCTCTCTTTCTTCCTCTATCCTGTCCCCCGGTCCCATCCGTTCTGATTGTACACAGCAAAATCTCCAGTGTTAAATTAACACTAGAGAGTGTCTATATGGGTCCACTCCTCTGAGTGTTAAATACAACACTGTTGAGTGTTAAATTAACACTTTTGACAGTGTTATATGTTTAAAAGTAACCTAGTCAGTTTTGAAGATTAACAAAGACTAACACTGAGCAGTGCTGATTTTCTAACACTGGAAAATAACTCAAAATGTTAGAAATATTCCAGTGTTAGAAAATCAGCACTGCTCAGTGTTAGTGGGAGTGTGATTGTGTGTACAGTGTCTCTCTATGTCTGTCTCCACGTTGGTTGAGTGTGGAATGGATGTTTGTATCTGTGTGTGCCTGTTTGTCTGTGTCTATATGTCAGGCTGGGTATCAGACGCCACCTCTCTGGGCACATCTCAGGCCCTCCAAGGTATGGAGGCCTATCTCCCCCACTACTTCCCCTGCCAGTGGCAGACGCCCTCAGACATCGGTGCGTTGGTGGTTCTTTGTGTCCGGGGATGGGCGCCCAGGTACACACCGGCTCACTCCTTGGTGGCTGCTTATCGGGGCCTGGAGCCTGGGGCTCGCTCGGGCCACTTCGGGGGTGGGGTGCCCTCGGCCTGGGGCTCGGTCACTCTGGCGCAGCTGGCTGCCGGCAGAGCTCACGGGCACATCACTGCAACCCCCCCCTGGCTTCTGCTCCGCGGCATCTGGGACTCTCCTCAGCTCTTTCTGGGATGGTGGTGCGGCTGCCCCTCTGTTGGTCTTCCTTGGTCTCTTGTACTCCGAGGGCCTCTGGATGTCTGGAGTTTTGATCTCCTCCATACCTGCTTCATGCCCTGGTGGATGGGGCTGTGGCCCTCCACCCCCTCTAACAGATCATTACATGAAGGAACCTTTTAAAAACAAGCGCGTCCATGCTCACAGGTGTACACACGGGTGCTCACACACACAAACTACACCCTTTTTGGCTCCTACCTCAAAGCACACTGTGCGCTGTTAATATTACGTGCTGCACAATAATGTTTAATATTTAGTATTTACTGTTATATTCCCATAAATCATTGTGATGTTGTTTATTGTATTGCTCTCGTTTTCTTCTGCTTGTTTTCTTTTTTCTTTCTCAACAGGTGATCCAGGTGATCGATATATGTATTTTTTTGTCTGCTTATTTAGTTGGTTTTGGGGTTTTTTGCACTTTATCCCCGTCCCTCTTCTCCGCTGTTTTTTCCCCCCCCTCTTCCTTTCTCCCTTCTCTTTTCCTCATTCAAGTCTGTCCCGTATCTAGCAAGTGAAAATAAAAAATAAATAAAATAAACAACAAAAAGGTGAATCAAACAGACCATTACGACAAGGCTGGGATGGTCAATTTGGTAAAGTAAATCCGTTGGGTATCTTTCTTTGCGTTTAGACAATGATTCTGATGGCAAAAGAACCAAACGGGACAGGCACAAAAAAAAAAGATGTACACTGGTGTTTGGTCGGAGTAGCTGGTGTGTGTGGACCCGTGGAAATGTGAGTGCTTTGCATGCACAGTCCAGCTGGAGGGTTTGTGAGGACAGTGAGTGCAGCTACTGGAGTCATGGTTGCTCGGTTCTTAATTGCAAGGTTCAATGTTTAAATGTATTTTCATGATATGCACTTCCTGTACTTGAATGTGAGGCTTTGGTCTGGTTTTATCTTGACTGTATTTGTGCTGCTTGACAGGTTTTTACTGCTTTATGTTTTGTGTGTGATGTGAACTATTCCTCAGCTCTTCCAAGAGGTGAGCATGTTGAAACCTACTCTAATGATTTTATGAAATGACAACTTTATGTCTTACTTGAGGAGTCCAGTGAAGTCCTGCCTGCACCCAGAATCTGCAACATCTCTTTAGATAATATTTGAAAGAGGTTTAATAGCATTTACACTGGAACAAAATATGTAGTATGTTAATCCAGGCAGTTTTTTTCCTCTCCCCCACTTCAGGTGATAAAGCTGTTGGTCACTAAACAGGTCTACCAGTGTACCTTATCAGGACTTTACAGCTATTGGGTTAGGGTCAAGATGCCTCATGCTCAAATTGGCAGATTTAATTTGGTTAAAGCGGGGTATTTAAATGGCTCACAGCACACTGAGAGGTAAAATGTAATGCTGAGTTTGCATTACTTTAACGTCACAGCCGGGTTTCATTTAGTGGGGGGGAAACTCTACAGGTTCCATGTATGATGCATTAAGTTAACTTGCAGATGTTTAGATACCAAAATCTCAACTTATGTAATCAGTCATCGTGAGCATAGTGTTTTATCTTTTTACTTTAGTAATTGCTTTTAAAAGGCGGAGTTCTTCAGTGTTAAATTTGGAAAAGGAAAATTCAAGCTGGGTAACTGTAGATGGTATAAATATATATGAATATTATGCTTTCTGTAAGTGGATCACACAAATTAACGGACTTCCTTCCTCCTGTTAAAAGTATAAGAATACAAATGTCTTTGACACTGGCTTAATAAACTCAACACTGAAGTTCTATCAAAACAATACTGACAAAAAGGCATCTGTACCTCCACAAAGTGATGCAAGAGGCTCCTACCACCTGCAAATGTGTGGGCGTGTCTCACTGTCAGAGAAGCTATAAAACTGTGGACTGAATATTTTTGTTTGCATTATAATTTAAAAAAAAAAGAAAAAAAAAAGAGAGAATGGAAAGGCATTAAAAAATCAAAAAAAACATTTCCCCTCGTGATTACTCTTGAAGGCCACAGCATCCTTAAATATTATTCTTCATCTCTAGTGCTTGTATCTCAGCAGGCTGCCAGCAAGCTCATCTCTTGCTGTACAAGATTATAGCTCCTATAAAGCAAATGAGCAGAAATTAATAATGAACTTAGATTAGTTGAGTTTACTAAAGATTCGCATGGAAACCTATTCCCCTAGACCAGTAACTAGGCAGGCGGAATGTGACAAAAACAAGGAGGGCAGCACTCAACAAGACTGAAGAAAAGTGCAGCCTCATGAAGACTCTATAGCACCCCTCAGAGGCAGAAACGTTTATTACAATGAATGAGCACTTTTAAACATGCAACTTCTCAAGCTGTTACACAGTATTACTGTGTATGACCAAAATATGAGGTTGCATGGAAGAAACTGTCTTCTATGGTGTCACCAATGGACTTTGAATGCATCTGTGTGATATTTTCAGACTGCTTAAAAGTCGAACAAATAACTGGACATTAGTGTTTTCCATTTTATGCTTTTCAGTTAAACACGTATTTATGGAATCATGTCCCTCTATGATTTAACCATAACTCACTAAAAAAACAACATCAGAATCATCTGAATATTGTACTGCACACTTGAATCCTTGAGGCTAAAGTATAAAAAAGCTATACTTTTAAGATGCATCCAAGTTCAACTGTACAGTTCTAGTTTTTGTCCAAATAAATGTTCCAAGAGCAGGAAAAACGTAGGCTAAATAATTAAATCGGTAAATGTCACAGTAAATAAAATAAATCAAAATTTATTTTATGTTTCAATTTATCAGCCTAGTGGAGGAAATGAAAACAGAAAATCTTTACAGTTTTTAAATCACAGAATATATTCATCAGTGCAGCTAAATAAAATTTTATTGTGGATGTGAAAGATCCACTGACAAAAATCCAACTAGAGTGAAATAAAATATGTGATGAAGGAGAACAATTTACATAAACAAACATCAATCAATTTCTTTCCCTTAGCAGCACTCTTCATGCACATTTGGGCTTTTTCAGCGCACAAATTCAACCTGTATAAATCTTTAAGGCATGTATCACTCACTAGTCCCCCTGCTTCGGAAGACATAGCCAGGCTACTAATACAAGGTCAATGTAAATGAAATAAGCCCCACTATGATGATATTTAGCAGTTATTTCTGAGCTGGCTGCACAGTGCTATTAGCAAAGAGGAGCTGGGGATTTTGTAAACTGAATTCTCCTGTATCTCAGCTCCATCTTCAACTTCAAGTTAGCTTTGTAATACTGAATAAATCATCTGCAAAAAGACCTTACAGCTCTTCTAAGGATCAAAAAACACGGCTTAATTATCCAAGATCACAGATGCCTTACATTGTTAATGTGTTTTGAGAAGTGTGTTACAGTTTGCTGGTGAGCTGAGGGTGTGCACGTGTGCCGCTTACTCCCGGAAACCCTCCATCGAAAGAGGCGTTGAGCACCTCGTCCAAGTTTGTGGCTGTGATAAAGTCGAGGTTGGCTCTGACGTTTGCTGGAAGCTCCTCCAGGTCTTTCTCGTTGCGTTTCGGGAGGATGACGCGCTTCACTCCTGCCCTGTGTGCAGCCAGCACCTTGTCCTTAATCCCACCCACCTGCAGAGGAAGGGCCACACTTGTCTGTCAAAACTAGAGTGGACTAGAGATGATCGTTTTATGTGTGTTTACTACGATAACTTACTGGCAGCACAAGCCCTCTTAACGTGATCTCTCCAGTCATGGCGATGTCTGATCTGACCAGTCGGCCGCTAAACAGTGAAGCCAGGCAGGTGACGATTGTAACACCAGCAGAGGGGCCATCTTTGGTGACGGCTCCAGCGGGGAAGTGGAGGTGGATGTCTGTCCCCTCTAAAGGATCTGAACCCCCCACCACTGTTCGAACACACACACACACACACACACACACACACACACACACACACACACACACACACAGTTGCACAACATAAGTTGTTTTGTATTTCTTTAAAACTACAAAATAGAATATAAACACTGGTGTATCTGGACTCACTGTTTGTGAGCTGGTAGGTTTTAGCATTCGCTCTGAGCCAGCTGATGGCCAAGTGGGCAGATTCTTTCATAACGTCTCCCAGCTGACCCGTGAGAGTGAGCTGACCTTCTCCCTCCATCCGACTGGCCTCCACAAACATGATCTCCCCACCAAGCGGCGTCCAGGCCAGGCCGAGAGCTACACCAGGCAGGGTGAGCCGCTCAGAGACCTGCCAATATGCACACGTGAAAACATCTTTTTCAATCCTCATAAAAGTACATAGAAAACAAGTTCCACATGACCTGGAGAGATGAAGGGAGAAAGGCAAATGACTTTAATCTGACAGGATGAGCAGCAGCTGTATGGAGCTGAGACATCTGCTCACAGGCTGCCTTTATAGAGTCATGGATTGTGATGGAAACCAATCGCATCGGTTGAGGTCCAGAAAATTCAGGCGGTCAAAAATGTTCATGGGAATAAATTCTGCATGTTTCTGTAATAAACTTGTGGATTATGAACACTGCACACGCTGCTCTTTCTCTCTCTCTGCTTACCTCCATTTCGAACACTGGAGGCCCCAGGATGTCTTTCAGTGCGATATGATCAATCACTATGGGCAACTCTGGAGGTGCTGCCTTGTCTGAAAACAAACATACAGCAAAACATTCACTGAAAGCTAAATCAAGGACTGCCGTGTGATTAACTGCATTCAGTTCCTGTCTAGAAACAACAAAAAACCAACAAACATGGTAACACCTGCAACATTCAGGATTCAGAAAAGGGTTTCACAAATTTGTGGATAACATCACATTGGCTACATCCATATTTTTTTGTAGCCCGTGGTTCAGAAAGCTACATGTCAAAGAAACAATATGTGTTGTTTATACCCATGTTTGTGCAGTTAGGTGTTAGGAATATTCTTACTATTTCAAGTGAACGTAAACACACTGCAATCATCAGATCTTAGAGATTGTTTAGTTAAAAAACAACAACAAAAAAAAACAACTACATACACCAGGCTTCACAGGGAAAGGAAAAAAAAATGGCAGTGAAATAGCTGCGAATGAGAACAAAAAACCAGCTGTGAACACACATACATAAATCGCAACATGACGCAAACATGCGTCATCACAAATTAACATCAAAAACCACTACCATTTAGAAAATACAAAAAGAATGCATGAGAACATGTATCATTTGTGCACACGCGCGCGCGCACACACACGCACGCACACGCACGCACGCGCGCACACACACACGCGCGCGCGCACACACACACACACACACCTCACACTTGTGTGGGTACCTGGAAACACAAAGGCCGCGTTAAAGAACAGAAAGAAACACTTATGTCACGTTTATCCCATTTTTCTGTCTTTCTCTGTAATTAAACCACTTTCCAGTCTTCATGTCTGCTACTTAACGATGCAAAAATGAGTTTTGTAGTTCTTTGTTTTTATTTACTCTTCTGAGAATCCCGCAGACATATTATAAACTGAGTACTGCTGTGTAATATCCAGTGCTTTTGAGTGGGACACTGCACAATGAGGTTTATTTAGGATATTAGCATAAAAATCACAATGTTGTAATTGCGAGCATGCTTCAGATATCTAACACCTGACGTAAAATTTGATTTACAAACGATCATTAGACAAATAAACAACCAATAAATAATTTGTCACCACGTCAAACATCTGTCTGTTATAACATCACATTATGAACTAACATCCATCAAACTGCTCTGGTCAATATTTACTCAAAGTTTATTTTTCCCAGGCTCATTTCAGCCCCTTGTGCCCAACACTCGCACTCTGCAACAAAGAACAGAAGCACAAGTGTTTTAACTCAACATTATTAACGGCTGTTACCCGAACTATATTGTGGGAGATATTTCTCCTAACGTATTAGTCAGTTGTTGCTCACGTGCAGTCAGTCTTTGTTACTATGTCTGTAGTTCTTTGTTTAACCACACAGATAAGATCTGTGTCAGTTACTCGTGTCATCTGTGTCGCCAAACTAAGTCACAGGTTGACATGAAATTTATTCTGAACAAGTTTAATCGACTTTTCGAGATGTCCAAATAATATCAGTTAGTTTTACAGTGTACAATACTATGATAAGTAAAAAATATGTTGCTGTTCTTCTGCATTACATATGAGGCCTGTTACACATGTTGTTGTGATTTGGCTCAATATAAATAAAACTAACCTGATTGGATGAGAAAAAAATTACATTTGATTCTGGATTACAGTAAAAAAAACATTTACTTTACGACTCAAGCAAAAAGGGATCTTGCAGTTCAATAAGACTTTGGAAGCTTGTTTCCCCCAATGAAAAAAAAAAAACATGTTTTGCGATCCATGTGTCAGAATATGAGGTTATTATCTTAAAATGTCAAGATAGTAAGTCAACATTTTAAGGTACCTAACTCAAAACTTTGAGAAAAAACCCTGCAAAATTTAGAAAATTACTTTTTAATTTGAGTTAAGTCAAACATTTGAGGTAAAAGCCTGAAATATTCCATACTGAAGTGCCTTCTTTCACCTGCACAAAATCTCAGAGAGCTGCTAAAACACTAGTCCTTGTTTCTTTTTTAGTTATAGGCTGGTTTGTTGTATTTAACAGAGGAAAACCCAACAACCATAATACCCCCTATGAGCAAGCACTTTGGCGACAGGGGGAAGGAAAAACTCCCCTTTAACAGGGGGAAAGCTCCGGCAGAACCAGGCTCAGGGAGGGGCGGCCATCTGCCGCGACCGGTTGGGGAGCGACATGGAACACAGGTTAAAAGACAGGATTAACACCCTACAATAATACATGCCTCAGAATGCTAGACTTTATGGCAGTACAATTAGAAAGAGGCTGAACAAGTATGGCTTGTTTTTGGAAAAAAAAAAAACATGTAGCATATCTGCACAAACACCTCATACCAGCTGTCAAGCACAGAATTGGACGGGTGACAATTTGGGTTTGTTCTGCTACCACAGAACCTGAGCACCTGAGCATTGAGTGGACTATGAACTCCTCAGTACACCAAATTTGTTTAGAGTCAAAAGTGAGACCATCTGTCCAACAGCTAAAACTGGGCTCAAATGATGCAACAGGACAATGACCCCAAGCTCTCGAGCAAATTCCACCACAATATGAGAGACTGATGAAGTCATACAGAAAAGAATTACTTCAAGGTATTGCTCCTAAAGGAGGTTGTAAAAGCTACAGAATCACAGGGTGAACTTCATTTTACAGGACCTGTGAAAAACTCTTTTCTACATGGCAGTATGGTCTTCAAATACATTAAAAAAAAAAAAAACCCTTAAAGCAACAAAGCCTAAACACTCTGGTCAAAAAGCCATTAGCAAAATATTTTTGTCATAATAAATAAGTAAATAAATAAATAAATGTATAAAATAAATAAGTCCAGTGATGAGGGTTTCATTTTGCTATTATTACTGAAAAATTCTGTGTTAACTAAGATGCTCTTTTCTGTTGTACTTCATCTTTCAATATTTGTAATGACTCAACATTTGGTATTTAATGCACAAGCTTTGTTAGTGTGTAGCTGCGTGCTGTTCTGCAGCTAAAGCTTCAAATTAAATTCCACAGCCCGACCAAGATGGAAGGTTCAGACCCTCACCTCCATGCTGTTTTGAGTTTTCAGGGGTCAAAGTCTCTGTCTTGGTAAGTGTGTGACCCTCGGCAACCTTGACAGCTACAGCTCGGCAGATCGCCCCGATCTTCCTTTCTAGTGAGCGCACACCTGCTTCTCGGGTGTATCTAAAAGAGGAAGAACAAACAGAAGGACAAATAACAGAGGACTAAAACACAGCTGTCACTGAGTGTCACAGTGTGATCAGGTAGGGTTTAAAACTTGGCAACACTCTGACTGTCAGTCATGTACTTGCTCTTTGTTTTGTTCTGTAACTGTAATCACCTGAAAACCCGAGAACCCGTCTCTCTCCTTTTTGAAACATGATGTGGGTTTTTTTCTTATTCGTTTGCAAAAGAGATCTAACCAGATCAACCTATTTTTTTTTTTTTTTACTTTTTGCACACTAACCAGACTGCCTCTGCATGTCTGCAGACAGACAACAGCTCACCACGTGACAAAGACTCAATACATCAATTGATGTGACCAGTATCTGACGCTGATGCCACTGTGTGCTGCCGTTAACATAAAGCTTAAATGGCTATGCAGTCTTACAGTCTTCGGTGACGATGACTGAGTTTGTGTGAGATTGTACCTGCTGATTATGTCCGGTGTGGTACTCTGAGGTATATGCAGCTGTTGAGGTGTTAACCCATGCTGCTCCAGCTGGTTTGGAATCAGGTGGCGGTGAGCAATCTCCACCTTCTCTTCTTGGGTGTAGCCTGAAACAATAGTAATAAAGAAAAACAACAAAACAAAACAAAACAAAACAAAACAGGGAGATCAGATGCTAGATTTCACTCTGGTCTTAAAATGACTCATAATTTGTATCTTTCAGATTTGGATTATGTCATGCCCTTTGAGGAACACAGGTGCCCATTTAACAGGAAAATATTTTTTCTTTTAATTGGAAACTTTTTGGACTTCTATAGTGGAGTTCTGGGAAAGTATTTTCAATAAAATAGAAACCCTCTTGTTATGATAACCTCTGATAAATCTGCTGAGATATTTCGTCAGAACAAAGTGACTAAACCCACCTGGAACCTCCAGCACCTCCATCCTGTCAAGCAGGGCCGGGGGAATGGTCGCTGTAGTGTTTGCTGTAGCGATGAAGAGCACTTGTGAGAGGTCAAAGGCCACATTCAGGTAATGGTCTGTGAAGCCGTGGTTCTGCTCTGGGTCCAGGACCTTAGCGTGCACACAGAAACCCTTTTATTTTGTGTGTGTGTTTTTTGTAAACTGTGCAAACTGCAGTAAGTGGGAACTTTTTGGCATCATGGAGCAGGAATACTAACAACACTTGTGTTTTTATGAGAATTATTATGTGTTGTAGTGGTTAATTGGGTAGCTATAGCATGAAGCAACCAATTGGTGGATATGTTGCATGTTTCTACTCGCTACTGACAATTAATCCTTCAAAACATTAAGGTTTTGTTTAGGGAGTAAATAACCAGAGAAGACGTGATACTACATCACACGTAACCTGAGAGAGAAACAGACTGACCTCCAGCAGAGCAGCTGCAGGGTCCCCTTGCAGGCTCTTCCCCAGCTTGTCCACCTCATCCAGAAGGAAGACGGGATTATTGACGCCCACTGTCTTCAAACCATTGATAATGCGGCCAGGCATGCTCCCTACATATGTACGCCTGGAGACATGGCAATAACGCACAATGATGCTCTACTCTGTGAACTTTTCAGTTTCAAGCAAACCAAAGGCTCACAATATACCCTAGAGATATGCACTGAATTACCAAGCAATAATATCTGAGAAAAAATAAACACAGATGCGACATTCTCTGTAGTGAATAAAGCTAATGCAAGCAAGCTTCGAGTGTTTGCTAGCATGTACTGGCTGAAAGCAGTCTGTGGGCTTTGAAAGTAGGAAATAAAAATGATTTAAATCAAATAAGAACATCAGAAATATTTTTAAGTTGAACAAACTGTATAATCAACTGAAGAGTCTGGTCCTTATTTCTGCTGTTGGTAGGACATGCACATGTTTCTTATTTGGGTGTAAATATGTATGTGAGCCATGGATTTAAAACAACACGACCATCCACGTAACCCGAGATGAACCCTTTTGCCCCATTCGCCTCTCTGCTCGCACAGAGACTCCACACATGACACCCATAACAGTAACAAGAGGATCTGTGTGATGTGGTGTATGTGCTTGGCCACAATTTGTCTTCCAGTTGGTGACAACCTTTTAACACTTTCTAACAAAGACAGATTACCAGTGACCTCTCTTTATTTTACAGAAAAACAAAGCTTATATTTACATAAGGTCATCTACATAAAAGTAAAAGTCCAAGTGAGAAGAAAACAAAACCAACAAATGTGCCGAATACTTTCAGACTACTGACCGAATCCATTCATGTCCTTTATCCTTCATTTAAATTAATCCCAAGTGGAATTTAAGGGATGCTTGAATGATATCAGCAGGCTTTGCCAAGAAATTTCATTACATCTTAGTTCAGGTTTTGGACTTAATAAAATAAAAAAGACACTATTTTACTCTAGCTTTCCCAGTGGGGTGTGTTAAGGAAAAACTTAGGATAAAATACATGATTTTTCATAGTGAGCTTCATTATTTGTGAGTGTGATTTATAAAGCCTCAAATGTAATGCCTTATGTTACGCGAGCTTGTGTTTTTGCTCCACCACACGTCCACGGAGCAATTTAAGTCCCAGCATGAAAACAATATACTCAAGCACATTTCTCTAGCCACTTTAAAAGAGTTCTACATAACAGGACTACAGTAATAGAATAGAATAGAATAGAATAGATTTTATTGTCACTGTTACAAGAACAATGAAAGGCTGTTTGGCATGAATCCTGCCTAAGAAAATAGAACAAAGATCTACCTGTTGAATTTTACAATTACATATTGCTTTATATTTATTTATATTGCACTTATTTAGAGTTTCGCTCATGCACACCTTCATAAAGTTCCTAATTCCAAAGATTCAATATCCATTTGTGACTGGTAGGGCCACTATGAGCATGCAGTGCAGTCAGTGGACACATTAGTGTCAACAACTGGTGCAAAAGTTTGAATATGACGACGAAAGACAAAGGGAGCATTTACCTGCATTATCTTAGTTTTCAGGGGTGCTCCCTGGTGGAATCATCCAGTAATATATTATTATTTTAGTTCAGGAATTAAAATACTGGCACATTCAGCTGGTGTCCTAAGTCTGGAATTTGTATCTTTACCCTACTTTTAAAAAATTACGCTGCAGGGAAATGGGGATTTAAATTATGTAAAATGCAGACTCTATTCCAAAGAAAGCAACACGCTTTGTGTGGGTGGGTGTGAGTAGACCACGGATCTCAAACTCCAGTCCTCAAGGGCCGGTGTCCTGAAACCTTTCCATGTGTCCCTGTTGCAACACACCTGAATAAAATTAGCAGTTCATTGGTAAAAGAGTATAGAACTTGACTGCATGCTGAGGTGGCAATTCAGCCATTTGATTTATGTTACAGCAGCTCATGAGTGAATGAACATGGCGCAATAAAAGCACTTTTGTCATTTTTCCAAATATTTACCGGTAAATTTCCTTAAAATTACTTGAATAGGTTTGGGGGTTGCCACTTCAGCATGCAGTCAAGTTCTATAGAGTCTTGCTAATGACCTACTAATTGTATTCAGATGTTTTTGAACAGGGACACATGGAAAAGTTTAAATTAACTAGTCAACAGCCACAATAACAATCAGTGTCCAGACGAACAGAATCAGTTTTTCGTCTGTTAAACCAGTTTTCTCTGGTAAAACGGTTAAAAAAAAACTAGCATATCTCAGGTCTATTATTGTAGTTCGTATTTTTTGGGGGTTGTTGCTATACATGGACAACCTGAAAACTCACAGTCTACACTGTGGACACCAAACCTTCAGTTGCGTAACAATCTTATGAGCATACCTGTGTCCTCGGATGTCAGACTGGTCACAGACGCCTCCCAAAGCAATTCGGTGAAATTCTCTGCCCAGAGTTCGGGCAATCGAGCGTCCTACACTCGTCTTACCGACTCCAGGAGGGCCCACAAAACATAAGATGGGGCCCTAAAAAACAGCAGATACAGCGGTATGAAACTCAAAGATTAATACATAACAAATGTAATAAAAGTGCTTTGTGTAACACAAGATTTCATCTTTAAGCATCCGTAGACTGGGATATTAAGGAAGCACCTTGAGTGATGTCTTCAGCTGCCTGACAGCTAAATACTCCAGGACGCGTCTCTTCAGCTTGTTCATGGCGTAGTGATCGTTGTCCAATAGGGTACGTGCAGCTCGGATGTCCAGGCAGTCTAGAAGGTTTGTTTAAGTGTTTTAGGTGAGTTAAATGGACAGGCTCGTATATAGCACTTTTCTACTCTGAGCACTCAAACCGCTTCATACAACTAATTCATTCACCCAATCACACAAGCACTTTTTCTAAACTGTTAAGTGCTCACTATCTAACATTCGTACACATTCATTCACACTCCGATGGATGAATCGGAGAGCAACATGGGGTTAGTATCTTGCCCAAGGATATTTGGCATGCAGACTGGAGGAGCCTGGGATAGAACCACCAACCTTCCGGTTAGTAGCTGACCTGCTCTAGTAGCAATTTGAATGTGAGACCAAAGAAACATACGCAGACATCAAAAACCGGGTAGACAATTTGCCCCACAGTGGTTTGGCAAATTTTAGAGGTCCATCAATCAGATAAAGTGTCAGAGAGCAGCGCATACTTTGGTTTTGACCTCTGACACTGCTGCTAAATGAACCTTTACCCTTAACATTTGGAGTCATGAATTATATTTAGTTACATGTTTACGCCTGCAATCAGCAGGGACAAACCAGAACAGTTCTTGTGAAATTCAAGCATTATTATGTATGCTGGGACACTGTGTAGCGCCATTTAATTTGGCCTGATTCAGTCCACCCAACTAACTGTATGTGCAAAGTGGCTGGTTATGAATAGCCAATAACACTTCAATGAGTTACCAATACAACTCCAAGCTTTCAAATAATTGGTGTCCAGGATATGTTGACCTTAAAAATGTAGCTTAAAGAGTGCAAATCAAAACCTAAAGAGACTGAGAATGACCCTTGGTTATTTCATTTTGATTACTGTTTAACAACGCATTAAAAAGATGATAGCCTTAATCAACGCAGTAGATGCTTTGACCTGGAAAGCAGACAGCTGCATATCAAAGCCTTCTCAATGTCAAAGTCTGTAAAGTTTTTCCTGTCACTACTACGGCTCAGTGAAATCTACCAAACCCAAAGAGTTTAACTGAGCTGATGTCCATTAAAAGTTGTCTGCAGATTAATTTACCTTTGGTGCTTTTGCTCCATGGCAACTCCACCATCAGGTCCAAGTAGTTTCTGGTCAGGGCATACTCAGGCATTGACTGAGGCATCTTCTTCAATCTGACAGATTGAAGAACATGAACAATCTAACTGAAGTATTTAAGGCTAATTACAGAACTGCATCATGTTTACACAGACACCAAACAGAGCCAGATCTAAACATGGTCTAAGCAAGTAAAAGCAACAGCTTTATTTGTGTTTGTGAAGTATGCACAAATACACTTTATATTGTGTATATGTTGTATGAAATTTACCTTTTGAGTTCTTTCAGGCAAATTTTGAGGGCAGCTTCAGGCATGTTCGCCCCATGAACCTTCCTCTCCAAGGCTGCTGTGTCATCACCATCATCATCTTCATCCTCCTCATCCAGATTGAACTGTCGACCTGGGAACACTGTACCTTTCCGCACCAACACCTAAACAGAGGGGAATCGCAAATGTGAGCACGAGATTTGGAATGTAAATCACAGTGTGAACATACAAGGACTGCACATCTGTTACCCTCTTCTCATTATCAGGACTCGTCTTCCTGGTTTTCTGCAGCAGTTTTAGTCCCTCTATCTGTCTGGTCAGCATGGGCAGGGCCTTCTTAAAGCGCTCTTCCAAACTCAATGCATCCAGGACCTTCACAGCACATGGAAAACAACACATTTTATTTATTGTGAAGATTTATTGTTGAGGAGAAAAAAAAAGTCAAAAATCACATCAATGTGTGCTTTCATGCTAAAAAATAAAGCACTAAATCCTTAAATGGCAGAATAAGTGGAAAGTTCCTGTATTGCTTCAAAACCCCGACAAATAGTGACCTCTCTCTTTCTTCTCTAAGTATACTGTCAAATATTGTGGATATCAAGGACGTAGAACAGAAGGAAGAAGAGGAAAGAAAGGTAGAGGAAGAAAAAAAAAAGTAAGAAAATGTAAAAAGTGGAACAGTAGGAAGAAGTAGGAGGAGTAAGAAGAAGAAGAAGAAGAAGACTAGAAGGAAAGAAGAAGGGGAGGAGGAAGAAGAAGAGTCCACTTCCCTTTTACGTCCCAAGTAGTTGCCATATCAAAAGGATCACCATATTTCAGGATGTAGGATGCCCCTCCTGCAGTAAACCTAGGATTTACTGCAGGAGGGGCCACAAGTAGTTTGGGCTAAAATGGGTATTTGGCAAAAGCAGAGCAACTGAAGTTAGAACACTTGCAGAAACTGTTTGCATCAAGATTAAAACCTTTTTGATTTCTAAAAAATGAGTAAAAACATGTTGGCTCTTCTAAAGCTTTGATTGTGTATACAGTTTGAATTCACCTGGAGTTTCTCCTTGTTTGAGGTGCGGATCATCGAGGCAACAACGTCAGGTAGAGTTTCCCTCGGCAGACTGTCCAAGAGGCGCCTGAACTTGGCCACGACTGGAACAGACATGTCTAACATACCTAACAACTACACACACACGTAAATGTGTAAACAAAAAAACACAATAAATCAAGTCCAACTGCACGTGTATGTTTTCATCTTCAGTCTGATCCATCACATCATGCTGCAGCACAGCACAGTTTACTCCTATATTATATTTTTAAAAAGTTGCCCGTTTCTTATTATTCTCAAAAATGTTCATATTTCACAGTTTGTTAACTTTTGAAAGAATTCACAACAAGCTCTTACATAAACTGCCAATGCAAACATTGACATGAAGTTTTTATAAGTAAAGGGCATACAGTGGCAGCTGCAATCTGCAGATCTCTTCATTGTAAAATGACACGCACAAACTTAATTTGTACATATATGTACCATCCCACTCTGCTGCTTTGATGTGCAAGTCAAGTCAAGTCAAGTTTATTTATAGAGCACATTTAAAAACAACCAAGGCTGACCAAAGTGCTGTACAGTAAATACAGATAAAAATACAATAGAACACAATTTCGTAGTAACACCTCGCTGATAAAAATAAAATAAAAATAAATAAAACAAATAATTTAAACCTTTCTAAAAGCCAATGAAAAGAGGTGAGTTTTAAGAGCGGTTTTAAAAGTTTCTAGGCTTTTGGAGAGTCTGACGTGAGGAGGTAAGCTGTTCCACAGTCTGGGTGCAGCCACAGCAAACGCCCTCTCTCCCTTTGTCTTTAATTTATACCTGGGAACATCTAAAAGCATCAGGTCGGCTGACCTCAAAGATCTCCTGGGGCAATAAGTACTAAGGAGTTCTGACAGGTAAGAAGGTGCAGTGCCATTTAAAACCTTAAAAGCCAGCAGTAAGATTTTAAAATCAATCCTAAAGGCAACTGGGAGCCAGTGGAGAGAGCAGAGAACCGGAGTGATGTGGTCTCTTTTTTTTGAACCGGTCAACAGGCGAGCGGCAGCGTTCTGCACCAGTTGAAGGCGATGTAGACAGGAACGATCTAGGCCAGCATAGAGGGAATTGCAGTAGTCTAGCCGTGAAGTAATAAAAGCATGGACCACTCTTTCTAGATCGTTCCTGCAAAGGTAAGACTTGACTTTGGCTAAAATCCGCAAATGATAAAAAGATCCCTTAACTACAGAGCTGATTTGTTTATCAAGTTTAAAAGCATTGTCAAAAATAACACCAAGACTCTTAATGGAAGAAGTGCAATCGGAGGTTAGTGGTCCCAAAAAGTCAAGAGAGAAGTTGGGATCTTTGGGAAGCCCAAACACAATGACTTCAGTTTTGCTTTCATTAAGGTGTAAGAAGTTAAGAGTCATCCAAGTCTTAATGTCAGACAAGCAGGAGAGTAGCGGCTGCAAAGAAACATTGCAGTTCAACCTCAGAGGGAGGTAGATCTGAATATCATCGGCAAAGATGTGGAAGGACACATTATGTTTACGGAGCACATCGCCCAGAGGGAGCAAGTACAGAATAAACAACAGGGGGCCTAGTATGGACCTCTGAGGTACGCCACAGGTTAAAGGAGCTCTGGGAGATGACAGTTCACCAAGGTGAACAGAAAAAACTCCTATTATTCAAATAGGACTGGAAAAACTTTAAGACAGTGCCCTTTAAACCGACACAATGTTGAAGGCGGGATAGCAGTATGTTGTGATCAACAGTGTCGAAGGCTGCTGTCAGGTCCAGGGTTACTAGGACAGCAGCACAACCAGAGTCAACAGTTAAAAGCAAATCATTAAAAACTCTCAGTAGGGCGGTTTCTGTGCTATGCCGAGCTCTAAAACCAGACTGGAACTTCTCATAGAGATTGTTATTGTCGAGAAATAGCTGGAGCTGCATGAGGGCGGCTCGTTCCAGTACTTTGGACAGAAAAGGGAGGTTGGAAATGGGCCTATAGTTAGAGAGTAGGGATGGATCTAGATTAGGCTTTTTAAGGAGAGGTTGAACAACAGCGTGCTTGAAGGGTGTTGGAAAACAACCAGAACTGAGGCAGGTATTGATCAGGACCAGAAGGAAAGGTCCGACTGAGTCCAGAACCTGTTTCAGAAGCCGAGAGGGGATAGCATCGGTGGAACAGTTGGTAGTCTTAACCTTGCAGACTATTTCATGCAGCTGAGAGAGAGAGATTGGTTCGAACTGATTAAAGGCAGAATGGCACAAAGATAAAACACAGGGATTGGAAGGTGAAGATGGAATGACAGACTGCAGGGAGGAAATCTTGTTTACAAAGAACTTTAGAAAATCATTACAGAGGGTGGCAGAAGGTGTGAGGCTGGATTTACAATGGAATTTAAAACACGAAACAGAGTCTGAGGTTTATGGACACTACTGCTAACCAGGTTTGATATGTAGGAGGACTTGGCCTCTTTAACAGGGAACAGGGTTTAGGTGGAAAGGAAGTCAGGAGGAAACCCAACTTCCGACCTCAGTACAGAAGTCAGGATCTGATATATTCAAAGCAACATCTAGATGAAAAGGCTGCTTTATGAGTTATTGCTGTGGATAGATGACACTTAAACTGAGCTGTATGGCCAAAGTTAATACTTGAGAGAAAAGAAAAGTAGTTTGTGGTGAAAAAAACACAACTAGCAAATATTTAAATATGACAGTAGAACTATATTAGGCTGTTTGGCAGCCAAAGCTGAGAAAAGATTCTAACCAGAAAATAACTGACAAGCTGTGGAGACAGCTTTAACACGCTGTGCGTGCACAGCAGCCTAAAAAATAATTCAGAATGACATGAGCTGTTCTACAAAATCATCTGCCAGCGGTGACTTACAGATGAAAATAAATAAATAAATAAATTTTTAAAAATCCAAAAATCTAATAGTTGACTGGGTATCAACAATTAGTGTTTATTTAGCCATTTCATAATCTAAATAAAACTTTTTAAAACATGCATTATAATTTAAGGGACTATTTTCAAATAACAATATAAATTTACTGAAGACGTGGCATTCCCTGTTTTTCCCCTCAAAAGTAATTTTTGTAAAAAAAAACAAAACAAAAAGCACATTCTGCTAAATTTAACAAAACTTTCACCAGCAGGGGGCAGCATTTTACCAGTAGATGTTTTAAAAATGTTTTCCGCTGCTGTTTCAATTCTGATGATTCTTTTTAACTATACCTCAATTTTCCACAAATGTAAACACGAATGTTCACAGTTTAGAGTATTTTAATGCAAAGTGGTACTTCATTAAAATACAGCCTGGCCCCAATCCAACTTCAGTTAATATTTCTTCAAGACAACACATGTTAAAGTTGTTTCAGTTGTTGTGTCTAATTTTTTTTGCCTAAATTATATAAATTTTTGAATATACAAATACATCATAGATTTTGCATGCTGTGAAAAATCAAGAAATGTTTTAGTCCACATATAAAGTAATTTGCTGAATGCAAGTCTCTTTGTAGGCAACAGCTCTTGTGTGTATGTAACACTTTAGTGTATATTAAAGAACCCTCACATGTCCGTTAGTCATCACTCTTCCAGTCTGCACCGCCCTTTTGGCATCTTTTTCCTCCTTACAAAGGCATTTTTGTTTTTAACTTAATCAGTTTTTCAAAACATGAATTTTTTTACGACCTCACTCTCTTAAATTCTTACACACACACACACACACGCACACACACACGCACACACACACACACACCTGTACAGCAGCCTGGTAGAACTTCTCGGACAGCTCCCCCAGCTCTCCATCATCTGTTGCGGTGGCATCTCTTTGTGGGGTCGTATACCGCTCCAACTGATCTAACTGCTTCACCTGTCATTTTTTTTTTTTAAATAAAAAGTGAGTCACATTGTGAGACCACACATACTTTTGCCTTGTGCATTTCTAATATGCTAAAACATGTTTCATTACTTTATTTAATGATGAAACGGTGTTATAAAAGTCATACACTAGATGATCTTGTTTAAATGCTGATAAAAGAACTTTTAATAAAAATGTATTCTCACTATCACTCAATTTAATCCCATCTTAATAACTAGACAGTGGAGGTCAGTGATTATGCAGCAGTACAAGTGATGAGTTGGTTTTAGAAAAGCGAGCACTCCTTCTACTCTGAATGGGCCAGCTGCACATGTGCTGGAAACCCCAAAATGGCCCCTGAGAGAGATACTACACAACGATCAGTGTCCACCCACATCTGCACAATTTGACTTTTAAATGATTTACAGAAAATCAAACGTGTAGTAATTCATGGAGGGAAACTGCCAAGACTTTCCGAATAAGGAATCCATCTTTCTATAGATGTAGATCTACGGAGCACGTATGAAATGCATCAGGCATTCTAAGCTGACTTGAAAGTTGTTGAATAGGAACAACTGTGTGTCTGTAGCTTCCCATGTGCACAAGGAGTTATAATCTCAGCCTTAGGCATGTCTGGCTGACTTGCCAACAAACTTTATTTCTGCAGCTTATAACTTCTGTTGAACCTCTTGCTGGACTTGGCAAGTAGTGGAATCAGGTGACCTTTAACTTCTCAGACTGATTTTTTTGTTGTTGTTTTTTTTTAGGGGATTTATAATGTTCAGCTATTGCTCCTTTTTCTCACTAATACTACTTCTATTACTTGTGGGTTTGCATGATTTACAGTTCAGAAAATTCAATATTACACTTGCCCTTGGTGCAGTCCTCCACTTTACTGCCTGAATCAAACCAATTTAAATCTATTCTCCCCCTTTTTTAGTCAGATTTCTTCTGATGCGCTGGACCTTGGAAAAAGAAGGCTTGAGCAGCAGATGAGTGGGGCTTCTGTGCTGCCAGCTAGAGCTATGTGCCTGAGATTAGCATATTAAGGACCAAGCCATCTATTATTGGCATGATGTAAAGCTGAGAGTAGAAAACCAAATCAGAAACAAAATGTTTGCAGCAGTCTGTGCAGAAATCTGAGCTTTTGGCTCACAGGGATCACTTGTACAGTATGGGAACCCCATTACCTGAAACTTTTGTCATGTTTACTATAAGCATAAAAAACATTAACAGTGTGTTTACAGAGAATATTGCTGTACAACAACAGGAAATAGCAAAACATTTCTTATTATCTACCCTCAGGCAACTAGTAAATACTCACAGTGTTGCAGGAAAGAATACTTCTTACATTGACTAAATCAGAGTACATCATCAGTATGTAGTGATACTACTGCTTCGTTACAGGTACAAAACAGAACACTTATGATAACCACTGTCGCTCATTAAATAGACAGCACATCCAGAAACTTAGATTTATCTTACAAAAAAAAAATAGCTCCAATATTTTAACATCAAATCAAACCGACAGCTTACCTCTGCCAGGACAAAGGGTCGCTCTTTTAACAGACTCGATACACTGAATCGGCACAGTCCAGTGATGAGGAGGGTATAGTGGGGTTTGGGCCAGTTACTGCCCACTACCTGCACTGCAATCCCTGCTGTACCAATTCTACACAGACACACACAGAGAGAAAAAGAGAGTGTGTGACAGATGAGGTGGCCATTGAAAAGCAGTTCACTGAAAGGTTGCATTCTGCAGTACAACAGACTGTTCTGATTTTAAATGCTTGCAAAGCCTCAGTATTCACACCTCTGATCGTGTTGGAGCCTTTCACAGTGTCTTTTAAGCTTCATATAAGCAGCAAGTGTGCTGTAGTGTGTGGAAAATCAACCATCTGAGTTTCATTCAAACCCTGTTATATTTTAAGTATAAGCGCCAAACATTTACATGAGCAAGTGCAAGTATTTTCTGTCCTTCACTGCAGAGGATTATAAGGATTTATTCATTCCATCTCAAATCCATGTGGTCTTTCTGCTCAACTATCTCAGATTTGCCTAAAAAAAGCTCTTAATTTTTGAAAAAAACAGTGATTTTTGTTGTTGTTAAGATATTAGTAGTTTTCAAGATACATTTTCTTGAAAAATGGTCTGGTTTTTTTGCACTTTGAAATAATAAGGCTACATTACAACATGAATATCTCAGAAAATATAAAAGATAAAAGCCTTTAATTCAGTTATAATTATTACCTCAGTTATAATCAGAGCCTCACCTGGAAATGGCAGAATTGTGTTTCATTTGGATTAACTTACCCACTGATATCTTCTAGTATTTCAAGTATTTCTTCTACAAGCTTCATTTTGCAGTGTCACTTTTTTTTTTTAGTGCATCTTTAAATATGGAACTTTATACAATTGCTTGATTTATTTTTCACATTTAAACTAGCCATATATATTTAAAAAAGCCTTAAATCATTCATTCATTCATTCATTCAATCAAAATTGAAATCGTACATTTTTTTAGGGAAATCTGAGAAAATGTTCTACAATTTTTATGATTTCAGATGGAATGACCACCTTCCTCACAGATTAACTCAGTGTCGGACAAACCATGTTTTTCCTGGTAACCAATCCAGAGACAGGGACATGCTGTTTGGTAACCTACTGGCCAGGAGTCCACTGATTAAAGGCTAAAGTCCGCTTCTCTGTGCTTGCCCGGCTGTTTCCGACTTCATGGCTACAGTAAAAGTGGAGATGTTTCTAGAACAAATAATAGTTTAAAAAAGGGGGGTAGGTAAAGTGCATGCTCAAAGATCCATTGAGATTCGATTTACCCAATATTCAGTACATTTCCCCTGACGATGACACACACTACAGACGTCTAAACACATAAAATACTCCTGTGTACTGGAAATATATTTGATCTTCTTCCTTATCCTGCAGAGATGTTGTGACCTGTTACGTTTATGACAACTTGAAGGGGACCCATCAGCTGTATGTCACACCTCCACACAACAACCGTGTAAACCCACAGAAAGACCACGTTTCACTTTTTATCTGGCTACACAGCTACAAGTTCATTACTTGTGCAACGTGGGGAGGTCGTCGGTGTCGTGCTCCGGGTCTCTGGTGTTAGGAATCACCCCTATGATGGTGCTTTTCAGCGAAGTCCCCTTCAGCAGCCGCTCTCGGACAAGGTGCATGTTCCGTGGGGAGTCCACGCTGAACCTCACCGTGGAGCCCGGGAGAAGAACTCCTTCGTGGGTCAGCAGCAACGGGAGACGGCTCGGTATCTGAATTGCGCCGCCGGAGACCATTATCCAGTTGTTGTTTGTTTTTAATGTCGGTGCCCAGTGACTGTTTTATAACACAACTTCAGTAAACACCTACTTGTTTTGCTGTTAAGTAGGCCAGCCGAGATCAAACACAAGACTTCCGGATAGAACTTTCAAAATAAATCTCTCATTGATGACCTGATGAGGACATTTAATTTCTATCGCAAAAAAGAGAACTCGTATTCGAAGCAATTTAAAAACTACAACGCAACTGGGAGTTTTTATACTCATTTTTAAACTATTTTTACATCCGAAAAAGCTTTTTTCTGTCATTCTCCCATATCGTAACTTCCTGTCGGAAGTTGTTGGATGGGCTACGGTGAATGCAGAGGGACAAACAACATGCGATCGCATAATGATTTAAAAACAAAACAAAACAAAAAAATGAACTTTAGACTGAGTAAGCTTTCACGATTTTATTCGTTAATCTGTTTTCAGGGTGGAAGAAAATAAGAATTTTGAATAGTTAACCACATGTCACATGGCAAGCTGCACACTACCTACTATTATACTATTATATTCATTGCATAGTATAGTTTAAAAAATACTCCTCACAGCCAGATAAATTATATTTCTGATATGTTTATGCAATGCTGATTAAGTAACGCTGATTAGTTAATTAATAAACCAATTTTAAAACATCAATTTGCACAGTAGCTCTACTAATAATCAATTAAACTTTTTTTATAAAAATCCCCAACTTGCATTTTATTATTCAAGATTCTTAAAAATAGTAAAATAATAGTGCACAATCATATTTGGACACTCTTTCCAAAAACACAGGACTGAATACAGGGTTAGTTGATAAAAAATAGCAATTTATTATTTATTTCTTTAATAAAAGTATTCTTATAGCAAAGTACAGTTTTTAAAAAAAGAAAATAAATATTCAATATCTCGAGTATAAAAAACAACAACAAATCTGTTCCTAAGATCTATTTTCTGACAATAAGCTATCCATGTGTTTGCCAGGCAGGAAATATTACTTACTTTTCACAATAAGGGATTTTCGATTACATCTCGCTCTTGTGGTTACAAAAAACAGCCATACATTTACATGTGATTGAGAAAGTGTGATAGAAATACACCAATTTCTGCTGTTCCTTGTCTACATCATTCCAGAGCATCTTTTGCACATGAGAACCAACCCAAGTTTTGCCCCTTAAAAATCTGATGCTAAATACAATACATGAAAATCATCGTTCTCCCTCCAAAAGAGTGACAAGATCAGGTTTGCGAGGCTTACGTGTATATTTCATGTTTGGAGTGAATTCATGAACAAATTAGAAAGCATTTTTCCATATGAGAAACAAATACGGAAGTCTTATAAATGAAACAATTTTTCTAATGTGCAAAAAATGCAAATACATGTAATGCAGTTTTGGATAACTTACATTTACATTTCAATGTTATATTTCATTATTACGTCATATATATGTGTGTGTGTATATATATATATAATTTATTTTAGTTTAAGTTAAATTCTTTCATGTTTCATTTCAACAAACAGTATCCTTTAATATAACAATCTTAAAGGGAAGGATAATGACTGCTCCTAGCTGGTACGTTAAACCAGTTCTTTTTTTTTGCAATGTTTGCACAGGCATTTCAAGTGTGTTTCTGAAACTGTTAGCATTGCTAATGATAATAAATACATTCAGCCCTAACGCAAATAAGGGGATATGGGAATGTTGCACCATAAACTGACTGAACCAGTATGTTGGGATTTGAAAGCAATGAACGCTGTGCATGGAAAGTATAATGAGGAAAAACAACAGTCTAAGGAAAACAGTGGCACATGACGGGGTGAGCAGATTGTCTTCAGTAAGTAACCATGCCAAACAGTTTCAAAGGCCGACCCCACCCTTCTTGCTGTAACGTTATGAAACGCTGCTCTTTTTAACTGCTTGAAACTTGTGCATTAAAGAACTATATCAGTTCAAATGGTAATGTTTTTCTCAGCATTGTCTCAAAGCAGGTTTAAGGTTTGCCTTCTATATTTCAGTGGAGAACCTGTTAACATAGTGAGTTAGTTAATTAGATTAAATCTCTTTAAACGAAGTCTATTTGTATTTATAAAGTTTAAGTTTCCTAAATAAGCCAAATATGCCTCACAAATCATTGAAACTACTACCAGAATGCCTGCTTTTTTTTCTACTGTTATGTTTAGGTTTCTGTATGTCTCAAGATTTCTTTCGAACACCTAGCCTCAACTTTACGTCACCATCATCAATAATCAAATGAAGCATGTATAATATAGTTTTACTCAAACAACAAGAAAATATGAAGGATGCTTTCAATCCTGATAAGAACAAATGACCTTTAGGTAACTCCCTTTAACTTCTGCTCACCCTTGCCTTAAGTAGTTAAATGTGTTGAATGGCCGAGTTTAAAAATATGGCTATGGCAGCTGAAATTAATTGATGGTTGCGAGCTGAAAATATTAGCATAAGCTGCTTCGTTTTAATGGCTTGCTGTTTTGCTTACTTTTCTGTTCATTTTACCTCATCCAGCTGTTTTTTTCCCACCAAACTGCAGTTTGGCTGATAATAACAGATAAGAAAAATTCCACAGAGATGTGCTCCAGTGTGGGGGAAAAAACTATGCAACCCATTACAGTTGTTGATGTTGCCTTGACACAGCAGCTGCTCAGTAAAGATGTTAAGCATTTACTGTATTGAAGTGTACATGTTCACATCCAAGCCCCTGGTTAGTTAGCAATTTTGAGAATCAGAGTTAATTATTACCAAAGAAGAGGTTAGGGTGTGAACATTTCAGCATGTAAGAAGCTAGATTTCTGGGTATTAACACACCCCGAAGAAAGCTGAAACTGCACTACTTTTTACTTCACTACGTTTGTCGACTACTGTGTTTGACAAATCTGTGTAGAGGGCCTTTTTTAAGTGAATCTTCACTGGCGCTCCAAACAGAAACACTAGCTGCTGAGGTAACCACAGAACTATGGATGGGTCTGTTTTTTTATGTGCACTACGCCTATCATAAAAACATTTTTTCAGTCAGTATTTATATAGTTGCACATGTAGAATAGAATCTCTAAGTCCAAAACTCCACTGAAGAAGCACCATAACCCTTTTTGTGAACTTTGAAATGCATCTTGAAGCTTGTTCCCGTGCGTAAAGGTTTAAACTCTAAGTGATATTGCATGAAAATCTTGTTGACTTGCCTACATTTTCCTTTTTTTCACATATTTACAGTGCTTGTCAGCCAAAAGTCCAACTTCTGTAGTAAACTGTATGTTTCTCTTTGGCTTACCTTCTCATAACCTTGCCTCGATTTGAATCGTTTAAGGGGTAACTCTTAACTCGGACAAAAAGAAAATGGCAGAGGAACCTGATATTAAATCTCAGTATGGATGTGTTGAAAATGATTTGAATGCTGAGAACAATCCCACAAGATTTCTAATGTTGCAACTACACTAAGCTGAATTTTACATTTCGGTTTTGCAACTGTCTTTGTGTGCATTTCCAACATGTTCATAGTTAAAATTCTGTGAGGGGTAACTCAAGATAATGGACAACAGACAGAAGTGTCAATTATTATTATTATTATTATTATTATTATTATTATTATTATTATTATTATTATTTTTATAGAATTTAACTTAACTATGGGGCAAATAACATCTGACTGTGATTTAACTTCATATTTAAAATGCTAACAATCATTTGAGCTTTGTTTAGCTAGTAAGTCCTCAAATTATTTAATAGTTGCCTCATGAAAAAAAATCATAAGAGATCTACAGCAAGTATAAAATTCATAGGTTGGATGGAGGGAGATGAATGCATTTTCCAATCTCATTCTTTGCATAATAAACATATAGGAAAAAAATACATAAAATGGAGCCAAAATGAGCACACATTTTTCAACAGCCTTGGCTAAGCAGTCTGGGCAGCTGTATAAAAATGTACAGTCAATAACTGTAGAATAAGACCAGTAGTTATCAGTTTGCATTTACGGTTGGAGTTCATATACACTGCTCCTGCTTTAGCACACTGATGTTCAAAAGAGGCGAATTCTAGCAAATGTACAAAGTCAGCTGAAGTTTCCCAATCTGTCCTTGGCCTCTGACGTGAACCACACAGGCCCGCAGGAGCGCATCACAACTTTTTGAGCAGTGGTTTGGCAAAGCTGCAGGTGAGCATTAACCCTTTGTTTAGAAAGAATCCACCTTAGATAAAATATTGACCACACATCAGTTCAGTCGCTATTTGTGAACATGAGCAAATCTGATCCAAAAACGCTATAATCTTAATCTGAGAGGATGCCAAGAGACAATGAGCTGGCATTTTTACTCAAAATTTCATTTGATGTCATTTAACAGAAAGCCTTTAGGTTCACAAAGGTTTGAGAGATATTATATCTTTAATTTCCATCTGCTTTGACACACAGAGTTGAAATTATGAGGACAAACTCTGGATAATCTTAGCTCTATATAGCAGATTTGGAAAAGACTTATTGATGTTCACAAATCAGGTCTGAACTCTCATTTCAGTGTGTATTGTCCTTTTACCCATCTCCCTATAGCTCAAGGGAAATAATAATACTAATCCCTAATCACTAGGGACAACTTGACTCCGCTTGCTTCTTCTCAGCTTTCGGGCTGCATGTCTTTCTTCCTGCCTTTCCGCCAATGAGAAACTTCACAGTCTGAAAAACAAATGAGAAGAGAAACTCATTTAGGCGTTTACACATTAGCTTTCCTCATCATGTTTTATTGCCACATAATCAGTATACAATATAACTTCTCTTTCAGGCAAGTGAAAGATCATGCCAGAACAGATCCGAGACCTTTTTGAAACAAATCCCCTTTGGAGTTGTGTCATCCAGTGAAAAACTCTGCTTCTCGTGCTGTTTTGTCAGGTGGCTTTAACGTTGTTGCTGATGCGAGTCTTAAACAAAAGTTAAATGCAAACAGTGTTTTTCTGTGCATGTGTGTGCTTAATCATTTCACTTTATCAAAATCTTGAGACACAGTTCATCCAGATGGTTTGGCAAAGGCTGCAGGACAACTCAGAGCATCAAAAGTTTGGCTAGGTGTTCCACACTTACATAACACAGCGGTGCTAGAACCCAAAAAATAATGTGTGTATACTGCCATGATTCCCAACCACAGCCTTCTTATAAGACATCTAATTTGACACTTGCTTCCTTGCTGGAAAGTCTACGTTACTGAAAAATGTACTTCCACTCTATCATCCCTGAGTTTCATAAAATATTTAGTGCTGTCTGACAGGAAACATCTGCAGAATCTTAGCTAATCTAAAATCTGAAAAACAAATGCTGATGCCTCTTTAACATCAAGACTGACATTATGTAATGAGCTGTTTGGGGAGTTTATACCCGACATCATCTTAACGAAATGAACCCATTTAAAAGCTGACATGGGATGGTTCTTAAACAAATTACAGCCTACAGTGTCATTTCCTCTCTTATACTTACAGTCTTCCTGAACGTCTGCGTTGGAAAAGCATTCACTGAAGAGGCAGTACATGGTGCGGCACAAGTTGTCCAAGAGAGACTTTGGAGTAGCAAATCGCCAACTAGACTCTGGCATGTTTTCAGGCTTTTCTGTTAAACTATCCCAAATGTCCTGGATTTTCTCTGGAAGGTCCTCTTGGAAGACCTAAACACACAAAAAACACAAACACATAGTGAGTCAGTTAGCCTAAATCAAAAAATAGGGATCAATAAGGTGTTATTAGAATAAAATCTCTTCTATTTTAGATTGATAAACCAAAAAAAGTAAGATTGATCACCATAAATCGCATCTTTTCCACATTATCCCTGCATTTCCATTCAGAGAAAGCCAGCAAATGCTTTTAATTAATATTGCAGCCAGCTATCCAGGTTGACCTTTAGTCTCCCAAAGCTTCATTTCACACACTTCACACCTGTCCAGACCAGCCTTGCACCCACCCAAGGGCTCAGGGTGATTAGAGTTTTGAAGCTCTGGTATCTAACCTATGCTTTGCTCTGAGCGCGAACCTAAAATTAACCAACTGTGTGGATTCCTTTAAAAGGAAACTCGGGACCTGTCCTTTTACACCGAGTTGTGGAAAATAGATTCACTTGGTCTGCCAGTTATGTATTTATTGAGTATCCTGAATTTTAAATTTTTGTATTCTGTTTAACACCAACTTCACTTATTTAGCAGTTTTTCAATTTTAAAGCTTTTGGATTGGTAAATGTTAAAACCAGATCTTCAAATTTTACAATGCTTGGATATAACAGGAAGGTAATTAATGGAAAATATAAGCTATTGGGTTAACTAGTAATTGTGAAAGGATTAAAGGGAAATATACCCACAGTAGTAAAAGTGACTTTCAGCCCTAACCCTAACCCTTACAGGAGAAAGTTCATTCAATTATTATAGTGGTCAGCTATAATGGCAAAGCCATTATCCAGCAACGATCAGGACTAGACTTTCAAAGTCTGCTTGTTCAGTCATTTTCAGTCCAGACCCTGTTCATGCCAAAGCTAGCACACTCTGACTGGCATAAAACAGCATTTTTGCACCGACAAGATGATTCCCAAATGTGTGAAGTGTGAAGTGTGTCCTTAAAGAAAGTAGACTTGACAAGAGATGGACAAAAGAAGAAGTGACATGCCTAAAGAGCTGTCTACAGCAGACAAACTGAAAGAACAGGTGGACAGACCAAACAGGTCAGAGAAGAGCAGACGAGATGCATCCTGACAACGTGCCATCAGCTCTATTTTATGTCATATTAAGGTGTAATTCAACCCCCAGTTTTATCGGGGTTTACCAGTTTATAACATGTATGTTGCAGGTTACGTCACAAACATAGTTAATCTTCTTACTGAAGCATGATCAGGAATCCTAACATCTATCAGCATGTCTGTGAGATATTTTATGTTTTTTTAATGCCACCTTTCTCTCATTTTCAGGTAAATACAGTGGTGAGAAATAGCTTTTTTCAGCTGAGGCAGCTCTCTAAAGTAAAACCTTTTATTTCTTTTTGTGACTTGGAGAGAGTTTTACATGCATTTGTGACCACTCGCCTTGATTATTGTAATGGACTTTATATTGGTATTGATCAGGCTTCACTATCACACTTGCAAATGGTCCAGAATGCTGCTGCTCGTCTGTTGACAGGGACACACAAATGTGAGCCCCTGTTCTTGCCTCCTTACATTGGTTGTCTGTCCATTTTAGAATTCGTTTTAAAATTGCATTGTTTGCTTTTACAGTTTTAAATGTCCTGGCGCCTTCTTACCTGTCAGACCTTCTACACCGATACACTCCACAAAGGTCTCTCAGATCAACTGACCAGTCACTCCTTGCTGTCCCCATGTCAAGACTGAAACACCGGGGGGACCAAGCTTTCGCTGTTGTGGCCCCCAAATTATGGAATAAACTGCCCCTCCATATTAGGCTGGCCCCAACACTTGAAATGTTTAAATCACTTTTAAAAACACACTTTTTTTTCAAAGGCTTTTTAGGAGTAGGACCAGAGTCAGCTTGTAGTCAGTTTTAGTCAGCTGTTGGTCACTCTTAATCTTTGTATTTTGTCAATTTTATTCATTGTAAATCTTATTGTCTATTTTACTCATGTTTTAATATTTAATATGTATACTGATTTATTTTTATCTTTTTTTTATTTTGTATTTATCTTGTATTTATTTTATTGTTATTTATATTTATTTCTTTGTCTGCTTAATATATGGTTTTTGACTGCTATCTCTGTTTTATTATTGGAAAGCACTTTGGTCAACTTTGTTTTTAAAGTGCTATATAAATAAAGTTGGATTGGATGGGATTCATTTGCTTGGCTGATGTGTGTGACGGACCAAAAACTCATTAGCCCCCTAGGAAGACATGATATAGCTTTTGGAAACCTTATTTTTTTTTGTTATAATAATTCTTTTGGCATACTGGTGTGGAAATTGTTATGATTAAACACATTATTTCACCTTAGTCGATACTTTTTACTACCTCTAAATAGAAGTGAGGGGGAAAAAGCCCAACTGTAACGTGGAGATTTTCTTCCCTACTGACCTCCAGAGAGATGTTAAGATTTCTGATCATGCTTCAGAAAATGTTTGTAATAGAGTAACCTGTGATGTTTTAAGCTGGTTGGGAATTTGTGAAAAGAAAGACTTAATCCTGATAAAACTGGAGGTTAAATAACAGCTTAAGATCACATAAAACAGCGCTGATCGCATCTTGTCGGCATGCAGGCTGATTGCACCACTTTGTCCGTACACCGAACATGAGAAGGAAAAAATAAAACACAGAGAGGGTAATGTCAGACTTCAACTTGTTGATCGAGTGAACCACCAGTGCACCTGACTCAAACAGGCTCTCCTCCACACAGTTCTCTACAACCTAACAGGTGGATTTTCCCATTTCAGTGGAGCAGGCAAACAATGAAGAACCACTGAATGCTTTAAAGATAGAGAGTGAAAATATATCCTTGTTATTATTTTCTTCCTTATATTTTTTTTAATATAAAACTCATTGTTACAACCAAGGAAGTGCAAAGTGACCCCTTTAGACAGTTTTTTGGGTTTAGTTTCCTTGGTTTCTGTCACTAGATCGCTAACATAACCACTTTAAGGAAGGGAAACAGCGATGAAAGGCTGAGGTATGCCAAATTGCACAAGGACTAGAATCAGCCCAGATCTTTTGGAGTAATGAATCCAAATGTAACATTATTGGTTCAAATCGTCACCAATGCATACAGAGGAGATCAGCAGAGAGGTACAACAGTGAGTGTCTACGGTCATCTGTAAAGTGCATTGGATGCTCTGCCATGGTTGGATTTCAGCCAGTGGTGATGGAGATCTTGTTAAAATTGGTTTTGAGATTTTGATCCAATTTTAATTTTGATTTTTTGATTTTTTGATGGAATACCATCTTGAAGTCATCTGATTGGTAGAGGTTTGATTTTTCAGCATCAAAAAATAATCCCCAACACACTGCCAGAGCATACCTGGACAGAAAAACACACTCTGAAACTCTTTTAGCCATGGATTGGTCTCCCAGGATTTAATGTTATTGAAGCCAGAAAACAGAACAACAGGCAGCCAAAATCCAAAGAAGGCTTTGAATGAATAAGCTTTAAATAAAGGTGGTCATACCAAACAATTCTTTGGAGCTCATTAGAATTATATAAACCCAGTTTTTGTCTTATATACTGTATTTTGATGTATATTTACTCATGTTTCAATATGTTGGTGCACCTATTTTCCATTTTCCTACCAAATATAATGAAATGTGGTTGGTTTGGGGGTTATGTAAGGTCCAAAAATATGATACTGGAAAATATGACAGGTCGCCTTTAAACCTCCTTCTGTACCAAATGTTCCATTTTACTCAGTCGAGAGGACAAGAGAAAATGCTGGACAAAAAGAAGAACAGGATGTAACTATGTTCACAGACTTGGTCAGATTTCTTCACCTACTGTCTGCTGAAACTCAGAAATAGGAAGAATATCTGCTGCTCTGCTGCGGCTAATGGGGATGTTAACTAAACTAAACATACAAGCAGGACAGCTATAGAAATTAATCTAAATTGTCAGATGTTTATTAAGCTGTCTAAACTGAATAAACAGGTCTGGAATGTTTACTTTTTACTAAACACTACAACATAGAAAAGACCCAGGTTCTAAATATTAACAAATACAATCAAAGCAACATTAATACCTAACACCAACTGCAGCTCTGGTACGCATGCTGTATAGAAACTTACCTCAGCAGGATGTGACTGCATAAAGACTGCCTGAGCATCCTTGAAGCGTCTTTCCAACTCAGCTGTGTAAGGACGTGAAGGATGTCTCGTTGGCAAAACCCAGAGGATCTAAAAATTCAACTTGACTTTAGTTTATACAGCATTAAAGGTGTTGATTTGTTCAGCAGGGAAATGTTAGCAAAATCAAAAGTGTTAAGTATTTCCCAAAAGATTCTTTCAAAGTGCATAAAGTGTTTAATATAAAATAATTAAATGCTACACAGTGTTAAGGGAAAATGTAACCATTTATTATGAACTATTATTACTGGAACATTATCAGTGTTATTTATAAGAAATTCACAAAATGAACTAGCAGTCCAAAGACGTGCTATATTCATAGATTAGAATCTCCAAGGCTCTGGGCAAACCTTTAAACACACAGTAGTACTGAGGTAGCAAGGCTGGTGAGGTAGGACTAATCACTAGTACATGCATTTACATATAAAATAAAATAAAATAAAATTGAAAGTGCTAACTAAAACAAAAACAGATCCACCAGCCAAAGCCACTACCACTCTGACAGTGGTTGTAGAAACTGGTCCCCCTCCAAACGTAAAAGCATCGAGGCACTCAACAGGAACAGGTGGTATTGAACTTTCAGTTTTATAGCACAATAGGCAAGAGGTGGACAGCGTTTTCCCACAGGTTTAGTTCATGTTACTCAAGCACAAAATCTTTCCAAATTTTCCCAAACATTTCCTAATTGTATGAATGTCATGTGGGTAACAAAGCAGCCTGAAGGGGTATGTTAAGGGTGGTTGCAAGGGTGGTAACCTGAGCGGCATGTACAGGCATGCAGCAAGTGACTGAACCAAAAATTCTGGCTTAAATGACAGGGTGTGTTGGACTGATGTTCTGCAAGGAGTTTGTCATGTGAATGTGATAAGAAGTCAAGGTCTCAGATGGACTGTCTGAACTAGCTTGCAAAGTTAAAGCTCATTTGTGCTTCCATGTGTCCCCATGGGTCGGCATGATGTAAACTTCATCATCTGCCCATCTAATCGAGGATCAGCCAAAAATCTGTCCTGGACCACAAGTGCATACTGAACATGCCCCACAAAAACAAAATTGATGCTTGTTTGCATTGTACATCTAGTGGTTGCTGAATTTGCTTAATTAAAAAGTTCTACAGCCCAGTCTGTGTGTAGTAACTTGTTTTTCTGTGTTCAGCGTAAGCAGCAATTGATGTGCCAGTTCACTGAACAGCATGCTGAAAAAGAAGACTATGAGCTGTCTGTGGTCCTGAAATATGAATAAAATGGCGTGAAATTTACAGATTTTATTTATTTCGTTGCCATTTCTTTGGCATGACATGAAGCCTTTTATACTTAGTGTGGAGATATTTTACTGATATTTTCTGTTCACCACTAAGTGCTTGAAGTTGCCTCCTTTGGTTTGTCCTGACAGTATGTTTTAAACACCAAGCAAACATTCACATGTAAACTGGACTTTAAGCTGTGTCCACATCTCAAGCCACACTGCTGTGTAGCTAAACAGGATGGCACCAGGTTTTCCAGGCTCTGCAACCCCTTCACATGTCAGTCATGTGAACCTTTGCTCGCATTGGTAGTTTCTTTAACCGCTTTCCATCAAAGTTAGAATCAGCTCAACCTGGTACCCACCCATTTTCAGCAGCCAATTCTTATTTTGCCTGCCAAAGCCACAAATCAAAATTGCATTGGAATTCTTTGGTCTCTAGTCATCACATGACTGCTATGATTTGGTGCTATGAGTTACCTTAGGGTAGAAAAATCTGTTTTCCTTTTGTGTTTATTTTTCCATCAGCCCGCCTGCTCAGCCATAAAGTTAACTTAGGATAGCTAAATTATCTTGAAGGCCCCTCTCGCCCCTCCTCTGACATGTACAAGAACAAGTTACCGAAAAGATTATGGGTATGAATACATTTTACAAAAGAAACAAGGGTATAAATAATTCCAAAGCAAAAGGTTTTATATCCCTGCAGCATTACTGTAAATTGAGACTAACTGGTGCGTCATGCATTTGTCTACATCCAATTAAATGTCTAATTAGCTTAATGGGCCGATGGCCCCAGCAGTCTCTCATCAGCTCTTCTTAGACAAACAAATGATATACGACACATCCACATTTCAGAGCAACCAGCAACACAAACAGGTTCCACTAGTAACAGCTCTGTTCTTACCTTTTTTAAAACACCTTGATACACTTGAAACCACAGCCTCTGGAGAACCAGGTCATTCAACTCCTCTGTTCTTAACTTCTGATGAAGGAAAAAGAGGAAAAAGACAAACTCATCACATCACCATTCACACGCAGACTTTATTAGCAAGACCTTCTATAGGAAGACCTCCAGCTTTTAATTAAAGAAAGTCAAAATATTTATATAGAAAACAGAGGTTGTCTTATGACTTTACCATTCGGCTGATATTTGACAGTCTAAAGATTTCCCTATTATGAACCTTGATGGTGTACTCGATGGGGAAGTTGTGTTTCTGTAAGGGAAAGAAAAAGCAAAACAAAAATTACCACATAGATTTTGCAACCCAACTTACTTCTTTTATGTTTCGTAGAAATTTACTATTTGACCTGAGACATGGAAAGAAATTTCGATTTTCGATGTTTTTGCCCACACAGGGAAGATATAAATGCTCTAATTATGATTACATCCCCATGTGGGTCAGTCACTCAAATAATCTGTTTACCTATGTTTTGTTTAAAAAACCTTGCTAATTTACGTTGCAGCATTTTTGTCATGCACATACAAGTTCTGAGCCCACATGTATCGAGATGCCAGTGATATCAAGTTTCATTATGGGAACTGTAAGAACACGTTTTTGGAGCTTGTCCCAAATTAGGAAGAAGTTGGAATAATTCCATTTTCCTCTAAACCCTGCACCACTGACCCCACACCACATGCCTGCAGTCATGTCATCAGTGTCTCACCATGTACCGTCGTCTGTGGCTGAGGCTGTCGTTGATCGTCCTCAGTGGTGTGCACATACTGGAGTGCGTTGGGGCCATTAGAACGGGAGCTATCAAAAACAGGCCTATGGAAACAAGAGTCACACAGCACGAGATTAACTGAACAGTTAATTTCTTTACAACGCCCTTTCACAGGGCTCTGCTGAAATTCTTCAGATGCAGTTTGTGTGCGTCTAATTTAAAGCGAGGCTAATATAGATTGGAAGAGGACTGCATGTGCAACATTTTTGTGCATGTGCGTATGTTTCCCTGCTCCCAGTGTGACTCTTTTACATGATCAGTTAACATTTAAATTTTAACGGAGGAAATTAAATACCTTAGAGAGCACATCAAGAAGATGAGTAACACACTGAGATGCTGTATACGTGTATATGTAGCTATTTTCAGAATTATTAGAAACTCACTCTGTGACAAAGTGTCAAGCATGTGTTTTCATACATCAGAATCAGAATCAGAATCAGAATCAGAAAGGGGTTTATTGCCAAATGTTGAGCAGGTTTACAACATTAGGAAATTGCTGCGGTGCTTCAGTGCAAACATAGTGTCATAAATAGCACTTAAATAGACATGAAAAAATAAAAGTAGGAATAAGAATTAAAGTGCTACGTAGAAAGATATGTGCATGAGATATACATGAGATATATACATGAGAATAAGAATTAAGAGTGCTACGTAGAAAGATATATACATGAGTGCAGGTGGTGATCAGTGCCAAACATGGAATGATGCAGTGACACAGCGTAGGGTCATGTGTTAGTGGCGTGATACATGTGATACTTCCTTCTGTCAACATATGTGTCGCCTGCTGGTCTCAAGTTAAAACAAAGAACTTACTTCATAAGCTCATGTGGTTTTGGACTGGAAACCACAATGCTATCACCACTGTGATATCTTAGACAACACCAAAATGTTACCTTTCCAGGACCTAAACTAGTACTCAGATGTTTGTTTTTAAAACAGTTAACACTGATGCACATGAAACTCAGGTACTTATATGTTATATGTCTTATGTGTAGTGGATGATGTCAAAAAGCATGACAAAAATTACATCTACATTACATATATGTGTACGCTGCTGTCTGTAAATTAATTGTGCTAAACATTTTTAGTGCAGTGGCTCTTTGGGGGTCACTGCAATGTGTTGTCATGGATATCTCTAAACACGTGTTAATCACACAGTGATGCTAATAGTGCTCGTAACTTATTACTTTGTCTTATGTAATGAATATGCTGTTTGCAAAGAGGAAGAAGAATAAATATATGTTTTATTATTCATAAAAAAATAACATACATGTTTGTCTTTTTTTTTTTTTTTTACATGAATCAAAATCAACTTTGGCCTTAGTTCTTTTAAACTAGTAGGACTTCTAAGACATTAGATGTTTGGATGTCATAATACCAACATGGCAGCTGTAAAAGACGGTAAGCTCCGATTAGTTGTGGAGCAAAGTGTACCCTGTCATGTCTCTTGGTTGAGTAATACTTTATGACTGTAAAATCACATGATCTGATACACTGATGAATATATGCAGCATACCTTTCACTGTCATAAGAGTCTACAGTCACTTCATATATTCGAAGCCTTTAATGAACACAGCTGTTTTTATACATCCATCTTCATTTATAGCCTCAGCTTGAACGGCTGGGTCAGCTGTTTAGAAAGCCACTTTCATGAGAAAGGCAAACAACTTAACTCTCAGCACAGGGTCACATTTTAGCCACAACTTAAGAAAGTTCACAGGGCAGCCAACAGCAAGGAACAGACAAGATGATTAGTCTTAATAACATGGTGAGTGTGGCCCCACTGCAAAGAGGCAGCCTGTTTTAAGTCTGTACAGTATGTTCTTGGTCACAGGGTAAAGACAATTACAATTTAGCATACCTCTTGTTAAATATGTACAAAAGGACAGTGTTGGTTTAACAAGTTACAAAGTAACAGGTTACTGTAATAGGATGAATACAGACATATAATGGAGGATTTAAGTGAGACACTACAGTCAAGGTACTTGCTTTGTGGGGATGATGCATTGTTGTTTTAAACATGTAAACCTTCAATGATTTTCTATAGCTTAGGGGATAGTCCAGTCCTAAAAGGTTTCACAGAAAGGCAAATGTGCAACTTTACTGTAAAACTATTTGAAAAAACAGCACTTGAAGGCACTCCTTAAATCTTGGTTTTACTAGACTTAAACTTATTCTAGTGAGTAAGGTTATTCTTTCCATTTGATCTTCCAGTTTGTTCTCTTGTACAGCTTCAGGACAAATCTTTTTTATTTTTTATCCATCTGATAGCTGTTAAAAAAGCCCCCGCGGGTAAATGAAAACTTACACCTTCTGGTGACAATAAAGGAAAGGTCCCAAGGTCTCTGAGGAAATGATTTATCTAGTTTGTCTTAGCACGTTTTGTGTGAACCTCTACTCGGGTTATTCTGCAAGGGGAAAAAAAGGTGACTTTCTCTACCGTCAGAGATTAAAATGAAGTTCTCAAAGATCTGACATCTTCTATGAAAAGAACCATATGGATACTTGACTCCACTGCATGTGTTTGTGCATGTGCCAGTTCCAGAATCTTCTCTCAGTCTCAAATTCTTTCAAGGTACAAAGCTCAGGAAAAGAAATGAGGCATGTAAAAGCCACATACTACAGAATTCCTTTGGCTTGAATAATCACATCTGCATCCTTTGAGCTCTATTCAGACAGTTGTTGAGTACGTCATCATTGTCCTTGTGCTTTCCTTCTAAATTATTTAGAAGAGGGTGTACATGGTTCATAAAATGTGCTCCCGTATCTGAACCTACATGTCAACACATGTTGGTGCTATTCACGAGGGAATGCTTGCGACTCTGCCCGTGTGTGTGAAACTCATTGGATTAATTTCTACTGTTTCATTTTTGGCTAGTGTAGTACCCAGCTGATTTTAAGATTAAGTTTCACTCTGTTGGCTCTGAATGCAAAATGAATACACAGCTAACGATCAAAACAGGTTTGCCTTACAGTAGCAGAAACCCAGCAGGTTGTGTAAAGTGAGTGGTCCCCTAAATGAACTCCATTCACTGCAAACACTATAAAGCATTACCAGACTAATGCCTGAAGTACCTTTTGCTGTTTAGAGACACTTTAATGCTTTGCTCCCTGGACCACAATATTCTCCATATGTGTCATCCGTCACAGAACATCAGGTTTGTATGCAAAACTAATGCTGATGCTTATGTACTTATGGTCTAAAAAAAGAAGTTATAAAGTTGAGTTTTAAATGTGGTCTATTATCTTTTTTTAACACAACTTAAAGTCGATCCCTCCTTGTTTGTTCTGTTACAGTAAATTACTGTAAATTTAACAAAGTTTATGCTCCACTTCTACCAATTATCACTTTCTACTCGAATGTATAAGTACATTCGAGTCAAACACAGACCATTTTTATGGAACTGTTCAGAGTCTCTTAATGATAGTGTAATAAATGATATCTGACTGCAGGCATAGGTGACAGCAGGCAGTGGATTCAATGTAAAAGCCTTAACAAGACTTAGGATAATAGCTATTTACAATACGGCAATTTTTAATTCTTTAAATACTAATTTAGTTTCAAAGCCACACCAACTGGGAAAAAAACAGCACAAACTATGATTTTAATGAGCAAGAACATAAATGAGTGCTGCATTTCTAGGTGATGAAATTCAAACCCACCATTGTTAGCCCACCTTTAAATTACCAATAAATTAGACTGAACCCCAGTGCCTCAAAACGACCCCTTAAGGCAGTTCTACGCTCTATTTGGGGCCTTTTAATTTGATTTTGCTGAAATCAGAATTTACCAATAAGTTACCAGCTTGAGAGATGACATTATCCTAGCCCACTGAAATCCATGCACTAAAATGAAGTGTAACAATGGAAAAATCCAAACTGAGACAGGTTATCAGACTAAAACTGTCATCACTTACGTCATTGCTTTTCACGTTGACGCCATTCTAAGTTGGGCCAATTAGTGAAGTCACCACTTTAGAACACAATGGACACAAGTTTCCCAGTTCTTCGACAAAATTAAGCCTTACATGGGTTCAGCTGCCCCTAAAATGAGTAAGCTACAGTGTAGATAAGATAAGAACCGAAACTGGAATACTGTGGCTGCCAGTGTTAGTTCCAATAAGAAAGCTCTTATCACCTGATTTCCCTGATTTTGGAAAAGTACCACGATTTTGGAAAAGCACCAAGAAGGCAAATGTCTATGTCTATACACAGTGTGTTCCCAAATGTCATTTCTCAATCATCCATTCTACTCCCACTTATCCTATTCAGTTGCTGCACAGCTGGACCCCATCAAAGAAATTCTGAAGGAAGAGGAAATAAGCTGGACCATGCCCCTAGACATCACAGTGATAAAACACAAAGACAAACATTCACACTGATATTCAAAGGCAGGTTAGAGTTTGTGAGGTTGCATGTCTTCAAATTGCAGGAAGAAACATCTGTGAACACACAATGAGAGATTTGAAAAGCAAAAGGCCTGAGCTGAACCCAGGAACTTCCTACTTTAAGCGATACAGTAGTTTATTATAAGAACTTTAATGAGTCAGCATTTAAGATAAAGAACTAGTTATAGACAAACAACAAATCTCTTTAGTTCTAGGAGTTGGTAGATTACAAATTGCCTAATCAAATGTAATGAACAAAGCAAAATCAATTATTACCAAGACTGCTAAAGTGAAGTACTGAAAACAAATGTGCTCCAGATTAATATTTAAATATAAAAAGTGTAAGTCTGTATTGTCGGATGACATATAAATACTTTTCTTTTTTCATCTGTGATGTTTTTGCTTTCATTTTCTAATGGAAGTTGTTTGAGCCATTACAGGTTGAAGCTTCAGCTTCACCTTTTTTGGACTATATAATTATAGACTGACAATATTGTTGGTTTTGTTGGTTATTGTTATCTATTCATTTCTGAGAAAGGTGCTCTCTGTTTATGTGTGGGTCACACCTACAGTGTCTTTGAGTTAAAGAGCAAGCAACAGTTGTCTTTGTAATATTGCATGTATCTTTCTACCCCATTACTAAGGCATGTATGTGTTTTTTCCTACTTCCTCATTCCTCATGGCCCCCAGCTTTCACTGTTCCTGACACTCAATCATCAACAGCTCTGCAAGAAGCCTGCATACCTGACAGATCAAGCTCTGCAGCATTTCTACCCTCACTACTTGACTTTTGGCACTCCATTTGTGTACTTGTGCATGTAAAAGTCCAACGAAGAATGTAAAGTCTATAGTCCATAGTTAATCAGAAAAACAACCCATCTTCTCTTCCGTCAACTTTCCTGGGCATCTTGGTATCTCTCCGTCTCGTAAGCCTCCAATCTCCACACAGAGACACAGTTCTCACCCTAGCTTAACAGGAATGACTTCTTGTCAATGTTTAAAGGTGTCCTGTCCAAGTCTGCGGATATGTATAATCCCAACTTTACTCAGTCTCTCACTCTTATATCTATTCTTCTATTTTAATAACAAAATGTCCACCAAAGTTTTATATTCATTTAAGTGTTACTATGATGTACTCATGAGGGTTTTTTTTATTAATGAAATGTTTTAAAATGCTCATATCTTCATATCATGTGAAAAAAATATCTGCATTGCCTAACCTACCGAAGTGTAACTTTGCAATCCTTCAAAAAAGAGTGGAAAAATAAACAATGCTATGCTAAGCTATGCCATGCTATGCTAAGTTAAGCTAAGCTATGGTATGCTATGCTTGTTTTTAAACTCTTATCCTCCCATGCATTCTGCTTGGATGAGCCAAAACACAAATTTAAAACACACTATATCTATGACTGGACGTTTACATACATAAACCAAAAAGTCCCGCCTCCTCTGACAGAGTGCCTTGTATATTACCAAGTATAAAGCATTCCTGAGCATGAGAACTGTTAGGCTACAATCACCTTCAAGCTTCCCACAGTCATGGCCAAGGAACCCTTGAGTATTTGCTTGAGGTCTTTCCAAGTTTAAAATGTGAATGCTCCTTAATAAGGGTATGCAATTAGATTGCACAATAATAATATCAATAATAATAATAAACAATAATAACAATAATTTTTTTTCAGAGTTATTTTAATGAACCAGCTCTCTGCACCAAAATTCCCACATTCAAGGGCTCGGTGACCCCAGGTTTCTTCCAAAATCCTATAAACATGCATTTTAATTAATGACAGTGCAGGCTGCCTCACAGTAAGAAGATTCTAGGTCAGGGATTCTGGGCCAGGTTACCAGCAGGTACCAGGTACCTACTGGTAACCTGGGGGGGTTAAAATAAGCCAGGGGATTTTACAAATTTAAAGGTATGACTTTCATTTTCAGTCAAAAGTACAAACACTCCTCCTCCTATTAACCTGATAACACAATTCTGTAATGGGGACAGATATCGCAATGCATGACACTATCTCTTATGGTTTTGATTATAAACTGCCCACAGTCTTTTTTGTTTGTTGGTTGGTTTTAAAGAATTTGTAAAGACAGGAAAATGTTTCTGTCACTATTTGGAAGCATTATGGGGTTTAGTCAAGCGATCGCAAAGGTGTGTGCACTGTTTATCTCAGCAAAGTTGTAGTTGAAAAATGTAACACACAACCCTCTGATGTGTGCTGTGGCAGCAAGTCTTCAGCTACAGTCTAGGAAGAACATAAGTGTTCCTGCCACTAAAGGAATTTAAATTAACAATAATTAACTAGGATGTCAGTAAGCAAACATTCAGAGCGTGGCTACGGTTGCACACAGTCTATATACAACCATGTTTTCATTTTCTACAACAAAACACTGAGAAACCACACAGATTTTACCAGATGTCATCTGTCCCTCTTGCAACATTCAGGTGTTTGCACTAGAAGAGGTTGAAGCACAGACTGTATTTGCTGGCACTGTAAAAATACATAAAACTGGTTTAACTAGCTATCAATTCTCACAATTTCTAATAGTAGGTTAATTAAAACTACAATACGTGATGTCTTAAGCAGCTTAGCCTTTAAGAATCTTTTCCTTTTAGCCGTTGCCAAACATTTGATGATGTTTATGCTTTAATAATGAAGTGCTGACAGTTTCCCATTTCTCTCTATTGCAACTCCTCCATTTAACTGCTTTTACACAACACGAAGCTTCAAGTGTTACTACTTAAATTTTGTACTAACATTTTTTAACAGCAGTTAAACAAGTAGATTTAAAAAGTACATTCAGCATCCAGCCAGACATCAATGTCTTTTCATTTTGACCAAGTACAAAATCATAGCAAACCTGAAACTTAGTGACAGCTATTTGAATAATTTATTCCGTTTTTCTAAATAAAATTACATTACAATAAGGTACCTGAAGTATTTTACTGTGATCAGGAAATATGTAAAGGTTCCCTGCACACAACACCGTGTTCTGATATTACTACAGGGACATACAAAACCAATAGGCAACAGATGTCTGACTGCTTTGGCGATAAATTGTAGTAAATCCATCACCTGAGATTGAGTAAGAATTTGTCTGCATTTTTTTTCTAGTTGCTGTAATGCGTCTAAAACCCATTTATTATAAGGATTACATATCAATTATAAGGTTGGCAGGATAGATGAAAGCTGAACATATATCACTTGTGGTTGTAAAATGCCTGCAGGTGGTGTACATGGGCCCCGGGGCGCAAGGAAACTGAAAAGAATGATATTCTAAAAGAAGAGCTTGACATGCATTTAGCTAGTCAGTGTATTCCTTAAATATGCTGATCCAGCATAATCGAAAACTGGATGAATTCACCCATCTTTTTTCTTTGCTGTTGTTTTTTTTGTGTGTGTGTGCCAGGAAGGATGTTCTGTTATGTATTTGTATCTAGATATGGACACATAAATACGTATTTATATTTAATGATTTATGACTGCTCTTCTTTTTAAACGCTGATAAAAACTAGTAATCCTACTTGCATGGTACTTTAAATTTGAGAATTCATCCATATATGTTTCCATTTTTCTGCATTAATTTTCATGCAATTGAAACATATTTACTGGGTCTTTTATAAAATTTTGACTTTGGGCATATTTTAATGTTTTCTGCACACCTTCTCAAAGTATGCAGTTTACTTTTGTTGATTACCAAATGACCAAAGTGGTAACAATTGTGGTTCTGACACGTATATTCTCAGGCAATGCTCTATTTTCCAGAGAAGCAATGCTTTTTTTGGTTTGCAGCAAACCCACATGTTCACTTTACAAAAGATTTCAAGGACAATCTGCAAAGTAAATCTTAGAAAAGTTTCACGATTCTCACAATTCCTCTGTAAGTTCTTCACAAGTATACATACATATGAGTGTCTACATGCTGTGACTCTCAAGCAGAGTTTGTAATTTAAGCAGTTCTCCCAAAAAAGTCAGGTCAGGTGTCAGGTTAGCCTGGGGTCATTTGCCACCTCAGTTAATCTCCTCGGCTGTCTCAGGAGTATTCAATCTCAGACAAACAAAAACAAATTGAATGTCTGACTATTTACAGGTCTTATTAACCTGATACAATACAGCCAATCTTTTCAAAATCAGGATGGTAAAATCAGGACAACCAATAGGTTATTTTCATAAGCATTTCTGGTAGAAAAAGAGTATTGGTGAGTTAATGACTACAGACATGTGGCCCACCCATGATGCAACCAGGATTGGGCTTTGATTACAAGGAATGCAGTGGGTATTTGACACTAGCATTAATCACAGATAGACAAGTTTGACATAAGGGCTGAGACCCTGAAGACCTTCTGTTATTGTTCACAAAAAGAAACTGACAAATAGTATTTAAAATTGATGTTGCATTTTTTTAACCCATAACATGGGAAAAAACAGACAGGCATTCATGAAAAGGTAAGTAGGTTTTAATAGCATTATAACCTTATGCAAGACACACAATAATCAACAATGGCTATTTGCAACTTTATTTAGGTTTACACTAGGGCTGCCACAAACGATTATTTTGATAGTCGACTAGTCACCGATTATTTTTGCGATTAGTCGACTAATCAGATCATGCATCCATTGGACGTACAGTGTACAGCTTATTGCACCAGCATGCATCTGCTCTTCTATAACTATCATTAGCTTAAAGCTTTAAGTGTTTAAGGTATGTGCTAACTAAAAATAAAGACAAGATGATAGTTTATTAAATTTTAATTAAATTTGCAGATTGTTTCGGTGAAGTTTAATAAACTCCTTGCTATCTAAAATATAACAGGACACTGGAGTAAATTCTCGACCATCTCACACTTCTGATAATCAGTTGTCTGCTTGACGTTTATTCAGCTGTGTAAAAACGATAACTTTAAACTCAGCCAAACCGATTTACTCAGGAACAAATAAAATACTAAAAAAAGCCAAACAATAACATTTTTAAGTTATCTAAGTGACTTATATTACATGTTTAACCTGAGTAGCGAAAGACGGCGGTGGGTTTGAAAATGATTTGCCTGGAGTCCGGTGTTCTCACGGGCTCTAGTGAGCCTTGCCCCCGGCTAGCTATCGAGCTAGTGGGTAACAGACGTCTCCAAAAACGTCGGAGCGCTTTTGAAAATATGTGGTGTCTTGATAAACTGAGCAGATATTTGAGGTTTACACAGTTACATTCTACTTATTCCTGCGTCTTTTGTGATCTTACAAAGCTTCAAACGACGCGTTGACTATTAAATCAGTCGTCGACGATTTTGATAGTCGACGTAATCATGACTAGTCGACTAATCGTGGCAGCCCTAGTTTACACTGCATGCATCAGCTCACCTTTACAGCTAGCAAATGATGCTTTACATGTATACCGAGTGTATTTTACAGTCAATCAAAAATATTTGCATCAGGAAATAGAAAAAAATTCAAATACAAATTCCTCAGGCATCCCAATCTAAACATTATCTCATGCATCATGACGTCTGGGCACGAAAGTCTGGAAATGTGCCACGAAAGCATATCAGACTGTTTGGCCACTGGGCAGAGAGCAACCTTACAATCCCCCGGCCAAATCCTGTGACATCATGTCATAAATGCAAATCTATGAGGACATCGGCGATTAAATGCAAACTTGTATTTCAAATGTAGAACTGGTCACTGCCTTGCTAGTGTGCCACTACTTCCTGCACTCAACGATATGTTACAGAAACACACTGTTCTAAGTTTCGTGGTTCTTTTGCAAGACATGCCAACAAACAAACCTTAATCAAGTTCCCACACGTCAGACAACGCACGCACACAACATCGTGCTTTAACACAGTATGAAGGCCTATAATGAAGAAAGGCATCATTCCTTCTACCTGTAGGTGTCTGCAGGGATTCACTCTGCTAAGAAAAATGCCCAATTCTTCATCTTAGTAATTCTGAGAAACCTACTCTTACTAATATTATTAGATCAAAAGAAGTCATCATCCCACAAAAATCTGACCAATCGTCGTCTATGAAAATAACTGAGTCAGACCTAGAGGGAGTGAAAGAAAACACAGAAAAATAGCAAAGTACAAAAACAATGAGGCCATGGTCATTTTCCCTTCTAGTTTCACTGTGTCTCATACCGTCATCGCATATCTGCACAGAAAGCCCCTCTAGCCGTCTGCAAACTTTGAACAGGAACAACACACAAAAACAAGCTTCACACACACATTTGCACATGCCTCTTACCTCCCAACAGGCAGACTGCAGTGGACAGCTGAACCATACTCTTTGGTTTAAGTCCTCTCCTCACTCCACAGGGCTTTGAACTCAACACAGTGAGTATGTAAAAATACACAGACTGGACGGGCCACACACACACACTGCAGTAACACTGTGGTCTGAAACTCTTGTGCCTTCAGTGGGACGCTCTCCCAGCTTTAGGTCCTCATTGTACTGTTGATCATCCAGATCCTTTAAATGGCTGCTGCGCTTTGTTGCTGTTGACAATCTGAAACAGGAAACAAAAAGCAGTCGAGCATTAGACATTAAGATTTAAAACCAAAACTACTAAATGTTTTCACATGTTTATCTGTAGTCATAAAAAGGTTTGAACGAACGGCTTCGGTTCCTACATGTAACTTCAGTTATCTTTATGTTTCATTCATAATGTTACTCTTTTATTCCACAATGTCACATTTTATTTCCTGATTTCCCTTTTTACTTCACACACACCTCGTATAACCAGAAAGCAAGTTCAACAGCTGCTGCTTGGCTTAGCTTGGTGACACCTGACATCTAGTGCAACAAGAAAATTAGCTGCTGCTCTAAACAAACAGTACACATACACATGACCTAATATCTTATATTTACTTAGCTTAGCAAAGGCTGCACATAATATCCAACTAGCTAAACAAATTTATGATAAAGAGACAGTGCAAACAGCAGTAGCAACAATTGATTTTAAGGAGCGACGAGGCGAAAACATTAAAAAGAAATCTCTATAATCAGCCAATTAATCACACTGTAACACTGCACACAAGAGCTCTGAACCTACAAGAAAACTGACACTGAGTAGATCTGTTTTCCCACAAGACAATGATCCCAGACAAGCCAATCAAAGCAGTTCAGTCAGAGGTCCCAACCTCAGTCCAGTATTTTACTTCCAAGAAGAAAGATAAAAAAAACAAGTGTCTCTGCAGGGAAAGCTTTTTTAGAGCAATGACAGGTTGAACTTTAAAAATAACCAAGAGTGCCCAAAACATTTGCTTTGTTCAAAGCTATATATTAAATACTGGGATGTGTTCCAGGGCAAATGAAAGATCTGACCAACATAACTGGGAAGTTGTTTCATAGCATCTCATGGCCATCCATTCAAAAGATATTGAGATATTTTAGTCTAGACCAAAGTCCTGGACCTCACCAAGTGACTTTTACTGCCAGTTGTAACGCTTTCCTAGCATGGCTATTTAGCCAAATGCTTGCACTGGGTTTAGGTGCTTTAAAAGAGTCCAACATAATGAAGTCAGAAAGTAGTGTTTTTGTGCTGCGTCACCCCCGATCATCTCACAATGTGAAAGTTAAGCTTCTTGTAGAGATTACAAAACTAGAATCCTGTGTGGCAAGGATGACTAACCCACACGACCAGCTGCTCTGTGTTTGTGGTACTTAGTCAAGTTGTTGAAAATGGAACCAAATATAATGTCTGGGTAGATATTGCTTAACATGGTGATTCCCAAATGTTTGTCAAAGTTGTGTATATATATATATATATATAAAGTTATGACTGTGTTTTTACATTTCTATTTCAGTCCTTTGCATAAACTAATTTCCAAACACACAGGCAAAATCTATGAGTTCAAAAATAAATAAATTAAACTGTCAAAGCAAAGCCTGCTGTGTTGGCAAGGATTCCAAGTGGTAGAGGATTATTACAGTGTGACACATCAAATAACACAGAGAAAAGTCAGTAGAAACTATTTCAAACCTTCCTGACTTTTGGACTCATGTGCTCAACGGGCCTCGGCCAAAATGTATCAAGTGACAGAAGAACCTGGATAACACCATCAATTTGCCATCAAGCAAGCAGAAATGGCCCTTAAACATCAAACATCCATTTTGAGAGAGATTTCCAGAGAACATAGTGTCTCAACGAGAGCTCTAAACCCATTTGTTCTGATAAAATGATGGAGGGAAATTATACGATAAGTGGAGTTTGTTTCAAAGCAGATAAAAACTCACGCTATACCAGATACTGTCTTGCAAAAACCAAATTACAGCCATCATTCCAGGTCCAAATGCTCATTATAAGCCTTTCTGTGACAATAATGAAGTTTTTTTTTTTTTCAATTTACTTCAAACAGATGAGTGTGCTGCATAATTTTTGTTTGCCCTTTGGTGTGCTTTAAAGTAATAATTTTCAGAAACATTCAGTTTCTTATGCAACCTAACACAATGTCAACCAAACTCAAGCTAAAGTTTACACACACTCACACATTCACAAAAAATACACTTTCGATTTCTTACAGTACTTTGTACACACATCTGCTTCATACTGCACTTGGACAGAGGTGAACTTCATTTCAGACCACTCACAAAGCGGCACCAGCACCTATGCTGTTATTAAAACCTCAGAAATACTCAAAAAGCACAAACTGCAAACAGCCATCATCAATGAAGACCAATCTTCTCATTAGCTGTTCCAATGAAAGACAAGGTTTTTCAAGAACTCCTGCTGCAATAGCAAATGTGCATGACTGATATATTATATTAAATTCAGTATATAAATAACAGGGCTGGTGCCAGATGCCAGTTTGACACACCGGTTGAGCAAGTGCCGTTTTTGCCTTACAGCTCCAATGTAGTGACTCAGATTTAAGTCCCACCTGCCTCCCATTGCTGCTTTGCTTTCGTTGACAGGAAAAAATATATATCAGAAAATTAGAAACATTTCAGGCCAAGTTTGGTAAGCCTCTATCCAATATCTTTTTCTGTGGCTAAACACACAGCTTCTAATTTGTAAAATCACTAATACATTTTCTCAGTATACTTTAGCGTGTCTATTTGAGACCAGAGAAAGGCATTAAAACGGGTACTTATGCGGGACTTATATATAGTTTGAGTGTCTTTTTCTAATCCTCTCTCACCTTCCTCCTCATTCTTATCTTTCGCAGCCTGATGATAAAACTTTTGTTATATCCATTGCAGCATTCCTCAGTCTCACATCACACCTCAGTGACTTCACTGCTGGTAAAATATGTCACCGGCATTTAGAGGATTGTGACATTGAGCCCATCCGTTGCTTCAAATATCAACAAATGACTTCAACCAACCGCTGGAAAAATAGTCAGTGCGTGGCACAAAAGATAAGTCACCTTTTACTCACACACCTCTCCTGTTTGTTGCAGTGTTGAAATGTATCTGACGCAGATGTTTGTGCAGTTTAGCTGCAGGCTACTTGTGCTTTGAGGGCCCAAGCTCCCCTCTGAGATCGATAAGGCTCCTCTATCCTTCACAATCTAGGCTGTGACAACTGCTGCAAGGTTTTGAGATGTCGCCACTGATTGTATAACTTAGGCTTGCAAAACTGTCAATACCTCCATACTGTCACACTCGCATGTAAGATTTTCTTAAAAAAAAATTTTAAAAAAAGGACTAAGAACAGAAGAGAAAGAAAAAAAGCACCGCTTAGCATTAAATACCCTCCGCACCTAACGAAACCGAAAGTAATGCCGGACAGCTCAAGGCACAGCTGCACACACGAGCACATGCAGGAACACCCACAGAGAGAGAGACAGGGAGAGACAGTAAAACAATCACACCTTTATGTCCTAAAATGAAATCTCAAGAGATTAAAATCTGCCTCCAAGACCACGCAAATGGCACTTTTCTCTCTGTGAGTGCGCTCTTTGGCATAACCATTAATAGCCCTTAAAACCCTACAACAGCCACACACCTAAGTATTTAACTCTAAATGCAAATCAAAACCAATTTTACATTTTAATCTTAAAATAAAGTTTCAGTCCTCAGAGATGAAAATCTGCCAGAAAGTCAGCGTTTTCACTTTTCACAAATGACCTCACTCCCAGACTATCAATTTGGTCCTCACCACGTAGGCTACAATATTACGCAGGTACACACATACCTCCAAAGTCCCTTTGCCTCGCACTCCCAGGGTGAGAAATCCTTTTCAAATGCGACGGTTGTAGTGAGCCTTTGTTAAATGCGAAGAAAAGCTGAGCGATAGAAATCCGGTCTTAATCTTGTCAGTGAAGGAAGTCCACTACTGGATTTGTCCATCCACGGAGTCCTGGTGCGCTGTCTCAGTGTGCCGCCAAGTGCGCCACAGGCTGCCGCTCCTTCGGTCAATTCCAGTCACCACATAAATAGCTGCCAAACCTTCAAAATAAAAGCACGCCATCCGGCATAGACCCTCCCCTTGAAACGAAAAAGAGTCTATACGGACATTTTAATCATTTCAGTGGCTATAAAACTGACAACTGAGCGAAAAAAAATACTGAACAAAATATGACTCATATTTGTTTATGACAAGACTAAAGGTTTGCCACCTCATCCAAGAAACACAGACTATTCTCCTTATTGAAACTGATATAGCATCACTGTATTAGAAGGTTTATTTATGTAGCAATTACCTTACTTGTATTTTAACAATTTTGACACCCCATCATTAACTTTAATCTTCATACCTCCAGTAACTGATTCATTTAATAAAATTAATAATACAATTAATATTTATTAAATATGAATTTTACTATCAGATTTTACACAGTTTTGTTTCCACACAGCCTGATCTATTCTGCTGCTAAAGCTGTGAATCGATGTTACACTCAAGAGAGATTGATATATCGTTAGCTATTTGCACATATAATGCTATCGGCATTCATAACAGCCAACTAATGAACATTTAAAAGACAGACGAGAGAAACACCCTTCAACAGCGATATGAGTGTTGATTTTTGCATAACTTGTCCACCAGAGGGCACTTTATGAGTTCCATGTTGGCAATATTTGCTGGGAACAAACCAGCTGATCCAAACAGGTTACATGAGTAAATGACGACTTCAACTCAGTTTTATTTAAATAGCATCAAATCACAACAACAGCTGCCTAAAGGTGCTTTGTATTGAAAGCTAAAGACCCTACAATAACATACCCTAAAATTGATTTGAGACAAAAACTGCATTCTTATATTAACTTAAAAATGTTCATAAAGAACTACACATAAAAAGCATGTTTTGTATGTCTGGAAGAAAAATGAAGCAATAAATCGGCTGACATATCAGATTTTTATATCACCAAGTATTGGTATAGGTTTAAAATTGTGTATTTTTAATGAGAGCCAACTTCCTTTCAAATGAGTCCTTTAATTCTTCCTTAGCAACATAGAGCGACACTAAGTGAGAAACATAGTTTGGAAGTTTCAGCCGGAATTGCGGGTGGCTTTCCCACTCTGGCTTGACACATGAAAAGAGAAAACAGATGATACCTGGACTCGTGCTAATTTTCCACTGGTCTGCAGTGAATATGTTTTCATTCGCCTTCTTCACTGCTCTTACAGCTCCGTTCACAAACTGTTCCTCAGCTTTTCCAAGGTTGTCTGGTGCACTCACCTTTGTGAACTAAAGTCCTGCTGGGAAGACAAACACTGAAATGCAATCAGAGGTGAACCAGACTGGTTATGTGACACAATAAATAATGTCTGCTCAGGTTTTTAAAGACCAACTTGTATTAGAAGACTGGAGATCTCAAAGACTTCTTCGACTTTAAGATTCAAATTACCCATATTTATCTCTATTCTTTTTTGAGAGCACATTAATTAATAAACAGTCTGCTATTCATAACTGCTTATCTTGAGACTCTGTGGAGGGTAAAGCGGCTGCCTGAGCTTGCACGATGTGGTATATTTCACTTTAGATGGGAGCCAGATCATACCAAAACACTCAGGACCAAATCCTCACCACAACCACATGTCTCTCTCCAGAATGGCTGCTGAGCTCAGATGGGAAAAGCCCACGCAGGACATAGCCACGGACATTGTTTTTGAGGTAATATTTCCATTAGGTCATATGAGATCACATTTGCCAGAGTTTTCTAACCATTACCAAACCAAGATTAGGTACTCATCAAAAAATGGAAATGGTCAAGAAAAAGAACCGACCATTGCAATATGTTGCACAGAATAAGTCATAATTTAGAAAATTTAAAAGACTTGCTGTTTGGTTCACAGAGTTTGACTCAACAAAATGATTTCTCACACCATAGCAAACATTCAGAAAGTACCGTAAATTCATTCATTTTCATTTACAGTATAGACTGTAAGCATCTCTTATAATCAGTAAGGTGTGGTTTCTTCTGTTCTGTATGAAATAATGAGAGTGCAATGTTAATCCCTGCAATTACTGTCATCAAAACATTCATAGTTTACATCAGAAAATACATAGAGAGTGCATTGTGCAGCATTTTGGCTGCCAGCAAACTATAACACCCTGGGAGCACTTGTCATTCTGATGGCACTGTTTCAATCGTTACCTTAAATATTTACTTTTGAGAGATAAATCCAGAGCAAGTTATGATCAATACATTTTGCAGCGCTGTTTAAATGAGTTATGTTCAGGACTAGCACCTCTGTTTTGGAAATGCTACGGACCAGTCAGGAAACAGACTACACAGAGAGAGAACAGAAATACAGTGGGGCAAAAAAGTATTTAGTCAGCCACCGATTGTGCAAGTTCCCCCACTTAAAATGATGACAGAGGTCAGTAATTTGCACCAGAGGTACACTTCAACTGTGAGAGACAGAATGTGAAAAAAAAAATCCATGAATTCACATGGTAGGATTTGTAAAGAATTTATTCGTAAATCAGGGTGGAAAATAAGTATTTGGTCACCTCAAACAAGGAAAATCTCTGGCTCTCACAGACCTGTAACGTCTTCTGTAAGAAGCTTTTCTGTCCCCCACTCGTTACCTGTATGAATGGCACCTGTTTGAACTCATCATCTGTATAAAAGACACCTGTCCACAGCCTCAAACAGTCAGACTCCAAACGCCGCCATGGCCAAGACCAAAGAGCTTTCGAAGGACACCAGGAAAAGTATTGTAGACCTGCACCAGACTGGGAAGAGTGAATCTACAATAGGCAAGCAGCTTGGTGTGAAAAAATCAACTGTGGGAGCAATCATCAGAAAATGGAAGACATACAAGACCACTGATAATCTCCCTCGATCTGGGGCTCCACGCAAGATCTCATCCCGTGGGGTCAAAATGATCATGAGAACGGTGAGCAAAGATCCCAGAACCACACGGGGGGACCTGGTGAATGACCTGCAGAGAGCTGGGACCAAAGTAACAAAGGTCACCATCAGTAACACACTACAACGGCAGGGAATCAAATCCCGCAGTGCCAGACGTGTTCCGCTGCTGAAGCCAGTGCATGTCCAGGCCCGTCTGAAGTTTGCCAGAGAGCACATGGATGATACAGCAGAGGATTGGGAGAATGTCATGTGGTCAGATGAAACCAAAGTAGAACTTTTTGGTATAAACTCAACTCGTCGTGTTTGGAGGAAGAGGAATACTGAGTTGCATCCCAAGAACACCATACCTACTGTGAAGCATGGGGGTGGAAACATCATGCTATGGGGCTGTTTTTCTGCCAAGGGGACAGGACGACTGATCCGTGTTAAGGACAGAATGAATGGGGCCATGTATCGTGAGATTTTGAGCCAAAACCTCCTTCCATCAGTGAGAACTTTGAAGATGAAACGAGGCTGGGTCTTCCAACATGACAATGATCCAAAACACACCGCCCAGGCAACAAAGGAGTGGCTCCGTAAGAAGCATTTGAAAGACCTGGAGTGGCCTAGCCAGTCTCCAGACCTCAACCCCATAGAAAATCTGTGGCGGGAGTTGAAAGTCCGTGTTGCTCGGCGACAGCCCCAAAATATCACTGCTCTCGAGAAGATCTGCATGGAGGAATGGGCCAAAATACCAGCTACTGTGTGTGCAAACCTGGTAAAGACCTATAGTAAACGTTTGACCTCTGTTATTGCCAACAAAGGTTATGTTACAAAGTATTGAGTTGTATTTTTGTTATTGACCAAATACTTATTTTCCACCCTGATTTACGAATAAATTCTTTACAAATCCTACCATGTGGATTCATGGATTTTTTTTTTCCACATTCTGTCTCTCACAGTTGAAGTGTACCTCTGGTGCAAATTACTGACCTCTGTCATCATTTTAGGTGGGGGAACTTGCACAATCAGTGGTTGACTAAATACTTTTTTGCCCCACTGTACATGTTTGGTAATTGATAAGGTGCACTCAAAAATGATAAATTAGGAGAAAGTGTTGGTCAAAGATTAAACAAATGTAAGGCAGAAAGAGTAGAAAATGTAAAAATCACCTTTTTATCACTAGCAACCCAAGCATTTATGTTCAGGAAAAGTCAGGACAGTGGCCAGATTTATTAATTTCCCACATGCACTTCCAATATGTTCCTGCTAAATTATGGTAAGTTTCTTATTTATTTATGTTCAGGCACACATTTGATGTAATGTTGTGACTTAGATGTTGTTTCATCGACACACAAAAGTGAATAAATACCTAATGAGGTGCTTATTATTTGTTGTACGACTTCATTAGACTGTAACAACAGCCCATTAATAAAATATTAATTCTTTATGACTCTTCACTGCTGAATTTTAAATCTTTGCTAAAAGGCTCCGTGTTCCAGAATAAATACCAGAAACATGATGTGTCTGACTTCAGTGAAAGTGCCGAAGCTATTCAAGGTCAAATATTAAACGATACACCTAGCGAATGCCCTCAAGACAAGATGAGTCACATGATTTGCATTCTCATGATCTGAGCATTCAGATGATGCCATCAGGCCCAGTGAATGAGGAGATTACCTTGACATAAATGAAAGTGGTACTGAGAGTACAATTTGATGATGAAGAGTCTTATTCATTTGATGCTAGCACAGCACTTATTGTTGGAGCTTTTTTTTTACTTAAAAATGTGCTGCGTAACAGCTTTCTGTTAAATAAAGCATCAAATGCAACATCAAAAAACAAAACAAAACAAAACAAAAAAACAGAAAATAAAAACATCAAAAAGTACAACCATAGAAATGCTTCCCCTTTGCCAAAAACAGTGACTCAGCTTTGGTAGAAGTGCTTGGTTGCCACCAGTAAAGAAGTCTGTGGTTGTACTCGGAATTGTTATTGTGTAGAGTTCTGCATTTCTATTGTTCACTGTTGCCTAAATGCCAACTCAACTGAAGATTGGTTAACAATAATTTTAAGGTCTGCAAATGTAAAATACAATGTAATATGAAATATTCCCCACTTGTAGCGTGAGACTTTAAACCATGCCAATAAAACAGACTGGGGAGTCTACAGGTATGGACACAATGCAGAGAAGTCTCTCCATCTCTCACTTCTTCCTCCTCTCTCCTCCACATCCCAGTGATACCGAGAAAGGCTGAGAAGTCCAACTCATAACACTTTGGTCACCAGGTCATTTGTTTATTCTGGGCCAGTGAAAAGTGTAACCAGCAGCATTTTCATTCCTCGCATTGGAGTGAGGACAGAGGATAACCAGTGGTGGGTTTTTTTACTGGATTTTAACTCATAAGAAATGTATCCGTGCACAACGTAAGCCATGCACAATATTTTTAATCACCATTTATGGAAAATGGATTTGTGCTAAATTTCAGAAATCCAGAGTTTTATGTTTGGCTAATTATCTTTTCCCATTCTGGTTTTATGTTTTGCACAAACGCTGCATATTTATGACTCGTAAACGCCATAAACTTAGATAAGCAGTTCCTGCACAAGCTCCAAGCTCCAAGAATGCATTTTCAAAAATAACAATTTCTTTAAAAATAATTGGTGGTGAAGTACAGAACAACACAAACATATTTAAATTCATGTAAGTTTCCACTTCGCATTAGTATCCCACAAGAAAAATGATGGACTTTCATTATTAATAATGCAACTGAATTCTGTCTTTTGTTGCGCTTCTTTTGTTTGTTAAATTTCAAACATCTGGTGTGTAGTAGAGACCTAGCATTAAAAATGTGCATACGGCAAACTGAGTTACAAAGCTGATGTCACCTGAGTAATTCACAGGTAAAAAGGCTAAATTATAAAATTCTCTCAAAGTAATCAGCTACTTGCAGACACCAAATGCCTTCTAAAGATGGCTAAGTGTTGGCAGTAGGACTATGAAGCAATAAGCTGAAATGTTAATTCATCCTCTTTACATCTGGTTAGCCTCTCATATAATCATGCAGCAGTATAATGCACAGAATCCACATATCCATTGCTATTAGTTAATATCATTCAGACTTTAAGTGGGCATTACGATTAATTTAATGCAAAAGTGTAGTAAAAGGGCATAAATAAAACAGGACTGATGTGTTTGTCTAAACTTTTAGCTAAGGAATATTGCTTGCATTCTTTAGCGTGATGTATAGATAGAAGAATGACACACAGTTATGGCACTTAGCTGAGTTGAAAGTTATAGGTCTGGTCGCAGATTTTTTGCCAAGGTGGAACACTCGGTTACATGTTGGTGATAACTACTGGGCTCTTCTACGTTGGATTTAAAATGATCAAATGGTCATAATGTATGCAGTTCATTTCTCATTTGACATTTCATGCTTCAGAAATTGACACTGAAGGGTTTGAAGCTAACCACATAAACCAAAGAGTGAAACTAAAAATATACAAAGGAACAACAATGGTTCCGAAGTGCAGTGTCAGTTTTATTGAACTGAGATAAAATCAAATATACATTTTAAAACAATTGAACTACGTACTGATCTCAGATTCTCTGTTGGTGAGAGTTTTAGGTGTCATAATAATAATGGATTGGATTTATATAGCGCTTTTCAAGGCACCCAAAGCGCTTTACAATACCACTATTCATTCACTCTCACATTCACACACTGGTGGAGGCAAGCTACAGTTGTAGCCACAGCTGCCCTGGGGCAGACTGACAGAAGCGAGGCTGCCATATCGCGCCATCGGCCCCTCTGGCCAACACCAGTAGGCAAGTAGGGTAAAGTGTCTTGCCCAAGGACACAACGACCAGGACAGAGAGCCCAGGGATCGAACCGGCGACCTTCCGGTTACAGATGCGATTCCCAACCCCCTGAGCCACGGTCGCCCCAAATGCTACATTTGCTATTTATGGACAATATTAGAATGTGCTCAGAAATGTTTTAAAAATTCCCACTTAAGTTTAAATAAATAAAGAATGAAAGCACCAACAGTAACAATGAAAAATAATGGGATATTAAATTGTGAGGGTCACAACTGGAACACACTGTTTAGTTTTAAAGTTTTACCTGCAATGTTGTGCAAAGAGGAAAAAGTTTTGTTTTTTTAATAATAATATTAGTAATTTTGATCATGTGATTCAGATACAGTTTTAATAAAGCTGTAGTTAACAGTAGGTTAATCATATTCTGAGGGCTTCAAGTATAAAATCGACCCTTTGTGAAGCACATATTTGCATATTTCGTTGTTCACACAGCAAAGGCTCACTCTGTATCTGTGGCTGTAGCTCAGGTGGTAGAGCAGGTCATCTACTGATCGGAAGGTTGGTGGTTCGATTCCTGGCTTCCCCTAGTCTGCATGCCAAATATCCTTGAGCAAGATATTAACCCCAAATTGCTCTCTGATGCATCCATCGGAGTGTGAATGTTACTTAAAAAGCACTTAGAACAATGTGCTTGTGTGAATGCACAAGCGCATTGAGTGCTCAGAAGAGTACAAAAGCGCTATATAAGAACCAGTCCATTTACTCTCAGTCAAGAGTTTTAAGGCAGATCATTATATCCTGTGGCTGTAACTGATCTTCTACGCTGCATCACTCTCCATATTAAAAGCCGCACTTCACTGACAATGTGGTTTTCCTGCAGTTAAAGTTTCCATAGCCTTTCTCCTTATTCAGAGGAATCAAAGACATGTTTTACATTCAGCCAGCCAAAATACGCAGACAAGGCTAGAAGTCTGCCAGTGTGTTATTCTGTAATGTTCCTCCTTGCTTTTATGTCGTATTCACAGTTGAAGTGAAGCAAAGGCACAGTGAAACAGGATTGACATGAGAAACGGCCTAAAAGAGCCAGCACTGAACAGAACTGGGGCTATTTGGAAAGGTGACGTCTTCCAGCTGGGAGGAGCTGGTAGAAATTACTGGAGTAAAAACACATCCGACCTCACTCTGCAACTGGACTGAGGACTGAAACCTTAAAGTACAAGATAATGGATCAGTGGATCATAGCTGATCCATATTTATTGTGAGCAAAAAACTCAAATAATTTAAGCACCCACTCACATCACATGTGATGACAGTACTAAGGAGACTTGTCTGGGCCCAACTGAGATTGCAGGTGAAAACATCTCTCAGCTCTCTGAAGTTTCCACATCAGCCAATTCTGGCTGATGGTCTGGGAAAAATCTTCTGCACGTGAATAAGACCGAAGAAATTGTGATCAGGGGATGAACAGGCTCTATTTTGAAGGAAGCTGTGATCCTTTTCCATCAGCCAGTTGAGACAGGCACAGTGTCCTTTGCTGTGGTCTGCTGGTGGGGCAGTATCAGAACTGGTGACCAACAGACTGAATAAACTGATTAGGAAGGCTGTCTCTGTGATTTGGTGCAAACTGTGGTAAAGAAGAGGGAACTGATCCAACTGTTATGCATCGTGAATAATCCTGACCACCCTTTGCATCACTTACTGGACAGGAAGTGATTCCAACAAACTGATTCAGCTACGCTACCACAAAGAGAGATGCAGGGAATCTTTCATACCACATGCAATTACCCTCTATAATACAACACATCTGATCTTTCACATTAGCACTTTACCCTACATTCTTAACACACTGAAGTAACTACTACACTTGACATTGTTATAACAAGCCATTTAAATTTTAAATTGTACTCTATTAACCATTTAAAGTCAGTTTTTTACTTGTTGACTTTAAAAATATTTTATTTTCTGCATGCAATTATTTTATTTTATTAAGATACATAAAACACAGCTTCTTTAAGCTATAGGCAACATGTTTTTATGTTTATCTGAATTTTTAAATACTGTACTGAAGGAATTTCCCAAAGGTGCAACAAATAAATAAATCGTTCCAGTTTTTGTTTTTAATCCTGTCCAGCAGGACTGTCATCACTCGAGCAGTTTTCTGTTTGGAGGAATAAGACTTGTTAGTCCCCCACTGTTTCCCCTATTTAATTTTCAGTGTATAGTGCTACTGATGAATTTGGATTTTTTATTTACTATGAACAAAACCATGACAACAATTAAGATGACTACAACAGCACTCTTTTAATAGGAAATGAATCACTGTTTTTTCTTTCTTTACTTTCCCCCCCTGATGTATCCAGTTGTCCTCATTAAATAAATTACATCCATGTTCGCCACGACCGCACAGTAACGTAAGCATGATTCATCGATTAACTGTAATTTCATGTGTTTTCAAACAAGGCAGCGAATCCCAGAAAGAGCTGATTGACCACATCACCCTACAAAACTTCCAGAGAAAGAGGGTTTAATTTTTCCTTCAGCGTGGCAGAGCTTCAGGACAGTGATGACAGATGTGACTAAAGGACAGCAGAGGTGAAACGATGGCTGGAAACCAACAGTAAAGTTCATGCTGCTTCCGTCACTCCAGCCATATGTGTATCAGTCATATTTCCTCCTCTTGTGTGGTCAACTTTCAGTCAGGCTTTGGTTTCAGCTGGAATCTTCTTTGTTGATTTTTTTTTCTTGCTTGCCAAGGAGAGTGAGCCTGCAAACTCATTTAAGTGTGATTTTATCACTTGAATCGATTTTTAAAAAACCATGCCTCCAAGGCACGAGACATGTTTTTTCCTAGAAATAATATAATGAGACGATGATCCGGGGCACGATGAAAGGATGTTATTTAGTATATGCAAGAATTGTAGGAACAAGATTGCCCGTCTAATATAGTTTGTCTGACAAAATTGGCAACCAAGCATCATAATTTAGCTCGCTGCCTGTAAATTGCATTTTCTCTGACCCCAGGACCCAGGTTGTTTGAATCTTCATGTGATCCAGATTAGGGCTGTGTTTGTTGATTCATTTGATAGTACTTTGTATACTGCCTACAAATTATATGCGTTCTGGTCGGCTCTGTACCTCACTATTTACATCCCAAGCTAATCTAGGAAGTAGAGTGTCCTTTATTTAGAAAGGTGGAATGTAAGGGTCTGGAGGTTGTATTGTCCTGGCACTGACCTGCAGTGAATGTTTATTTCATCCACCATGACCGCAGTCTTTCCCTAACCACAGCTAGATTGTAGCTGCTATGCGCACACATTGCAAAAAATAAAGAATTTCAAAAGTGTTGGCACTGGACTTTTAAACAAGACAAGAGAGTTTACAGCTAGGCTGTACTTACGCTAAGTGCCACTTTCTTTATGCTAACATGCTCACAATGAGAGCGCTAACATAATGGTTTTAACAGTTGTGTTTTTCGCCATGTTCACCTTCTTATTTTAGCACGTTAGCATGCTATCATGAGCTAATTGCAAAGTGGAGCTGAGACTGATGGACTCTCATTACTTTTTGCAGGTATCAGGTGAGACATCAAAATATTGTCATGGTTGTGGCAATAGATGAAAAGTGTCAGATGATACAAATCAAATCATGTCATTACACAACAATCCCTCCAAGAGTGGTTGAGTCTTTTCACTCAAAACTGCAAATTTCAACCTCATGGTGGTGCAAGACGAGAAGTCAAAGGATAAAGAGAGTCACAGAGATGCAGCTTCTAGAAGTTTCACAGAGATTTTGACATACTTAACAGGATATCTATATAGTCCAAGTCCAAGTTTGTTTAAAAAACAACAACAACAACAACAACAATCAATTGGAAGGAATAGCTGTTACCAAAAGTTGTGCTAAATTCAAATGGTGATGCTGCTGAGGGTGCAGAACGCTAACACTGTGGTCTAACTGAGTAAAGTGGAAGCATCTTCATAGCAAGGAAAGTTGATTCCGTGCTTCCTTTATTACCTATTTTAGCAGAGGACACATTGGACCGTCCTATATGAAAGGAATGGAGTCAATATAGTCTTAAAACTCATACTGATGCACAAATTCAATGTCAAAAGGGGACTAGAACCTATCCCAGCTGTCATAGGGCAAGAGACAGGTTACACCTTGGGCAGGTCTCCAATCTGTCAGTCGGTCACTGAGCTGACGTATATAGACCGACAACCATTCACACCTACCAAGCTGATTGAGAATCACCAATAACCTAACTCCATGCTTTTTGGACTGTCGGAGGAAGCCACAGGGACAACATGCAAGGCCCCAGACGGGATTCAAACCCAGGAAATTCTTGCTATAAGTCAACGGTGCTAACCACCCCTGGCCAAGGACATGCAATGAAGAATATACTAATTTTTTCCCCACACTAACTCACTTTCACATTGACTAAGACAGGTTTGGAGTGTGTGTGTGTGTGTGTGTGTGTGTGTGTGTGTGTGTGTGTGTGTGTGTGTGTGTGTGTGTGTGTGTGTGTGTGTGTGTGTGCGTGGACTGAAGACTTTTATATCTGTTGTGTTTGGGTGTTAACTGGTCTTGTTCCAGTAAACACTGCTGTCTCTTATTCTCTTATAAACAGCTCAGGCTTAAGTTAATACTTGAATTTGTGTTTATTTTTCCTGTTCCTGTTTGCAGGCCAGTGTCAGCTAAAAAAAAGCTGGTTGAAGGCAGGGTTTGGCCTTCTGAGGCTGAAATGATTCCCAGCCATGCAAGATCATCAGTCAAAAAAAGAAATTTACCAATTTTTACCAGACAACCAGCCTGCAGTACAGCTATGCATAGCACTATGACAGCTTTTATTCTTGAGGAACTGGACTGTGGACTCTTTTGATTCGATCTGTTGTATTTATGCAAAATACATTTTCTTTTAAAATTATGTTTAATGTATTTTACCTGTAACTGAGCCTGCTCAGTCAGACCTAGAATCTGTGTGTGAATCTGAATAATTTAACACAATCCAGATTCATCCAAAATCAAGAGTAAGACAATGTGCTTCCATGTCGTGTTTATGCAAAAATCCCTTTTGGGATCATAGTGTTGTATAGGTGTCATGTCGTGTTTGTGCTCTCAGATGTGCAGCAAACACAGCTCCATGTTGACAGCCTTGTTTGTGGTTACCTGCTGTGTTTTTTTTTTCCTTCGGGTGGAGATTAAAGAGTCAGTCACAGTTCAGTGATTCACACCATTCATTTTCCATTCATGAGCAGCCAACTCAGACAGTTGCTGACATGTTTGGCTCAACTGTTTCTAGTTTTAGTGAATGCTGTTTTTGAGTCAACCTGGATGTGTGTCCACAAATTCTTGGAAGGATTCCTTGCTCCTGCAAGATGTACTTTTTTTTATTTTTTAAGTATGCAGTGTACTACATACAGATATACATGATATTTGACACAAGGAAAATTGGGAGAAATCATTGTGATGTTCTCCAGGTATCATGCATCCAGAATCCAGCGTCATCTGTGTTGCGGGGGGAAATTTTGGCTAAAGTATGCAGTTCTGTTGTGTATGTTCTGTATGTTGGGTTTCTTATTATGTTTACAGGTCTACAGCAAAGAGTTAAATTCATTTTTTCAGTTGTCAAGTAATTAAAAACACATAAGTATGATAAATCAATGAGAAAATCCAGGCCTGCAGAAAAGTAGATTTTTAACTGCCAAAAGAAACCATTATGTTCTTACTTACGGCAAAGAGACATGATAAATGTTTGTTTTCATTTATTCGTCAATTCCCGTCATTCCCTAGGAGCAACTGAAACAGATTAAATCATCCCTGAACTATTTTAAGAGAAAAACACAGAAAGCAGCAGGATTCTGAAACATGAAGTGCTATTCTGATTACTGAATGAATCAAACTGTGAGGTAGCATAGTGAGACGGTGTAGTGAGATAAATACTTCCTCTGGAGAGCCACTGTTTTGAATCCCTTCAGCAGCTGGAGTAGATCTGATCTTCCCTGGGCTGTAATGATGACTGCAAGAAAACAAAAAGAATGTACACCACATAAAAGCAGCTCCCAGACACAGGCCAGGCTGGCCTGAATCAAGCCGTGCCAAAAGAGACTTCTAGGCTTTGTCACCCTGCTTTCAAATTGTATCAGTGACATTTTTCCATCTTTGTCAGTGTAAGGCTACTTAAGCTGTTTCTACTTATTCTTAATTCCAGTGACCTGATTTTTGTCTCATTTTTTTTTAAATCAAAAGCTTGATCTCGGTTGTTTCCACTTAAAATGTCCCAAACATGCATGCAACTGCAGAACGTGCTGTTCTCGTTCACATGTCCTAGAAAGGGACAAAATCATTGCATTTATTTAAGGCCAAGAAAACATCTCAAGCCCTCTCAAGCAAGATTGATTTTTAGACTATGGTTTTGAAAAAAGTTGCACCCACATTGCAGATCCCTGCAGATCAGCAAATACTAGTGGTCAACCTTTCATTCTTTTAACCAAAAGAAAAGAATAAAATTTCATGCCTGTTGTTATAAGGTGATGTTTTAAACCACTAATTACTGCTGAAAATAATAATAAGAGAATTTGTTTTTTGGGGGGGGGTGTAACCTTTTTCTGCAAGACGGAAGTTAAAAATAGATTTTATTATTTGACCCCTGCAGTCTGCACATGTTTCAGTGAATCAAAGCACCCACACCTACCATGCATTGCCAGATTTGTTTGCAATTAGTACATGTGCTTGTAATCCTGAGCACACAGGCACATGTGCAAAACATTTGGTCTAAAATACAGAGATGAGTGATTTTTTCCCCCTTTTTTTTAAACCATCTGTAAAATTAATAGCATTAAAAGCTCTGAATGCATGCGATGAACACTGCAGCTTCATTTTTTTTACAAGCTATACTGCCCAGTGTAGGAGGATTTATACACTTAGACATAGCAGAATTTTTCCATCTTATACGTCACCACCGGATGGTGCCTCATGAGAACAGAATAGTAAATTAAATAATGTGTCACATTACAATCCCTTAAACCAAGCCATTATCCTGTTTAAATGTTTCACTGTCATGTGTTTTGCAACCCAGAGGAAGGCAACTACAACTAAAAGTCCAGCTGGAACCAGTATGAACCTTGTCCGACTTTTTCCTCTTTTCCATACACTTTGAAAGTAGGTTCCAGAAATCCCTACAAACCTAAGCCGCACAGTTTAAATCCTATGTCATTTGTTATTCTGACTGATGATGTAGCTCTCAGACAGATTATACTTGACGTTGTCCATTGTCCTGCTGCATGACCCAAGTGAGCTTGAGTTTCAGGGCACTAACTGATGGTTGGACATTGTCCTTCAGCAGAATTCATGGTTCCATCAATTATGGCAAGTGGTCCAGGTTCTGAAGCAGCAACGCAGCCGGAGACCATCACGCAACCAGCACCACGCTTTGTGGCAAACATGAGCCGACCCTTTTTGTTCAGGAGTGGGTTTCACATGGAATTCTCTCATGTTGTCCCGTCTCTTTCTTATTGTTGAATCATTAACTCTGACCTTAACTGGGGCATACACGTCTGCAGCTCATTAGATGCTGTTAGGGGTTCTTTTGTGACCTTCTTGATAAGTACCATGGCTCTCACTGTGGCTCACTGGAATCCCAAAGCCTTAGGAATTTATCTGTAATCCCTTACAGACCAAAAGAAGTCGTTATATTATGGAATGAGGTTTTGCTTTTTGAGATCTCGCTTCACTTTGTCAGACAGGTTTTATTTAAGTAACTTCTTGTTTCAACAGGTCTGGCAGTTATCTACCCGGGATCTTTTAAGATCTTTTAATTTATTTTGTTTATTTTCAGTTTCTCTTCTACTTGCCTGATTACCTGGCCTCCATGTTTAACAGACTTGCTTAGGATTCTGCATATATCTGTTAGATCTGGTGTGACATTCAGTCATTTTATTGAAAAGTACAAAACAAAAAGTCGAAATGTGGGCAAAAAAAAGTGAAAAAAGGAAAACACGGGGAAAAGGACAAGCACGAATCTTCATGTGAACACGATTTAACTTAGTGGGCACAATTCACTCTCAGTCTTCAGCTATCAGATACTCAGTGGGCCTGGACTGTTTATTTCCCTGTAGCTGATTACCTTATGTGACCCATACTGGTGTACAATCCATGCAATGAGGAAGTGTGCTTATGTTTTATGCTTTTTATTAAGTGCTGGACTACACTCTTAATTAAATTCATCACACTTGAGTCAGCCAAAGCTAAAAATCGGAAGCCAAAACAGAATTACCAAAAACTGCAGTTCCTCTAGCAGCCACATGAGGCAGGCAATAGGGTGATGGGTGTAACGGGTGGATGCTGACACAGGCAAGCATCGGTGCTTCTCCTCTGCTCAACTGGCTCAGTTGTACTAGACCCTAATCCAATCTCAAAGACAAAAGATGAGAACAGCTGAAACACTAAAGTCAAGTCATAAAAAGTAGACTTTGCAACCCGGGTACAACCATCCTATCTGGGTGTAGGAACATAAAACACAAAGAGCCAAAATACAGTCTTATTCATAAGGCTCTAAAACAGCTGACCACATGTGCTAAATAAGAAGCTAGACCTCAATAAGAAACAGATGTTTTTATGTGAAGGAACAAGAAACTCAGCGTGACAAAGCCCGAAAAAGCACGAAGAAACTGGGAATATCCGAGTGCATCACACCCTAGCTCTTGATTTGACAAACGTTGCCACAACATTGCCAATCAAAATAGTGGCTGGAATTGCAACTAAACAAACTCTGAGGTCATTTAACACCAGAAAAAGAAAAAAAAACAAAGGTTTATATAAGAATTTTTAGAAAACAGTGATAAATTGCCCCTCGAGTAAGCAGGAAGAAAGAAGGCTATCAGGTGTTAAGTACACCTTTCCCCATGTGTATTTCTACCACTCACAACCATCACAGCACCTTTTGTTGTATATTAGAATAATAATCAGGAAGAAGGGGAAGCTGAAAACCACATACTCTTATGCACTAATTGATCATGTGTGGCTTCTCTGAACCGTTGGACCGCAGGACCAGCCATTCATTCACAATTTAACTAATGTTGAGGTTGCACTCATTTCAGCAGTGGTGTGGTGTGGGAAAATAACATATGTGTGGGGAAACCAAGGGAGAGGTCTGCTAAATGAATAAGGCACTAAATTAGACCTCAAGTTGCTGGGACACAACACACCACTTAGCAATGAATAATAGTAAACCACAGAATGACACAGAGACCACAAACAACTCTTTGCTTTCCTAACACGCAGGATCCAACATTCAACAGCCATGTCACCGATGACAGGGTGTATTTATCACTGTACAGTAAGCTCATACCTATGGGCCAACTCCATGGAAAACTGTTGGCTTTTTAACATATCCCACAGGCAAGCATATGTTCCACGTTAAAACAGCACCTGCAATTAACTGTGAGACAGTACATGAATAACATAAAGAAAATTAGCCTTTTCTGTCATTTATTCAGCATATCAGTGTATGAGTGTAATTTAGCATATGATACAATATGATGCACATATTATACATCCATACATCCATCCATCCAGCCAGCCATCCATTCTCTTCCATTTATCCCTATCAGGGTAAGTGGGGGCCTGGAGCTACCATAGTGTGAGAGGCAGGGCATATCCTGGGGAAAATGTCAGTCTGTTGCAGGACTAAAAAAGACAGGCAACCGTTTGGTTCACACCTACGGGCAATTTAGAATTGCCAGTTAACCTAGCCCCACTAACTGCATGTCTATGGACTGTGGGAGAGGGGCAGAGTACCCAAAGTCAATTCTGATCATTCTTGCTATAAATATGAAATATTTAAAAAATATTATTTTGCTTTGAAACGATGATATAAACTGAACATCGTCCTTTTATACTTTGGGGCTCCCAAAATGTTCTGTGACAAAATGTCTCGATTTCAGCTACATTCGAGATGCTACACACAGCCCCATCTTTCTTTCTTTCAGACAGGTTTCAGCAGTTATAGCGGTCTAACACTGCAAGAACAATGACCCTGAGGCAATAACTCTTCACCAAACACAAACAAACTGGGGGTCAGACGTTGTAATGAATGCTTTCATCACAGTGCAGTTAAGCAATTTCGAGACTGCAACTTGCATTGCAACTGAAACAGAGACCAACCACTTCTTTGGTTAAAAAGTACACAGAATGAGCTTCTACAGACGCTTTCTGAACTTTTAAGCCTCAGTGACTGTTTAATGTCCAGAACATCTGTAACAAGATTTATGTGACGTTGGCAGTGGAATGTATCATGATAAAGGAGCCACTGTCATCCCAATTGTGACCTTTGATGGCCGAGACAGCCCAAAGTGCTACTACAGCAACTTATATTGTTGATGTGAACTGGATTTACTGATAATGGTTAAACGTTTCTTTTGGATGTAACAACAAGCTCCCTTTTGACGTTTTTTCCATCTGGCAGTTTCCACAAAATACCCTTCACATATATCATCAGGGCAGTGCAGTGAGAGTCCAGTCCTATTCACACACTGGGATAAACTGCAAAAATCAAGACCCTGTGAAGACAGCAGCTACATTTTTGAAATCACATTTTTGATTGGCTTGAATCTTAGTTTCATAAGATAACATAATAATTACCAAATGGCTCTTCAGTGTGAAAAGAGTAGTAAAGCATGATAGCTTTTAATATATCAGAGATAAATAAACTGAAAAAATCTCTGCTCTGCATATTATTATTTTGTTTATTTGTTGGTAATTTAGACATACTGTGAGTGATTTTTCCTCTTCCGCATGCCTATAGTATATACAGTTTCTTGATAACACCCTAATAGCCACAGGGGACACTGTGACAAAAGCAATAAAGATTTATGAATTATTTATGACAGTGGTACAGTTGTGGAGTTAGCACTGTTGCCTCATAACAAAGAGGTTCTGGGTTCAAATCCACTGGTGTAAGTGTGTCAGGATACTGCATTGATCCCAGGAGAAATGATGTGATTACAGTTGTTCCAACACAGTGAGAACAGTGTCTAATTAAATAATACATATTTTTTACATTCTGCAATATCACAAAATACATCTAATTATAAATAGCTTATATATATTTATATTACACAATATTATATTGTCCGTTTGTCATCGTTTGCCCGGTGATGGACCTTTACAGATTGTACCCAGCTCTCACCCACTGACAGCTGGGATTGTCACAGTCTGGCTGAGAAGCTGCCTGTGTGGAGTCGGAAAGAAGACCAAAGTGCAGACACACGAGAACAAAACTTAATCTTAACAGAAAAAGAGTCGTTTATTGAGGCTGGCAAAATAAATACAAAGGGCAAGGACGAAAACTAAACAATAACCTAAATTGGGTGAACTAACATTAAAACACGAAAAAAAACTTGAACATGGAGACCTAGCAATGATATACAGAAAAACCTGGAAACATGAGACGAACAAAGCAGACAACCGGACGAGGAATGAATGAAAATACACAGGCTAAATACACACAGGAGGCGATCAGGGGAAATGCACACACGGGCAAACAGCTGACAAAAATGAACATAACAATGTCACAGGGGAAGAGTAAAACTAAACACGCTGAGCATAGAAACACAAGACCTCTTCAAAACAAAACATTAACCGTAATGAGACGCAGACATGACAACATGAACTTGACAACATAAAACACAGACATGAGACACATGAGGGGCGACAGAGATTAAACACAGGGGTTGAAGACACAAGGGGAATCTAATAGACAGTGAACTATAACGGCAACCTAGGCATAAAAGAAATGAACTTAGGTAACCTAAAGAATGTAAACATAACCCATAAACATCAAAATATATTAAAACTCAAAACGCTGGGTCAAATGACCCAGGATCATGACAGGAATAGGCTCCCTCGCATTCCTGAAATGGACACGCAGTTTAAAAAATGGAAAGATTAATATATAACTGTTATTATTTAGTTATTTATGACTATTAAGGACTGACACAATGCCAACACAATTTTTATTTTGTTCTGTGTAGCAAAACATATTCAGCTTACATGTATATGCTAAATATGGACTTAAAGTCCAGACTCTCAGAGGTTGACACTTATTGTCATTTTTGTACACTGTACCCTACGTTGGGTGCTGAGTTGTTATTAGGCAACTGAATCAAAATTGTTTTAAGGACAGGAGTGGCCCTTCCTTAGTAAGCGTTTGCTTAGGCTGTGAAAACAAAACAAAACCAATGAATCAAAGAGACAACAGGAACATTACGATAGCACAAATCAACAGTTTCAGTACAATCTGGCACTGATGAGCTCTGCAACATTAAAAAGAGCATGAAATCCAGAGCAGACAACTGTGGTGGATGACTAGAGAATCATTTAAATAGCAAAGAAAAGCTTCTTTGGAACATTTAGTCAAGTTTAAGAAAAGGTAGGCGCATCATTATCCAGGTCTGCCAAAAAAAAAAAACATCCAAAAAAGCTAGAGCAGCTGCAGAAAAGGTCAACATGGACCAGGCTTGTAACCGTGCACATCGCAGTGTGTGCAACATCACCTGTAAAAAACATGGTGGAAGAAAAGACATAGAGATGCATGGACATGCATGGACATGCATAGCTTCCAACTGCACTGTGCCACTAGTGTTTGAACATGACGTGACAAAAAGTCAAAAAAAGCAGCCTGATGAAGAGTGTGAAGAGTGTGAAAAGCTTTACGTTCAGTTCAGATTCCACCAAATACGTCATGTCTGACCTTACAGTGAATGCTTTCATCACAGTGCAGTTAAGCAATTTGAAGGCTGCAACTTGCATTGTGACTGAAACAGACACCAAAGAGGAAGCAAAACATTTTTACCAACCACTTCTTGGTGATAAAGTACACAGAAAATGAGATGCTACAGATGCTTTCTGACCTTTCAAACCTCAGTGACACCTTAAAGCTTGAATCACCTGTAACAAGATTTATGTAGTGGTGAGGAACTCTGAAGTGTGAAGAGATTTAAATTCAGTTCTGATTCAATCAAATACCTCACTTTGTTTCTGCAGCACAAACTCAGGAGTTTTCCCACATCAACTGATTTGCCAATGTTGCGAGATCGATCAACTTTAGACCAGACAACAAAAGACGGAGGCTCCGGAAAAGTGCAATCAAACGATGAGTTTTATTATCACAGGAGAACAACCAACCGTCAGCATACGGATTGTTTTGCTCTGACAAGAATACATTGGGTTCTGGTTTTATAGGACAAAATATCACACCTACGTCAATGCAGTTCAAAAATACATGGTGACAGACGGACAAAAGTTCAACTCGTACAGGCAAGGGTTCATCACGTACATATAACCTTACACCGACATATAACTTCTCCTTTCTACATTACTTGCCTTTTAAGGTAATAACTTCAGGTCTTAGCTTTTCTGAGAGCTAATAATTGGACCCTCGTCATTAATCACTAAGTAAAGTACTTTGCAGCCAGTCTCAAACTGAAGCAGAAGACGCTTAGGCCTTCGCTCAGACCTGCTACTAGATTAATGTGTGTATCGTAAGCATGCATGCAATTAACCTGCTATGTTCTCATCTCCCCTCAGCATGTATCATCTGGACACTCTCACCAGTGAAGCTTAAAACCTTCTAGAATGGAACATCAACTCTTAACCAAGCACATTTATGCATTGTGTATAAAATGAACTCAACCTGTAAAAATAGAAAGGTCAATGTGATGACAGACATATTCAATGCAATAAAAGAATCTCTGAATCCCAACACCAACAAACAGACGGCTGCGGAAAAACCCTGCCAGAGCTTCACAAAGTTGAACATTTATTTTATGATGTCCATGTGTTTCCCACTTCAGACTGTGCTAATTTATCAAATTAAATTTGAGTCCCCCAAAATAGAGGAATCTGAGTAAAGATGGCAGTAATTCATCAGTGGTTAATGCAATATGTTACTGAACAGCTTGCCCCATCAACAAGCAGACAGTGTTTGATAAATGAACTCCACGCAGAGGCAGGAAACAGGAAGTATCGCTAATCCATCAGTTTCTCATTGCTTGAATCTTTGCTGATTCAAACTAGACATGAACCCTTGGAACTATGAAAAGCTAAAATAATCCCTGAGAATGTCTTTGATTTGGATTTTGATGGTTTTAATGACAGCATACACTCCAGCTGGAAACCACTGATTTCCATTAGCATTGGGCATTTTCATACATTCTGAACTTTCTTTCCTGTGCCTTGTGAACTCTGCTCAGATGGTTTCTGGATTTCACCACAAGGCACTTTACATATTTTGAAAAACCTGCCCATGTGGTTACACTTCTATGAAACCCTACAGAGCCATTGTTCTAAGTGGGAAAGTTTAGTCTGGTTGAGTTCTTGGCTTTTCTCCCACAGAGGCAAATCCCCATGCAGAAGCGCTGGTCCAGATGTGGCTCTGCAGCAGCTGAGCACTTGTTATTCTTTGATGTGACAAATCTTTATAGTCTTGTTGCTATGCAAGTTAAACAAGCTGCCGTAGGGAGATTCTCAGCTGACAGCAGCCTCACTGCTCTATGTGGCACTATGTACACCCGTGGAAGGAATAAATATATGCAGCCTTATTTGTATTCTTACCTTGATGGAAACCTCTACAGAGAATAAAGAACCATATTTGAGGAGTCAGGACTATTGATGAGGCGTCTGTTTTAATCACTACAGTATAGGAAGCTCTTTTAGTTGCAATATCATGGATCTTACGTTGAGAGTTCTGGTGCAAAGCCACCAAATGTTCAAAACTTGATTTAACTCTATATCTGTAAGATAATGAGCCAATTGTACATGTCCAATTAGTTTTGAGCCTCTATGTATAAAACTAGCTATAATTCTCAGGATGCTAAACTGGTATAATTAAATCTTAAAGTCTGCAGGTCGCATTTTATTGTTTTATTTGAATTCCACTGCAGTGTTGTAAAAAAGTCAAAACTATAACATTTATCAGAATCCAAAAATATATGGCACTAACTGCATAGATTGTAGTTATTTTCTTTCTTGCTGCAGATTTTTATGTTGGCACCATTTATGACAGGGAAGGGAATGAATAAAAGGTTCACGTCTAATTACTAAAACATCAAGTTTTCTAAAATAATCAACAGCTTGGAAAATCATGTGGTGGTTAGCAGCTATTCTGCATCGCAACAACAAAGTCTTTTAACTGATTGCCCCAGTCCTGGATTTATGCATGTGAAGAAGAGGCGAGTCCAAACCAAGCTAGGTTTTTACAATTGTACATTAAACTAAAAGTTTTACTAATTCTGCTTAGACTGAGAAAAGGAGACTTTATCGTAATATGGAAAAAATACATAAATAAATTTGACTTTGAAATGAAACCAATAGTGCCAAAAAATATACACATTTATTTTTGAAAACTAGAATCCATTATGTTTGTCAAGTCAATCTAAATGCATCATAACTGGACTTGATTGACTTAAATTGCTGCAACATCTAAATCTTTTCTCCTCACCTTGTTGAGTCTGTACTACACGTTTACAGAAGCCGTCAGCTGATCGGCACATCAAATACAGCTGTGCGTATATGCAGTCATGACTAATCTTAATATCGGGCCTCCAATGTGTTGATGATGACAAAGATTTACAGTCACACATCCTTTATCAAACTGACACTCTCCAAACATACTAAGGTGAAGAGAATAAAATAAAATGATACAGACGCTTGGCATTATAAAGAACAAAAACAACTTTATTTACAAAAACAGACCACTGACCTGTCCCACAATCCCCCTAAATTCAGTGACTACTGTGGATTGCTATGTCTGTGGCTGAGGTTGGGAATTTACTGGACTGACAAGAACAACACCCAGTGCAAACCTTCAGTATTTTTCCACCAACTCCACAGAACGGCGGCACTTGTTGGACTGCAGGCTGCAGCTTACACACTGTTAGGTGTCAGCTTGTGTTAGGCTCCCAGGTGTGAGTAAGCAATGTGCTTTTTAATGAGCCTGGGGGCCAACATGACATCACAAAGACAGGAAGGGTTTGGGGCTAGGAAATTTTATACCATATGGGACAATGGTATGTATGTGTCACAACAAATTATTCCAATTAGCACAAATTAAAATGATATCATTATAAAAAAAAAAAAGTTTCCTGTGGTCAAAGCTGGAGGATACACAAAAATGAAATATTTCAGAGACAGCTTTGTGTACATTAGACATCAACTAGCCTTTCCTACTAGGGGTAATGCAAAAACTCTTTAAATAAAAAAAAATTATTTTCTTCCACGATGACTGACACTTTCTAACTGTGATCTCTTTGTGAACAGAAAAAGCAATGAAGCGTGTGAACTCTCATACAGCTGTGCCAAATTCTGCTCGCACAGATGTAAGTGTGAAAGACACCAAAGCTACTGCTCAATGTTTAGAGAAACAACAGCTTTGTCATGTTTCCATGTAACGTGTCTTTGTGGTGCTGCATGCATGGTTTCTGTAGTTGGAGGTGACAAAAACCTGACAAATTCTTAGTAACTGACCCATGAAAAAGTATGTGTGTCATTCCTGTTCACGCAGCATCTAAATGCTCACACACTTGAAAGCAGGTTATTGCGTCACAGGTGGTCAACGTGAGACACTTACAAGCCGAGTGGCTTCTTGTAGGTTTCCATGTAAGCTGGTGTCTGCTCACAGTAAACCGCATAATACCTCATTCTGAATCACTAAAGATGACTCGCAGCTGGGAAAAGCAACGATCTGTGGGTCCTGAAACGTATGCATTGGTAAAATTCATGTGTGTTGTGCGAAATGTCCGTGTGTGAGATTAGAAAGCGTAGCGAGTGCGAATGTCCTCCAGCTTCTTAGAGACTTCGGGTGGTGTTCTGTCCAACTCCTCTGCCACACTTTTTTGCTTGTGAGGGTCCATGCTGTTAAACTGCTCGCACAGATCTCCATCAATCACATTCTGGAGAAAATTACAGAATTTGTTTTTGTTATCCTCAAATATTTTTTAATAAACAGGTTCCGCAGTTGAAACTATATTATAAAAATAAGACGGATGTGTAAAAACAATCCAAACCTTGACTGGGAAGTAGTAGGATCTAAAGCTGAGATGGTCTCTGCCACAAAGAGGAGGAAACTCTGAGCGCATATGCATCTCTAAGTGCTGGAAGAAGTCATGATCCTGTCAGACGAAATAAAGAAATCGGGGGGGTTAAAAAGAGAAGGAAGAGAAATCGGGAGGCCATTTGAGCAACACGATACTACTTTAGGATCATGCAAAGTGTGCATGTGTGTTCACATAAATGAGATCTTAGTGTTTTACCTCATGTGAAGTGAATGGGACTAGTATGCCGATGCCTCCAGACAGTGTGGTGTAGACCAGGGACTCTGAACCACCGGGAATCAGAGTAGTCTTCTGCAGAGATAACACTGTCTCTCCTACATGGTAGTTCATTATTATCTCAGCCTGGAGAGAGAGAGAGAGAGAGAGAAAAGGGAATGAAAAAATACATAGACATAAGACATACAAAATCTGATCATATGTCAGATCAGATATGTCACCTGAGGCCATTTTATCTCTGAAGATTGGCTGTTCTGACAGCTGCATGTGCACATAAAGCACATTAACTGCCAGTCTGCATTTTTTCAGAGTCAAAATAAGAAACACTTTCATCCTCCACCTGGATGAAATTGGTCCTGATGGTTTAATCTGATAACCGTCCAGAAACCACCAAACCAATGATGATGATAGTAATCAGAAGGTACTGTGAATACCAAGGGAGCATTGTGTAGTAATAAAACCTCAATATTAGGCTAATTAGACCACATCTGGGACTAAGGAGGGACAAGCAGAGTCGAAATGACCTCTGTACTCCACAAATAAATCAGAAAGATGTGCAAAGAAGACAACCGCTTCCCCTTACTTGAACCTGTAACGGTTTATTTCACCTGAAAATGTTTCATACAAAGTGTTTGACCACTGCAGCCCCAGCTGTACACTGGGTTACAAAAATCTACACATGCACAATGGATGTCAGGTCAATTTGACATCAACTTTTTTGTATAGTGATTCACCAGGCACTGGACAGAGCGAGTCATCTATCAAAGGGAAGCTCAATGGATCGATTCCCTGGCTATTGGAGTGCATGTCAAAGTATCCTTAAGCAAAATGTTAGAGTGTGCAACTGATATAAAATCTTAGGTATAGAAAATACTGCTTATATGAATCTGCGTGATTGGGTGAATGAGCCTTGTAAGGAAAAACGCTTTGAGTGCTCAGAGTAGAAAAGCCTCTACTTTGTATGGCATATATCATGTATGGCAGCATTTTGGCCGAGCCACGTGACTTGCCAGCTGGACAGACGCATAGACAGACATCATTTTGCATAAAGACAAGTCAAGACATCCACACCCATGTCTATATATAGATACGGTACATTTCCAAACTCAAATGAATCTATGCGTGCAGCGTGCACAAGCAGAAATAGCACACACTGTGTCACAATGGCAACTGGGACCAGCTCATAATGACTACACTGGAGGGACTTTCCCAGTCTATGTGCTACCTAAACAGTTTCTGACCAGGATTTAAAATGTGGGATGAGTGATCCGGTGTGTTTCTCCTGTGTGTGCGCGGCTTGTGTTGGTTGCATTTGAGAGTAGGTTAAACTTGTGGTTGATGGTGGTGTGTCTGCGGAGGTTGGAGTGGCCAGGGAGGCAGATTAGTACACCGGGCCAGATTTCAGCACTGGATGCATGCGATGTAGCAGAGGTCTGCCTCAGTTATCCCACCTAAAGCCACAGTTTTCTGCTTTGCCTCATAAAAGTGTACACTTGCTACTTGCAGGATAAACATCTTTGTACTTTGCAACCAATGTTAAAATACCACATTTAACATCTACACTAATTTCTAAACATAAATGGTAAGGTAATTTTTTTTTAAATAATTCAACATATTCTCAAAAGATGTAGAATTAGACAGTATCCATTGCATCAATATACTTTGCCGTAATGTAAAGCTCTTAGTATAGTAAGGGTTGTGTTTGCAGCAGCTTTTACAGTTTCTCTTTTTGCAGTTCAGATTTGGTTTAAAAGAGAGCAAAACAGCACAGGCCCAACAATGAAGGAAGTTTCAAAGTATACATTTACTTAATGTTAAAACATACGTTTTACATACACAGCCTTTAACATCTCATCTGAACCAGTCCTATTATTTTAAACATCAGGAAAGTGAAAGTGCTTTGATATTTTCTTCAAAATGCAGAAGCCCCTGCTACATTCTTTTCTACATGACTTACTGTACATTTTATTATTAATATTTTAATAATCTCATCTCAGGTTACCTTATAAAATACTGGCTTATATCCCTTTTTTAAAAAAAATATTGAGATATCATTTGTGGCCTATATTGCTCAGGCACAGAAAATGATGAACGATTGTTTAAATGTTTAAGTAACTCTAAGCTTTTTTTAAAAATTTGAAGCATTAACCCGATGCACAAGCCTGAAGCAGGTCTGAACAGACAATCCATGTTAAATCTAAATTGTTCTTTCACTTTGAGGTCAAGCTGAAGACCTCTGCTCCGGGGCAGCAACAGCTGTCAAGACTCATTTATTTGTTTCTAAAAGACTGCGAGGCACTGGCACAACATCACATTTCTGAACTGCTTACCCTCCATCCCACCTCCAGATTCCTCAAATTTGCTTACCAACCATTGCTCTCCATCCCACGCACAGACTTGAAACCAAGTTTTACAGTCATTGGTCCAAAAGTATGGAATGGTTTACCATTAAGAACTTCCCCATCCCTTGATGTTTACACAAACTCATCGAAGACCCACGTCTTTCCCTTAAACCTCTTTAACCTCACTTTTATTTATTATCTGTTGGCATCCAGAGAGACAATGTCCTTTTAAATTCACTCACTTCTCTTTTTTGAGTCTATGTTTCATCTGCTCAGACACACTGTTTAAGTTCCAGAAACGTGAAAAGGTGAAGCATATGTGTACCTTCTGTGATGCTCCATTGAGGAGACCCCTGTCCCATAGAGCCTTGTTCCCTGTGGGGTCTTCATCCACATCATCACTTGTGTTAGGGGGGAGACGCACCTAAGCAAACCAAGGACAAAACATGGAGACATTACGTCATTGCAGAAAATTTTGTTTAGGGCTGATGGTCTTGATGTTTTCTGGCTTTATTCGACCACAAAAATACAATACACGCCCCCAAACACTTCTCGCCCTTTACTTACAATGCTGATGTTCCCAAACTTGTCAGCAGCAGCCATGGTGTCATAATCGAGCAGACAGGCCGTTGTCACCCAGCGGGGATATGTGTCATCAGCGAAGATGATGAGCTGGTTCTCATTACGTCTGTAACGAACCCAGAACAGACTCTCCTGGACATCAGACACGATGACACGCTGGCCAATGGTGTGGATGCCAGTCACCAGGTTGGGAATGTGCTACAAAGAGTTAGGGAGAGCAGTGAGGTACACTCAGTCAAGTGTTTTAAAAGAAAATAATGCAATCTGGACATGTTCCCCAAGTGGTGTCCTGTGCAGCGCTGTGAAAAATGACTTGCTCACACTCATTAAAACTTCTCACGTTACACACTACAGGATGTAACCATTAAGGGAGGGACTAAATAGACTGGAAACAATTGTTAAAAGTATAATCCAGAGGGGCTATACAATGCACATGTGTTTATGTATGCACTGTACTGTATGGTATTAACTCAACTATCAGCTACATGCATCTTATCTGCAACACAACACTCAGGCAGCAACACTGCTGCACATCAGCTGTTCATTAATTAGATACAACATTGGTCTTTACTGTTTACGCGTTAAAGTAAAGTTGTTCTGTGTGAGACTGTTAAAGCCCCACAAACTTAAGGAGTGCAATGTTTTTCCCCCTTAAACACGTCCAAATCTTACGTTTCAAAACAGACCGCACTATTTTTATATCCTGTTACACAGAGAAGTTTCAATGCAGGCTGTTAATTTCAACCAAAACATTCTGGGAAAAATGTTTATGCAAAAGCGTGATGCATCACATACACTCATGAAAAAATTTGCTCTACAGCACAACAGGTGCTTCAAACCTCTAAAACCTAAACACAAAGTGTCTGCAAACAAAAACTAGACACCCTCACACTCAGTCTTGACCCTGTTTACAACAATTACTTTGCTGCATTGAAAACACCCTTCAGGTGGTTTGTTCTTTATATAAAGGGACCTCTGCTTCTTACAAAACGGTGCAGTTTGCTTTGGTTAATAAAGATAAAGGTGTCGTGCCATTAGGAACTTTGAAAAAGTCCCTGATGGCTAATCTGGAACAAATCGGCCATGCACCATTAGACAAAACCTTTTCTTTTCTTTTCACAGGAAGGAAAACCCAGAGTGCAAACAGAGATAAAGCTATCCACATACAGATGGAACTTTTTTTGAAATTGGTTTCAAAGAGTTGAGATAAAAACTATTTACCAGCCAGTTAAAGTATATTTGAAAGTTTTAATAAATAATCATCTGTACTACAGTGTTGTTTTTAACAAGATTAATTAATAAAGATGCAGGTCTGCAATTGAGATTATTGACTATCATTTAGCAGTGTAACTATTGTAGTACGAATGTCTTGTATTGTGATTCGTTTTTTCTGTATCACTGTACTGAGCACCTGTTGTGCTGGTTACACAGCACATGTTCAAATAGAATATCAATATCTTCTGATGTTTCTTATGCTAGCTAGCTTGCTTTGTGAAAGCTGTAATATTAAACCATGCCAGTCTGGTGAAAGCTATAGTCAGATGTGTCCAGTAAAAAGTGAACTGGATTTTATTTATTTATTTTTCATGATGACACTTTTTGTTTCTTATTCTGAAATTAATAATTTTATGATGTAAGCCTGATTACATCCTGGATCGGGATGCTTCTGCTCATCAACTTATTGATCATGGGTCAGGTCAAAGTTGGCTCCTTTTAGTAAATCTTTAAAAACTAATTCTTCCTCGTCTATATTTTCAGATCATCAACTATATTCATCATCTCTATAAAGAACCTTTGATAGAAAGTGGGATTCGCAGGTGGAAGAGAGAATATTTATATAGGGTGTATAGATGTTTGTGTCCAGACCAAGGTTATTATCGTTAACGAAAACTAACGAAATAACGAAAACTAGAAGTGAAAAAACATTTTCGTTAACGGAAATAAAAATAAAAACAAAAAAAGGAAAACTAACTAAAACTGTAATGAGTGTTCACAAAACTAACTAAAATTAACTGAATTTATAGCAAAAATGTGTTTAGTTTTCATTGATGTGTGCGTGTCCTACAATAGTCAAAGGTGAAAATGAAGTTTAGTTTCCAGATTTTTTTTCTTGCTGTCTCATTATGCCAGCAGGTGGCAAGTACTTTAGTCGAGTCGTCTGTGTCGCTGCTCCGTCCATGCGCAGAATCATGTCAGGAAAAGTTGGGAGAAAGCGCCAGAGTCCAATTTGGGATTACTTTGAATATGACTGTGTTTTGGATAAAGCAAGTGTCTTGTATTGGAAAGAGACAAATTATGAGGGACATTTCTAAAGGGAAGAAAATCCCACAAACCTTAAAGTGCACTTGAAAAGCTCACACAAGAAGGCTAACCTAGCTTACCTTGAGAAGGTAAGGGAGCACACTCAACCCTCATCCCCAGAAACAGACGCTAACCCCAGGCAAGGCAGCATGATGCAACCCGAGACAACAGGACGGGGACATCTACATAACTGTGTGAGTCAATTGCCTTCAAAAAGTTTATCAATTCACTTGAACCAAAATTACGAACACCCGGTGCTGCAAGAATTAATAGTCTCATTGGGGCCAAGATATACATTTTATAGTTGCCTGGTATCAATGGTTGTTCATCTGCCTTTATTTATTTATTTAAAGAACCCATAGGTGGGAATGTGAGTTGTCTGTCTCTGCGTGTTAGCCCTGCGACAGACAGGCGACCTGTCCAGGGTGCAGGGTATGGTAGCTGGAATAGCAACATACCCAAGGATAAGCAGAAGATATGATATGATATGATGAAACTGGGATTTTGTTACACTTAATTATTGCAAACACAACTAAAACTATAACTGAAACTAATCAAAACTAAACTGAAACTAAGGATTTTCAAAAAAATAAAAACTAAACTAAACTAGCAAACAATTGGTAAAAACTTATTAAAACTGATATAAAATTGAAAATCTGAAGTCAAAACTAAATAAAAATAAAAACTAATGAAAATCGCAAAACTATTAAAACCCTGGTCCAGACGTCCTTGTCTTACCTTGTTCTCACACTTGCGTAGCAGCTTCTTTTTCCCCAGGTCGTAGATTCTAAGCAGTTTTCCCACTCCAACTAGGGCTCGTCCCTGGAATGGTGCGATTGCCAAAGGCACGTCCTCTACTGGGGTCTAGAAATAAACAAAACAATCTGGGTTCAGATAAAGATTGAAACAGATGCAGAGCTTTTTAAAGAAGACAAAAGAAAGTCTCACTAAACACAGTTTTAGTCATCATAAGAGATTGTAAAACAGCTACTGTGAATTCTGCCTGTGGTTTTAGATTTACTACAGATCCCAGCTGTTTATTTTTAACATGTTCATTTTTTAACGATTTGCTTAGAAAAGCACTTCTGAACAACCGCATAAACAAACTCTTTACCTGTTGAAACATTAAGAAAGTATTTTGGTAAATTATATTTCTCAAATAAGATTACACCAGTCATGAGTCAAACATCGTCAATACTTTCCCTGTCTAAGATATGCCCTAATTACAACTAAAACGCAACTTGAGAATCCAAATTTCCCCTCTGGAGAGTGACTAAGAGTGTGTTGTGAGGTCAGACATCCTGGACAGGAAAAACCTTTCAACCCGGCGCTCTGCTTTCTCCGTGGCCTTCAGCGGGCTCGTCACAGTTTGATGGATATTTCTAGTTTATTGCCCTGTTAGAACATACACCCAACGACACAGCCATCTCAGAAAAGTGCGTCTGCCTACATCCAAGATGCTGTCATGACTTTGCACTCAGAAATGTGTCATCTTATTGTGCATACTCTGATATCTCTGGTTATATAACAAACAGGGAAAAAAGTGAGTTGTGACCTGATAGAATCATCTAAAATATCAGATCTGGTTAAGTGGTCGGGGAATTCCTGATACCACTGCGAAACACAACACTCATGAGTCATTTCCCCTGTTAATCCACATCAGGTAACAAACGTATGTGGGCTGATTCACCCTGATCGTCTCCACCCTGGTGGGGTTTCTTGGGGAATTGCCCAGCGAGTCTGTGACAACAGGGACAGCAACAGCTGTGTTTCATCCCATCATCAAAATTTTGTATCAGTCTGTCTTGCTTCATGCATTCTGAATAGACTTTCCTCGAGTCCAGTCCTCATCTTAACATCTGTCTCAAATCATGGCCTGCACACAGTCCCTGGGTAAGCGCAAAGGTGATAAAAGCCAACATCTCCCAAAGAAACCGTATATACATCTGTAAGTCGCCTGTCACACTAACTATTTTCTTCAAACTCCCTTGGGCTGTGAATTATTTTTATTTACTCAGCCTTTCATGGTAGAGCTGCACTTGCTACAAGACCTACAAGGTCTGAACGTCCTCTCCAGCTGACTTGCTCTGAGTACTGTTACAGCAGAGTGACGGCGGAAATCTTTTAAAACTTGCACACGTGCAGCTGCACCAGAAGGCCAAAAAAACAAAGCACAGCACCTAAGCATTAAATTGTTGCAGAGCCTACAGAATGAAATGTTGATTTGCTTTATGAATCAAACTAAAGCCAAATATGACACAGACAAGCACTTTTATGCTGTTTACATCAGTATTCCCCAGTATAAACAGCAAAAGATGAGAGTGAATCAGCTTCAGCCTAATAAATATTCAAGGAGAAACAAGCTTAATAAAATTAACCCCTAATGTCACTGAAACCCACCTTGTGCACAAACTCCAGCTTCTCCCCTCCACTGACGAGTCGATATGTGTAGATGAAGCCGCCACCCACTGACCTTGGGTTGAGAATCATGTCTCTGGCAACACCGACCAGGACGTACCAATCGTCACCCGTGTTGGTGAATCGACAAGCGGCCACACTGAAAAACACCAAGTACAACATCACACCCACCTATATACTATATTGCTAGTTTAGATTAGTCACGCTAATCATTTAGAAATATATTAACACAAAATATTAGCTATAACCTTCAAAACATGGCCAAAAATACTGTTTTATATCAGAAAGTGATGCTTTTGATGGATCCAGTAGCCTGCCTTCCAAAATCACAAATTTTATTACCTTTAAATGATGCCCATAGTATGGAATTAAATCTTAATAAACATTTTGCTGCATTAAAAAAAATACTGTGCCTGTTTTCAGCATGTGTTGATACAAATCAACACAAAGTGTCGTTTTGAAAAAGGTTAATTTGTCACCAGGTGAAACCGAAGAACCTCTACAATGGCAGCCCAAACTATTTTCACTATGTCAACGGCTGATTAAGAAACAACACTGAGTATTAATGAAGGGCTTGGAATTTGGGAGGCTCACTGTCCATCAAAGAGAAAGGCATAATAAATGAGAAACAGCTCAGGGTCAGACTGTTTAACCTCACTTAAACCCCACCCACCCATCATGAGTACTACTCACCTGAACGCAGCTTCGTTCTGTTCCAGCTGCACTTGATCCAGTGTTGAACCTTGTATGGGATTAACCAGCCGCACTAGTGAGGCCCACTGTCCTGCGCCAGCTTTGGGTGAACCAAAAATGGCTTCTGGAAGATTTTCATTTAGGAATGCAGCAGCCATCTCAGCAGCCAGTTCTCTTTCATCCTCACCTGCAGCTTCTACCATCTCCTACAGTGGCAAAAGAAGGGATGTGATTTTCTGTTTATGACATGTTGGCAACTGTTATTTGAATAAAACCAGCCATATGAAAATGATATTCTAGACTACAAACTGTGATGGGAATGTCTGCCATCACAAAGATTATTAATTCATAATACAATTATCATCAGGGGCAAAATGCCATTAAACTACCAAATTCTACTTCTCATTATTTCTACTGTTGGGTTTATCAGTGAGAAAAACGCAAAAACAGTAAAAGGATGTCAGGAAAAATTCCTAAATATAAAAGTAGGTTTATAATTTAATAAACCTACTTTTTTAGGCTCTAACCTGGAAAAATAACTCACACAGGAACAAATCTCTGTTCTCCCTTGTTCATACCCAACATGCCGACTTCTTGCCCTTAATAAATTTATTACTGAGAGTAACCGCAGACAGATGTTAACACCACTAGTTGGGTCACAACGATATAGTCATACCTCAGCCATCTGTTGCTTTCTCTGAGCTTTGGTGGCCTCGGTGTAGGCGTTGTGGTCAGTTTCAATCAAAATGAGGTTGTTGGTCTCTGGGTGGATTACAAATTTCCTGGGAGTGTACTGAAGCGGGAAGGCCACTTGGTTGAAGACGGCTCCAAGTTTCTCTAAAGCCAAGATTCTACCAGGCAGGTAAACACAGGTGAGCTTTATATAAAAATATATTTTTCGCCCTTCAATAAACTTTTCTTTCTGCCGATTTATAAACACTTTGAACATAAGACATTTAGAGTTATTCAAATTGTGATAATACATAACAGATGCTGGATTTCTTCACTTTGGATTTGGAAAACAGTTAAACTCCATTACACAAACAGTGATGCCTATGTTTTACAAAAAAAAATGCTCTAAGTGCATCCATACCTTAGAGTATTGGTAGAGATGGCCACTATGCCTTCTGGACATTGCTCAGAGGCAAAACCAGAGGCGTACTCCAGAGTCTCATATGAGAGAGGAGTCAGATGGAAACGAGACTGGTAAGAGTAGCTGAGCCAGGAGCGACTGGACATTGCAAGCACCTGTCAGCAAGAGAAAAGACATCAATTAATCAATTAATTTATAATCAGTGATGAAAAAGACAAATTTATTTTTAAATCTTAAGGTTTGATATAAATATTTCTGACTTAATATGATCACAAGCATAAAAACTGACAAAACAAACAATATTTTTGTAAATGCACATATTTGTATTTATGAGCTGATTCTGAGTAAGCGTTCGAGTTACATACAGCTTCCTGTCCTTGCATTCTGACTCTGAACAGTTTAACAGGTCGTGATCCCAGGTAGCGTGTTCTGGTATCTGACAAGTCTCCAGTCACTGGGTCCAAGACAGTCCTCAGAAGCACACCGTTCTGAGAAAGCAAAAACACATTAGCAGAAAACCTCTACATAAGCTGAAATGTATAGCAACATAAACTGACATAACATGACAATTGTGACAATCTTTGCTCTGGACTGTGCTCCCTGACTGCTAATTGATCAAGCATGAAAAACATTATCAGTTTGGATTTTAGGTACAAGATCGATCTGAACTCACGCCTGTACATAATCCCTGTATTACATTTGGTTTTACAGAGTTGTGATTTAAAAGTAAAATGTCTTCAACTTCAACATGAAACCTGAGATATTTAAATGTGAAAGAATACCTGAAGCCCAATATTAAGGTAGAGAAAGCCTATGGTTCCTTTGTCTCCAAGTTCATCCTGTTTCTCCACCCCTCCCATCTCCACGATACACAGACTCTCTGGCTGGGCAGGTAGGGCCTGCATACTCAGTGGCTGCAGGCAGTCCTGAACATGGTAAAGATTCAGGGGGTCAGAAAAATAGCAACATGCAAAGGAATCCGAACATTAAGTTTTTGTGTAACAGCACCATTCAATTGTTTAAACGTGCACGTAAACAAAAAAGATTCTTATCCTGTAATCGTTTTTAAAGTTTTTAAAATTTACACTTCTATTAAAATACCGTAGTTAAGGCAGACGAGATATTTTAATCCAGACCTTTTTTGGGGGAAAAAAAAAACAAACAAAAAAAAAAAAAAAAACACATTACTGAATACCCAAAGCATTATTTTCTGGCTTACACGTTTTAAACAGGGAAGCAGAAATCTCCAGTTAATGTGCAATGAATATTTTAAGGTTACTGGTCATCTTAAGAGGCAGTAAAAGTGGTCAGACAACTTTCATGTTGTACAAAGTTTTCCCTAAGGGAAGGATGTAATTGTTTCCTAAACAAGACAACATTACTTTTTACTGACCTAATAAGAAACTAAGATTAATTTAGCCTTAAAGGGATTTATGCCAATCATTAATCAAGTTCCCACCACAGGAACCTTTCCTGGATAGTAGGGACTTTTGGAGGGACTGTATTTTCACACTGAGCATCACGGTCTAAACTAAGTTCTGTAGAAGTTAATCAGCTAAAACATCTGTTTTTTGGGATTATTTACTTTCAGCAGGTTCTGCAGAAGGCTGCTGAAATTGTTGACATTAAATTAATATTTATCTCAGACGCTCCCGAGCCTTCAGGGAAATCCTATAATTAAAAATCTAGCTGAAGTATATTTCCAGTCATTTTTACATTTATAAGTTTACCAGGAATTCTTAAGTGGTTAACCATGGATTCCTTCAAACTTGGATGCTAAACACAGGCTAAATTCTGTTACTCATTCTGCACAATGGGAAAGACCTGAGAGTACAGTGACAATGTGCAAATTTGGCTGAGCAGCACAGTTTGGTTTATGAATATGAGAAAACGTTTCAACAGTTGAAAATACCCATTACCACTGCAAGGGCAATAAATTAAGAAACTAGAAGCAAAATGACATCCTCATTTTTAGCCTGAAAGGGGATGTGCATGTGTGTGCGCGCGTGTGTGAGTACACACTCTGACTCCACATACTGTGAGGATGACTGGCAAACAAATTTCTGTAGTGCAGCAGATAATGGATGCTAGCTTTCAAAAGTGAACACAAGTGCCAACATTTGCATGTCTGTCCCCCCCAGAGCATGAAAATAGTCTTTGCTGTCAATCAACAATAAACTGAACGGCCAAATGTTACTAGGACCAAAACAAACCTTTATAGGAACAAACATCAAAGATAGGTTTGGCAAAGACATACCCAAAACTAAAGTACCTGACATCTTGTTCGGATACAAGCTGTCATGGGCTCAATCACATGCCAGCAGATAAACCAGCAAAAGCAATTTCCGAGCAACACCTCCAATTCTAAACAAAAAAGGGTCTCATTGATAATCTCTGTGTCAAGCTCATACCGAAGGATCCAGGGAGATGATGCGAACAGTGTTGTCAGCCAGCCCAACAGCCAGGAATCGGGAGCGTTGCTCACCAGGAGGAACGTTGGCCAGGCTCATACAAACCACATCTGCAGACATCTCTTTCCTCTCTGTGTACTCATTCAGCTGGCCAGACTGAAAAAGATCAAAAGTGAAACAAAGAGACCAGCAGGATTAATAAACAGATTTTCCGTCACCTCAGTTCAGTCATCTTCCTCTATTCAATATGGAACTTTTTTTTTTTTTTTGGGGGGGGGGGGGGGGGGGGGGGGGCACTGGGCCTTCACATAGTCTACATAAAGCTCAACGCAGTATTTTTGTGAAAACCTTTTACTACAAAGCATAACTAATACTTGTTAAACACAGCATGAAAGTGGAAACTAGGATTCTGCCAATGGACAATATTCCTGAGGATTGATGGCAGTATTTCTGTCTATTGTATTGATTTTTAATTAGTACGCAGTATAACTGTAACCTTGTCAATGAAACACTTCACCGTGTGTAGGGAAGACAGTGCAGTGCGGAGCAGAAACAGGTGATCTATTTCACACAGTAAAGATAATCGAACTATAGGCCGAAGGAAAAAAACATTTTTAAAAAAAAAGAGGAAATTTTCTCTTATGACCACTATTTACAGCAGCCCAAATCACTCATTGCTCTGAACAAGGAGAAAGCTGTTATAGCCTATGTTGTCTCACTTAAAGCTGGAGGTGATGAAATAGACTCTTCAGTTTTGGATTTCCTCACTCCACCAACAGTTTTATTTTTCGTGCACATGCCACATTGTAAGCATTATGGAGGTTGAACAGAATGTCAGAGGGGCACAAGAGGATGATCAGATAACACAAAAATAATCTACTTCCTTACCGGGTCCATCTCAAAGTAGACCAGCTCCCCACCAGTGAGGGCGATGACTACTTGCCGCTGGTTCACAGCACAGCGGACAATAGTTTTTTTACCAGGAGTTTTCCACTCGTTCACACGCTTGTCTGCTCGGATGTGACGGATACCATCTGGGTAAACCTGTATGGGGGAGGGAGTGAAAGAGCCACAGAGGTAAGATGGAGAGAAAAGACAAAGTACTAGATTGGGTTGATGATGAATAAATGGCCATCTTTGTGTAATTAGATGAATTAATGCATGAACTGTATTAATTATTTGTGCTTAACACACAAAAAGAAACTGATAACATAACCTTTAAAATGTACATCATCTGCTGAACAAAAACTAAAATAAATTTCGAATTTCGAAATGCTTCCTTTGATGCAAAGGAAGGTTTTCGTTTAGTTTTTTAGAAATTATTGAAATTGTGATAAAATGCAATTATCAAAGCTGCTCATGTGCATCTGCATTACTTTGAAATTTCTTTGCAATGTCTAAGGGTGTTTTTACACCTATACTTCGTTTACTCTTTACTCTTACACGTGTAAGCTTTTACCCATGGTCTGGTTTCTCCTCACACAGAGCGAGCCAGAACGTGTCATTACAAACCACTTGAGAACGTTCAGTGAAGTTATTGGCCAGCTCATGTGTTTGGACCAGGAGCAACAAGAATACAAAATACAGGAAGTGCTGTGTTCTGAACTATTTGAGAACATGGATAATTTATATTCATTTCACGGCTGGTTGCAAACCCATACTGACCTTTGCACGTCTACGGTACCCTGCCACATCCCAGAATGCAAAGCATATTTGGCTATGGGAAGCTCAAACTTGTAATGTGCACCTGAGCAGCTCAAAGTTGAATCATATTCACACAATAAACAAACTGCTCTGAAGTTCACTCGGAACTGGGCAGAGAACACCTGTTCTAACATCGCAACAAACGAACCCCACCATGTAAGAAAATAAGCCACAGTTTGACTTAAATGGACTAAATGGCACAGTGGTGAAAATACCCAAAGGTGATGTGCAGATGAGGTACATTTACGCACCTGTACAAGCGCATCTTCACCCAGGAGTGAGCAGGAGAGAGTGGGTGTTGTTCCCAGAAAACCAGAATCTGTCACTTCTTCTACAGTCTCACCGATGGACAGAACCAGAGTGGCATTGACGAAAGAGACAATAATGTAGGCATCGAACTCATCTAAGAACCAGAGTAAACACAGTAATGATCAGAAGAAAAAAAACAAAACAAAATTACTAATGGCATTGAACACACAAGTTTGGTTGCACACTGTTTCAGTAGGTGGTTATATGTTAGTTTACTTTAATAGAGTCAGCAAAGAAATGTTCATCTCCAGCATGTACTGCATGCGTGTACTGCATGCGTGTACTGCATGCATGTACTGCATGCATGTACTGCAGCGCCACACTGCTTCATGTGGCTGTCACATCACAAACATAGGGATGTCTGTCAGGGCAGCTGCTCCAGCTAGTGGTGAGTGGCTCCCTAACATCTTATACTAAACAGCTAACCAGTGATGTACATTAACATAACAGGAATATGTTTCACAGACTTTTCTTACTTTCAGCATGTTTTATAACCTTGATTAGCCACACACATCCTGGAACAAGAATATTCTTACCTTCTACATGTCTGCGTACAGTCCACACAGCATTGGGGTTACCGGGCAGTTCAGACACAGCCATCTCTGAAACCTGACAGAGGCGGAGAGAGGGGAACAGACAGGGTGGGGGAAAGAAAAAGAAAATTGAAAGTTTATCATCATTACAAAGACAAACACAACAAACCATTTTTAAAAGCTCATCTTCACAGTAATGGAAGTAAGACATTAACAGGGTACAGCCAACATTGTGAGCGTAACTCAAAGGCTGGGAAAAACGTGACACCAAGCTAACAGTCGTTCAAAGTGTGATATGAAAAGAAGGCTTTGTGTGTTTGCTGGAATCAGAGATAGTAAAAGACTCTTCAGTATTTGTTCAGAGAAGAGACATGAAAAAACTCATCAATTTCACAGCCAGCAAAGTACATGTGTGGGCTTTCTCTAATTACGTTAGAAAAAAAACAGTGTGTGTACCTCCAGTCCGTGCCGAAGGACCCTTAGAGTGGACCGGGGTCCTCGTCCACATGATACATAAAGCTGAGGTGTGTCCTCATTGGCCAAATCAGCAATCTGGAAGAAAGTAGGAAGAGAGTAGTCAATGAGCCAGAAATGTTCTGGTTTAAGATTTAAGAAAAAAATCTGTCTCACACCGCAACAAGTTCAGGCAATTAGATTAGTCCCCATGTTCATCTGACAGGACGCTCACCTGACAGGACATGATTGGTGACAGGTTCTCCTGTTCATCCACCAGCACAAGATTTTTAAGTGGGCGTGGCTGAAAGAAGAAGGTGTCTCCCTCTTCCAGCGGCATTGCCGATGAGAACTCGGGCTCATCATCATCATCACCCAAGTGGGCAATCTGGTAAAGGTAACTAAGGGAAAGAGAAATAGAGGTTAATCAAAGACTGAGAGATACGAAAAGAAACACTTGAGTTTCTGTTTGCAACCTACTGGTTTCCAAACTCTGAAGACACAAAGAGGAAGCCAGTCTTCAGGACGCACATCGCTGTTGCAACGGGAATTGTGTCAAAGTACTTCAGCCTAATTTCTGTGACCTAAGAGACAAAACAAGCATCGTTTTTTATTACGGGAATATGTATTATAATGAGCATAAATAGAAAACCATCCATCCACTTCCGCTTATCCTTTTCAGGGTCGCGGGGGGCGCTGGAGACTATCCCAGCTGTCATAGGGCGAGAGGCGGGGTACATCCTGGACAGGTCGCCAGTCTGTCGCAGGGCCAACACACAGGGACAAACAACCATTCAACACTCACATTCACTCGCACATTCACACCTAGTGGTAATTTGGATTATCCAAATAACCTATCCCCACAAGCTGCATGTCTTTGGACGGTGGGAGGAATAGAAAACCAATAATGGTAAATGGCCTGTATTTGTATAGCGCTTTACTTAGTCCCTAAGGACCCCAAAGCGCTTTACACGTTCAGTCATCCACCCATTCACACACACATTAACACACATAATGACAAAAGTTCAAGAAATGTTAATGAAGAATTTAAAAGTAATCCCTGCTGAGAACAAGAGTATTTGCGTTTGCTACTTTCTTGCTAAGCTAATGTCAACACGCTACAGATTTCCCTATAAAAGTAAAAGAGTGAGTTTATAAGCATTTGGCTCTTTCTGAAGAAGCTGAGGGAGCTAATCAAATTGAAAGTGAGCTTTTAATAAGATGAGCCATGAAAAAGAAATCGAGTAAAAAGCCTATTTTCAGACATTGGATAAACTGAGCAATTACATAAACTGGGCAGGATAAAATAAATACGACATGTTTATCTAGTGTTTGTTAATCAAGCAACTGTGATTCTAAGAAAGAAAAAAAACAGAAGCTGGAAGTGAACATAATTAGTCCCATTAAATAAATTTGTTAAAAATGTCTAGTTTCCATCCATCCTTACCATTTCTTCATCAGTTTCTAGAGTAACCTTAAAGATGTCTCCCTGCTCAGTCTGGGCCAGAAAAAAGAACATGGACTTGGTCTTGTGGGTAGCTGAGCACACAAATATCATGCCACGCTCTGGGTCATCCAGGTCGTTCTGTGGGGTGGAGCAGAAGAGAATGTGAGGGAGGATAAAAATAGACGTTCATGCAAAGAACAATGTGGGACTTGCAAAACAACCAAAATTCCACATGAACAGAGAAAAAAATGTTTAAAATCTACTTAGTGACTCACAGCTTAAAATCAGGTAAAGTCTCATGATATGTACTGATGTTATGATGCATCAAAACACACTTAAAATCTGCACAGGAAATCCTGTACTATAAATATTTGCTTTTTAATGTGCATTCCTGTAAGAAGGACTCACTCTACGCCGTGGAATGGGACAGCGAATGTCAGGCTGGTCTCCAAAATTCTTGTAGGTGATGTAGTTTTCAGAGCAGATTAAAACCCCACTGGGCCCATCAGAACCACCAGGAACTGGAAGCATTTAGAAGGGTTGTCATTTTTAAAAAACATAATGATGAAGGAGTAAGAATTTCAAAAAAGCACAGTAATCTCTATTTTACAACATAATGCTTTCTTTTAATACGACATCTAACGCTGTGTTATTGCGTTGGTAAACTTTTGTAGAGATCAGAGAGGGTGAATCTTTCTCCAGTGTTTCTCAGAGAAGAGACATGACAAACTCATCACATCTACAACACATTGATGTAACAATTCTTTGTAACCTCGCTGCAATGATTATCTTCTGAAAGCAAATCAATTTGTAAAAATGTTGATATTTCAACTACTCCCTACCTGATGAATAACACTACTGTTGTTTCCTTTAAATATGACCAACACTACTCAAATGCTCACCAGTTATGAGGAAATTTCCATGTTCTTCCAATGCCTCGCTGTACTTGCGGACCACATGGTTCAGGCCGAGATCCAGCTCGTAAAAGGTGAGCGTCTGTTGTGTGTTGGCAGCAGCTTCTCCTGTTGGGTCGTTGTCAGCTTCCTGTAGACATTAAACACACGTGATTATTCTGGTAAACAAACAAAACATGACTGTTTTTTTTTTCAATTAAAGTCATGCTGAGGTCAGAGAAGTTAAATCTTTCTCCAGTGACAGTCAGAGAAGAGACATGAAAACTCATCACACAACAACAGTTCAGTGTATGTGAAATTCAGCAGCCCTGCACGTTTGTGCTTTGTGTCCTTACCTCATAGTCCATCTCTAAGCAGGCAAACATGGGATTTTCAAACCCAACATCGACTCCAACCACATGGTAGACCAGTGTGTTTGCTTTATGGGCTTCCAGTGGAGAGGAGATGGTCAGTCTCGCAGCAGCATCTCTGTTCAGAATATACACCAGCTTCTGTTTCTCTATCGCTCCTAGTCAGATAAATGACAAAACATATTGTGTGCTTCATTTAGCTGGTTTAATACAACTATTTATATGTGTGTATATAAATTTTCTTCAGGATTTAAACAATAGTAACTCAGCACACATTAATTAACATCATAATTGTTCCACAAACACTTCTATCAAGGTAAAATTTTCTGATGTAGAACTACAAAATTTATAGCATTTGATGCTGATTTATTATCTTAAGCACCTGTAAGGCTCCTGGGGTTAGGTCAATTATAGCAATATTTACACCACTGACATTATACTAACACACCAAGGCCCAAATAAAAGAAAAATAATCATCAGTCTATAAACCAAATTATTATCTAAGCTGACAACCTTTGTCTTTGCCAATAAATAAATAAATAAATAAATGAATAAATAAATAACTGTATGGAGCCACAAAACATATTATAAAACCTATCAACTTTGCAGGTTTGTTAAAATGTCATGTTTTGTTGCATTTGTCAGATCATAAAAGTAACTTATCACCAAATGGAACAATTTTGAATTGGGGTGCTCATCTTATGAGAGAAGGAAAATAGCAATATAAAACTAAACAGTGCACAAACATCTGGATTCTGTCTGATATGATGGACTCTACATAATGGTCTAATGCTGATTTCATGCATACTTCATAAAATTCTCACCTATCATTACAGCTCTGCCTTTTGGGTCAACAGCAAGGAACTGTCCAGGAACAATACGGCGGCAGCCGCTCTTCCCAAATGTTTCCTGGTGGATCTTCTCAAACATATTTTTTGATGGATGATACTCCAGGATGACGATACGACCACTGTCACTCCCCACAACAATGTAATCTAAAAATACATAAATATCACTTAGAAACGACACCAGCCTGCCAACATTATATTAATTAAGATACGGTCATGTAATTAAAGCTTAGGTAATGAAAGCCAATGGAGGTCAACTTCCCCTTCTAATTGTAAATGAATAAAAAAAGAATGCACTACGAACAAAACATTAGTGTCAGACAAAAGATTTAATAAAAAACCACTTAAAAGAAAATTATTAATACATACCATTTAATCTGTGCAATCCATGTTTAGAGTTACAAACACATGCATGTGAGTGCATATGATGTCATTTCTGTACCTTTTGTTCCTCCAGTGAGTCTGAAGGCCATCAGGGATCTGATGATGCCAAACACTTCCATTGTGAGAAGAGTGTGCACCTTTCCTGTGTTGGCATCTGGCCGTAATAATTCCAGGATCTTTCCTCTGGAAACAACAATCTCCTGCATCTTGGTTCCTACCAAAACATAATATCAGACATATGATGTGGATAATTTTTATGGTTTTCCCTAAATCCTGCTTTTAAAAAAGCATTTTGTGATATTTCTTTTATGTATTTTTTAACCATGAGAAAACTATGCTTTACATTATCTCCATCAACATAATGAGTGAAACACCATGATAGGATAAACTCTAAGGACTATACAAACACAAGAAAAGATACTTAAATAAAACAATTAATGCTAATTAGTGCTAATTCTCATAGAGATTGCAGTTAAAGGCTTCTTTGACAATAAAGGAGGGGTACCAAGCTTTGATAAATTAACCATGACCTAACCAGACATAAAGCAGTGACATCTGGCGCAAATTCACCTGAGAAGTTTCCATGGATGGCATGGGTGATGCCGGTGGCACGCTGCAGGGTGATGTTGTAGAGAAACATGGCTTCCACTCGAATCTTATTCAGAGGAAGCTGAAAGAGCGCTTAACCCGGCTCAAAACTGTAAACAAAGAAAACCAAAAGTGTATTTACAGTAAGGAATCAAGAAGTTGGAGACCACTGGACAAAGTCACAATAAGCTACGCGGTCGCACTGGTGACAAATGAGGGCTCTTCAAACTGAGGTCAGCTGTAGTGGGACTGTGGAGCAATACATAGCGACTGCACTCATCACAATATTGCTATGAAAAGTTGGTGGAGAGGTGTAGCGTTTGCTGTACACAAATCCTACGGCGCCGCTAACGTTAGCTAAACATTAGCTGTGAGAAAATTAACGTTCACCGGACATTTATTTACTACCTCTGTGCTTGTAAACCGTGCAATAGGGGTCAAGAATTCCTTTAACACGAATTTAAACTACTCAAAACGATCGTTTACATCAATCCAACAGTATGAGAACATGGCCCATTCATACAAAGCGCCACTTCTGCTTAACGTCCCCCCCCCCCCCCCCTTTTTTTTTTTTTTGCTATATTACTTTACCTAGTGCAAACTTCACACACATAAAACATCTGTTTAATTGCGGAAGAGATGCAGTTCTGCAAGATATAATATTTACCGGTGTGTTTCGTAAGATGACTCTGATTTCAGATGGATAAAGTTTCATTTACGAAAACTATTTCCTTGAAACCCTGAGAAGCCGACGCTGAACCGCCGTTGGTGGGTCCTTTGCCAGCCAAACACGCCGTCGCAAGAGCTGGCCTACACAGTGCCTGACGGAAATGAGAGACTGTAGTACTGCATTGTGCACAGCAGATGACGACAAAGACCTCAAGATTAACGGAATTATCGCGATTGGGCGCCATAAGAAAAATAATATCTGTAAAATAGTTTCCCACTGCATTTATTGCCCCTGTCTTCTGCACGCTTTATCATGATAGCACTCTACACTCTACTACACTATTTAGTCCAAAACCATAAATAACCCGTATGATTGTTGCACACTAGAAAAGAAAGGCAAAATGTAGAAAATAAACAATTATGTTTGTGTCCTTGATATTAAGTTACATTTAACTTAATTAAGGAGCCGTTAAGAAAAAATTAGCAGGATTTTTAAAATGGGGTGGCCCATGGGAGGGACGTGAGAGAAATGCAGGGAGGTCCAGTAGTACCAAGGTAGGCAGAGATGATGGGAAATCAGAAAATAAAAGCAAACAAAGCTAAAGCAGTTTGTTAGGTTAGTTATATAATGATCATTGATATTCACAGACGTACCTTCATAAAAACGCATTAGGAGATGTCACAAATCGTCCTAACACACTGTGTGCTCTCTGTCACTTTAACACTGTGCTGTAATAAAATAGCAAGTGTTATTATTGAGATGTTACTGCGGGAAAAACATTTTTGCAGCTCAATGTTGAAGCTGCAGTTAATAATGGAGGTTTGCATGTTTTCACTGCAAAACACAAAAGCGTATATCAAACTGTGTGACATTTGCCACCCACAAAACGCGTTCTACATGCAATTGCTCTCGCTTACGGCCATACCACCCTGAACACGCCCGATCTCGTCTGATCTCGGAAACTAAGCAGGGTCGGGCCTGGTCAGTACTTGGATGGGAGACCGCCTGGGAATACCAGGTGCTGTAAGCTTTTTGGCTTCTACACACAAACTGCAGAGTGCGCTGATGCTCACTCAGTGGCGACAGCATTGGCTTTTGCTTTGAAAAAATACAAATGACAGTTTAAACACTGAAACTAATTTGAGCTGCTTTAGCTCATTCTCTAGTACATGTTTGCTTTGTGAGTCCTAAACAAACCTGGGAGTTTAATTTGAATACATTTGATTTATGTAGCACCATTTTAAAATAACAATTGTTAAATATAATAAATAAAAGACCTTAAAAATAATAGAGACAAAACCCTAACAATTAAATAATCCCCTATGAGCAAGCACTTGGGGATGGTGGGATGGAAAAAACCCTTTTAAGAAATGTTCAGCAGAATGAGGCTCAAGGACGAGCAACTGGTTGGGGATGACAGAAAAGACAAAATAAGAAAAAAATCAAGAGCATACGAGGACAAGACAAAACACATGATGGGAGGAAAAGGACCAACGTTACTGACACGCAGTAGTGATATATTAACACACAGAGTAAAAGACAGAAGTGCTCAGTGCATGATGGGAAGTTAATCAGCAGTTGTGGCCAATAACAGCATAACTAAAGGATGGGACAGGGTCAGCTGATCCAGCTGCAGCTGTAAGACTGATCAAAAAGGAAAGTTATGAGTTTAATGTTAAAAGACGAGAGCGTTTCTGGTTAAACAGGACAGGGACAGGAAAGCTGAAGGGTCAGCCTCCCATTAGACTCATTAGACCTCACCAGAGTGAACAACTTTCTCTGCAGCAACACTACTCATAACTTTTATTCACACCCTGTCCTGATACTTCTATTTCATCTGCTATAAACAATAACCATACACTATTATTGCAATCTATACTACAGCTCAAAAGTCTATAGAGAATTAGAAATGTCTTATTTACTGTCAACAGTGAAAATCTTTTGATGTTTTACTAAATTAATCAGAAGCGTAAAGAAATATAAATAATTAACGGTAACATTTATCATAAATCACAAATGAGATTTAGTGGAATATCTACTTAGTGTTGTTGAGACGTCGGTCTCTCCGATTCTTTTTGTCTTGGTAGAGATCACGCAGAGATGTTTCCAAATTTCACACAATCCTTTTATTACCCATTTTCCTTACAGATGCATCTGGAGATCAGCACACTGCATCCTGTGCAGTCCTACTCTAAAGGCTGATCTGAAGGGTTTCACACAACAATTACAGTTATAGTCTCTGGTCTCCAATTTCTACAGTAAATCCCCCACAATGGAAAAACACTGGTAAAGTGGCCTGGGGTGCTGACACCCTGACCCCCATCTCCTTTTAAGGTAATGTACATTGGCAATTGTCTGCCCCTCACCCTCAGTAAATCTTGCTACTGTCCTGTGTTTGGGGGTTAACTGCCCCACTTCCCTGCACCCCAGTTCTTTGTTCCCATCCCAGGACTATTTTCTATTTTGTAATCTTAAATCCTATCAACAACAAAATCATACTACGACACACACTAATAAACTACATTCACTATGACCTCAATACCTATTACACAGTCCATTATTTCTACAGTGTACTGTTATGAAAACAACAGAATGATGATGAGACACTGTGGTAAAGTCTTACAGGTATATTTGCAGATAGTTATCAATACAGGATAAACACTATGGGCTCCAGGAGACAGGGCAGAGGTAGTGAAGGTTGTCTGGAGGCACACTCAGACACTGTCACAGAAGGTCGTGGAGATCCGTAACGCTGAAACGTCTGCACAGAAACAAAGAGTGAGCAAAGGCAAGAACTGATGGAAAATGTGACATGACTGTGGCATGATACGTTACCTTGGTACTGCAATGATCTGGTTGTTTAGAAGCCAGCATGAAGACCTCGCGAGGAACAGGCGAGTAATCAGCTGATTCTTCACAAGTGACTGAGGGATGGGAAGGTGGAGGAGCATTCCCTAAAAAAGACAAGAACACGGACAAGAACACAGGCATACACCGAAAGAGGAGAGAGAGAAAGAAGCAGGCCAGAAAAAGAGGGCAAGGGAACCATGACATCTACTGAGGCCCATTTTCATTTGGTACATCGTGCCACCAGATGTCAGTTTGTGATGTTACATCCAAACTTGTCAGTCAAGAAACCTGTTTCCAAAGATATCAGCACAAACCAAAATCAGTGTGCGTATTAAAAACAGTAAATTATCGAGGTTTGTGATGGATCATCCCATTTTCTGTTTGTAATCTGATTAAATCAAATGTGTTCCATGTGTCCATACAAGAGTGAGTGTTACTAAAATTTGGTCCATGTATAACTGTGTAGCAGTGGCGGCTCCTGAAAAAAATCTCAGGGGGGGCAATTTTTATGATATCGACTAAAATGACCCATTTAATGAGTACATCAAACAACACAATTTTAATTTGTTGCTAGGTGATTAACTCATACAGTGATACCTCATGCCCACTAGATGGCAACACACAACAGAAAGCTTGGCTTGACCTTAATACAATCGATGATTTTAGATAAAATATGACGGTTTTTATCTACCTCTTCGTTGTGCCTTCTTAAAGCAATCCGATGTCCATCATCTAGCTGCGCCGCTATGCTAGTTTTCCCTAGCACAGCTAGCTTTACACTGTTGTCCATATGAACTCGTGAGCTTTCATGTTTCTTGATTCGTTCGGAGAGGTGCTTTAAGTCGGTTTGTCCAGATTGTGTCCACGTCAAATCACACTTGTCACTTTTGAACAGTATGCACGGGAAACAAAAAAGTGCATTAGCTGTTCCACAGCCTGTCAGCCACGACTTGCGCTGGAACCAACTCCGACAAAAAGTCCTGTTGTATGCTTTTGACTTCTCCTTCGTTGCCTGGGTTAGTTGAATTTCGGGCTTGTCAGGTCCCAACTCTTTAACTTGCAGTTTTTCTGCCATTGTCCTTCTGGCAAAAGGGTAGGTTAGAAGCGATCTAACCGAATTTGGGGGAGGCTGTGCCTCAACCGTTAACAATACCGCTGCCATCGTCTCTCTCTGACCTTATAGCTCACTTAGGCTACTGACTGAGGTAAAATTCTAGAACAGCAAATCTTCGCGCGTTTTCTGCAGGGGCGCAATTTTAAGCGCCCCCAAACCATTTAATTCAGCGACGCTGATAGGTCAAATATTTATTATTTTCCCCTGGCAACCATTTAATGATAGGCTATTTCGCTGCATATCAAGGGCGCTTTGACGAGCGCCCCAGAAGAAGAAAAACACCGTTTGTTGGTTGAACTTTAATGAGTCAGCTGGTGAAAATGTTAAAATACGCCTGGCTGTATATGGGCACACACATAGTAAAACTATCATTGATGAATTTTTTAAAAATATATATTTTTACTCCTCCACATTTGGGGGGGCGGAGCCCGAGCGCCCCCTATGGGCCAGCCGCCACTGCTGTGTAGACATTTCCTAATGCATCATGAGTGATTTAACCAATAAAAGATTCATTAAACACACATCTGTGAAAACATTACTGGTAAACTTTGCCAGTTGCCAGTAAACTATTATGTTAAAGCAAATATAATTTTACAATTAAGACAAGAATGTTTGAAACTGACCACAAACTTTTGAGCAGCAGTGTGTGTTGTATGCATGTGTCTGTCTGTATCTGATCAGGATTTTGTCATCAGTGTCAACAAAACGCTCATTTTTTTAGTTGTTTCTGTCATCAAAAATTGAGTTGGAGTGTTTTAACTCTGATGGCAATCTCTCCCTAACAAGTCCACTTTATTGCGTGCTCATTTTCTCCTATTAGTGGCTCATACGTATATAATTAGGAAACATGCATTAAGTCAGCGGTCCTCAACCTTTTTTGCGCCACGGACCGGTTTATGCCCGACAATATTTTCACGGACCGGCCTTTAAGGTGTCGCGGATAAATACAACAAAATAAAACTAGTACCGGTACCGAAAAAAAGAAGATTTATCCATAACACACTCGAAAAGACCCAGGGACACCGAGTTAACGATAAAAACGATAAAAAAAATAACGCTGAAAACCGATAAAAACCCTGAAAACCATACATTTCACACCTGAGCCTCAACTCTCGCGGCCCGGTACCAAACGACTCACGGACCGGTACCGGTCCGAGGCCCGGGGGTTGGGGACCGCTGCATTAAGTGCACTAATTTCTCACACTTATCAGTGGCTCATGGTTGCTTAAGGCCTATGTCTGTACTTGACCACAGAGGCAGAGCATCATTCAACCTGCCAGCTGCCTATCTTGGGAGCTTTTCAAGGATGACAGACTCCACTTTCTCTGCAGCAAGACAGCTCATAACTTTTTTACAGTGTCTCCCTGTCCTCATACTTCTATATATTCTTCTGTAATAGATAACTATACACTATCATTGCAATCTACACTACAGCTCAAAAGTTTGAAGTCAATTTTCACCTGGTTTATAACCATGTGATCGTTCCACACAAGAGTGATTGTTACTAAAAATGGGCCCATGTATAAGTGTGTAGACATTTCCTAATGCATCATGGGTGATTTAACTTAAATGATTCATTAAACACACATCTGTGAAAACATTTCTGATCATTTTCATGTAATATTATGTTAAAGTAAATGTAAATTATTAATTAAAAGACAACTGTTTGAAACTGACCTCAAACTTTTGAGCAGTAGTGTGTGTTGTATGCATGTGTCTGTCTGTATCTGATCAGGATTTTGTCATCAGTGTCAACAAAACTTAAGGTTATGTATATAACCCCGGTTCTCTGAGTAGCATGAGTGAGTGTCTCACTATGGGGGAACGCCTCCTGCGTGACCTCATCAGAAGCTCAAATACCATTACGCCAGCCCTTACAGGCTGGCTAGGTGACACCCATGTCAGGAGGGGCCAGTGCCTCCCTATATAATAGGCTGACATAGCGTCAGATGTCATTCAAAACAAGCCCACCTCTACCTCGCTTCCATAGCAAGGAGGGCGGTCTGGTGAGACACTCACTCATGCTACTCAGAGAACCGGGGTTATATACATAACCTTAAGTTCTCTTTCATAGCATTCGTTTCGTGTCTCACTATGGGAGAAATACTGACTCCCGGATTGCCAGACATGCCTGTTAAGAAGACAACTGTCCCCAACAGCACTTCACAGGGGAGAGGCCCCCACCCGGGAAGAACCTGCACTGAGGACCGAATGTGCTAGGTTAGGCGCTGTCACATCTAACCTGTAAAACCTAGCAAATGTATGAGGCGAGGTCCAGCACGCAGCTGCACACACCTCCTGAATAGAAACTCCCCTAAAGAGAGCCCATGAGGTTGCCAGACCTCTAGTGGAATGCGCACGTAAGCCAGCAGGGGGCTGAAGGCCCCCGCTAGTATAGGCCAAGGCAATCGCTCCCACTATCCAATGGGAGAGGCGCTGTTTAGACACAGGCTTTCCCATATGTGGTTTAGCCCAGGACACGAACAGCTGGTCACTTTGTCTGACACTCTGGGTTCGGTCCATGTAAATGCGCAGAGCACGGACTGGACACAAGGTATGCAGCCGCTGTTGCTCCTCTGAGGAGAAAGGCGGTGGGCAAAAGGCCGGCAGTTCTATAGGGGAACATGCGCCGACAACCTTTGGGACAAAGGCAGGGTTGAGCCGCACACAGACCCTCGTATTATCCGAGGAGAACTGAATGCATGACTGATGCACTGAGAGAGCGTGGATCTCTCCCACACGTTTAGCAGAAGCTAAAGCAATTAAAAGAGCCATCTTCAAGGACAGAAATTTCAACTCAACCTGTTCCAGGGGTTCAAATGGGCAACAGGAGAGCGCAGCCAATACTGTGGGAAGGTCCCACGATGGAGCCAACGGCCTAGACGTAGGCAAGTTACGCCGCGCACCCTTCATGAAACGGCAAATTAAGGGATGCTGGCCAACAGTCTTTCCCTCAAAACCAATATGGCAGGCTGAAATCGCTGCCAAATACACCTTGATGGTGGAGAAGGCTTTACCCTTATCAATCAGGGCCTGAAGAAATGACAGAATCACAGCCACAGAGCACTGAGAAAGGGATGGCCTGTGATTCTAAGCACCAGCTTTCAAACACACGCCACTTGTGCTCATATAGCGTCCGAGTAGACGATGCTCCAGAACACTGAATGGTGTCGATAACACTATGAGGGAGCCCCACCGTGTTCAGGTTAAACCACTCACGGGCCAAGCCCATAGAGCTAGCCTCTCTGGGTGGGGGTGGAATATTTCCCCCTGTGCCTGAGACAGGAGGTCTCTGCGCAGTGGTAACGGCCAAGGAGGGCCGCACAGCTGCTGAAAAATCTCCGCCAGCCAGTGTTTCCCTGGCCAGTGCGGGGCTATCAGGATCATATAGTGACTTCTCTCCCTCACTCTGGCCAGAGTTGGAGAAATGAGGGCCACTGGGGGAAAAGCATAGAGGAGGGTTCTCGGCCACTCGTGAGCTAGAGCATCCACCCCGAGTGGAGCTCTCTGATCGTGCAGCGAGTAAAACAGGGGACACTGAGCATTCTCCCTGGATGCATAAACGTCCACGGTCGCCTGACCGAATCGCAGCCAGATCTGCTTCACCACCTCCGGGTGAAGCTTCCAGTCCCCATACAGCGGGTTGCCCCTGGAGAGAAGATCTGCTCCAAAGTTCAAGATCCCCGGCACGTGAGCTGCTCTCAGTGACAGCAGGTGGACACTGCTCCAGACTATCAGTCTGTGTGCCAGCGTGTGTAACTTGGGGGACCCCAGACCCCCCTGTCTGTTGATGTAGGCCACAACGGTGGAATTGTCCGACCTCACTAAAACATGATGACCTCTCAGCCAAGGGAGAAAGTGTTTTAGTGACAGGTGAACCGCCAGCAGTTCCAGACAGTTTATGTGGGCGGAGCGCATGTGAGGGCCCCATTCCCCATTCACTGTTCTGCCCTCGTGGGTGGCCCCCCAGCCGGAAAGAGAGGCATCTGTGGAAATCACCTTCCTGGCTGAAACTGCCCCCATGGCAATGCCCTGAGACAAGAAACCTGGCCTCTTCCACTCGCGGAGAGCGAGTGAACAGTCTGCAGAGACTCTCACGCGACGGTGGCCGTCTCGGTGAGGGTCCAGTCCCCGCGAGCCCACCCAGCGCTGAAAGCCTCTCATGTGCAGGCGTCCCAGTGTTATCGCCACTAGAGAAGAAGCCATCAGACCGAGCAGCCTCTGGCACTGTTTGAGGGTCACTGTGTTGCCTCTGCGAAACAGTGCAAGGGATGACTGTATGGCCGCCGTTCTCTCCGGGGACAGAAAAGCCCTCACCCAAAGGGAGTCTAGGCTGAGCCCTATGAAAGTAATGCATTGAGTTGGCGTCAATGAGCTCTTTTCCACGTTTATCTGGAAACCCAAACTCTCCAGATGGTGTATGAGAGCATTTGTGTGACAAGTCGCTCCCTGGCGGGTTGGTGCTGCCACCAGCCAATCGTCGATGTACGTGGCCACCCGAATGCCCTTTTTCCTGAGCGGGGCCACTGCTGCCTCGGTGCATTTCACAAACACCCTTGGGCTCAGTGAGAGACCAAAAGGCAGGACTACAAACTCGTAAGCCATCCCCTGGAAAGCAAATCTCAGATACTTTCGGTGTGGGGGATATATGGGGATGTGGAAATAAGCATCCCTCAGGTCGATTGATGTGAACCAGTCGCCCGCTCGTACAAACCGTAGCAGCGAGGCGTGCGTCAACATCCTGAACTTGTATGTCCTCAAATGCCGGTTCAGGGCACGGAGATCCAGAATGGCTCTCATCCCCCTCCCCCCTTTCTTTGGCACAAGGAAATACCTTGAATAAAATCCGCTGTGCATTTCCTCGGGAGGGACAACTCTTATAGCTCCTTTGTCTCTCAAGGTGGAAAACTGGCAGACTCGCCCGGAGCACGAGAGTAAACAATTTCTTTGAATTGTGGTGGAGCGACACTGAATTGCAGCCTGTAGCCCTTTTTCAATGTCCTCAGCACCCATGCTGACTGAGTGCAGGTGGCCCAGCTCTCCATGTGGAGAGACAGAGCGCTCACCGGCCACTCCACCGAATATGGCGTTTTGGCGCCCCCTTGTGGTCGCAACGCGAAACACACACCATTTCGGCGTCCCGTCACCTCTGTCACAGGCGAGCGAGGTGACGGGCTCATCTGCATCATCACAGCCGTGGAAACGCGAGTCTCCACGGGCTGCGTTATGGCAGACGGTGCTCCGTTTTTCAGCATGTTTGATTTTCCCATGTGTTTTGCAACACTCGACAGCGCCCTCGGCAAACTGCCTGGATGCGCGTGTCGGGGCTTTTTTAATACAGAATGCATGAGAGAAGTGCTCGTGTGGAACACGTCCCGTTGAACTTGCTCTGGAACGGAGCTGGGAGGCGGGAGGGTGGCCCATGAAGGGGGGAAACTGGGTTCGCTCCCGCCTAGAGGAGAGGCTGTCAGGCCAGCCGCTTCTTCCTCCTCACGATCGCGGCAGCGGGGGGAGGAGGAGGGGCCGCTTGAGGTCTGGCCTGGGGAGACTGCTTCCGAGTCCATGGATTCTTAGGGGCCCCTTAGGCACTCTGGGAATCCTGAAAGCGGGGACCGGGCGAGACGCTGCCTGCGCGAATGACTGGCGCGGCGCTGCTGGGGTGGCGTGCTGGGCCCTCCTCGGCAGGCAGAGTTTCAGAGCCTCCTCATCTCTCTTTTTCTCCTCACATCTCTTCTGCATGGATGTAACAGCCGCACCGAAGAGACCGTGAGGGACGACAGGGGTGTCGAGGAGTTCCTCTTTTTCCTTAGTCGTCAGGTTGGTGAGCCCGAGCCAGCGTGCTCGCTCCTGAAGAACCATGAGGCCCATGGCTCTCCCAGTAGCCTGTATGGCTACCTTGTGGAGGCGGAGGACGTGGTCAGTTATAATGCAGATTTCTTCCCACACTGTGGTATCTGTGTTAGCTGTCATGTCCTCTTCTAGCTCAGCTTGGTAAGCCATTAGCATAGAAGAGGCGTTGTGGGCTCTCACTGACAGAGCCGCTGCCTTGTAGCACTTATCTGTAAGGCTAGACTGGAAGCGGTCTGTTTTGGAGGGGAGAGATGGGGCCGATGAGGACAGAGACGTCTTCGGGTGAAGATGGCTCGCCACCAACGGCTCCACTTGTGGCATCCGGCGGAGGCCGATAGACTCCATCCCCTCACAATCCAGCAGGGAGCTCCCCACGATGGGGTGTTTCTCGCTGCAAGGTTTTGCTTTCCACGTCACCGCTATCTCATCGAGTAGCTCAGGGAAAACAGGCAACACATGCTTCCCCGTCTTTTTCGCCTTCGGCAATTTCTTACCGTCAAAACGAGACTTTACAACCTCTGTTTGTATGGCGGGCCACGGGATGTTGAGCCTGGCGGCTGCGCGCTTGCACATGTCCTGCATGTCGAGATCCAGGGGAGACGGCGGTGTCGGTTTTTCAACCTCGCCGGTAGCCGAGGGCTTTGCAGCCCAGCTGATGCTAGCCAAGGAGGTGGAATCGTCCTCCTCGCCGTCGTCAGACAGCAGGAGCTCCGAGTCAGCCGACTCATCTCCGTCCTCGTTAGCATCTCCTCCCCAGGTGACTCCAGCATCGCGGAAAAACACACGATCTCCGTGTGCCTCCAGCGACGGGAAAGCGGTCGCGATGGGCTGAGGGTCTGCCTCTGCCCAGCTCGGCCCTGGCGTTGCGGCCAAATTACCGGGCATCTCAGTTTCTCCTTGCGCCGCAGCAGCCTCACACAGCAAAGGGTCGCCGCCCGACAGGTTAGCCCAGCGAGCTAGCCTGCGGCGGAGTAGTTTGCATGGGAAAGACGCGCAGTGGATACAGTCGTGTGCAGGCGTCAGGGCAGCCTGAGCGTGAGATAAGCCCAGGCATGCCGCACACACGGGGTGTGTATCCCAGGCAGAAATCTTCTTGCCGCAAGGACAAAGTTTTGCAACTTCGTTGGCCGTCGTAGCCATGGTTAGCTAGAGGGTTGCGCACGTTAGCGAGACTGACACTGAGTGCGGAGAATATTGCTATTCCTCGCTAGCGTGGGGTGAAAAGTGTTGCTACTTTTCTACAGGTATTGCTACCTAATGTGTAAAACCGCTAGCCTCGAAGGGTATTGCTACCTGATGGTGAAGCTAGGGGTACCTTTATTAGCAAAGTGTTGCTACTTCGCTTTCGGAAAGTATTGCTACTTCCCTGGGTGAAAGTATTGCTACTTGGCACCAGCACTAGCTACAGAACAGTATTGCTACTGCTTGTATGCTAGTGGACAACTGAAAAGCTGGGAACAAAGCGCCCGGCGACCGAGTTGTTCACTCGAATCTGTGGACAGTTTAGCTTTAGCACCCAATAGCACAGTTGTCTACAGGCTTCTGTGAGAAGCGAGAAGAGGTTTTTGAATGACATCTGACGCTATGTCAGCCTATTATATAGGGAGGCACTGGCCCCTCCTGACATGGGCGTCACCTAGCCAGCCTGTAAGGGCTGGCGTAATGGTATTTGAGCTTCTGATGAGGTCACGCAGGAGGCGTTCCCCCATAGTGAGACACGAAACGAATGCTATGAATGAGAACGCTCATTTTTTTAGCTGTGTCTATCATCAAAAATTGAGTTGGAGTGTTTTAACTCTGATGGCAATCTCTCCCTAACAAGTCCACTTTATTGCGTGCTCATTTTCTCCTATTAGTGGCTCATACGTATATAATTAGGAAACATGCATTAAGTCAGCGGTCCTCAACCTTTTTTTGCGACACGGACCGGTTTATGCCCGACAATATGTTCACGGACCGGCCTTTAAGGTGTCGCGGATAAATACAACAAAATAAAACTAGTACCGGTACCGAAGAAAAGAAGATTTATTCATAACACACTTGAAAAGACCCAGGGACACCGAGTTAACGATAAAAACGATAAAAAAAATAACGCTGAAAACTGATAAAAACCCTGAAAACCATACATTTCACACCTGAGCCTCAACTCTCGCGGCCCGGTACCAAACGACTCACGGACCGGTACCGGTCCGAGGCCCGGGGGTTGGGGACCGCCGCATTAAGTGCACTAATTTCTCACACTTATCAGTGGCTCATGGTTGCTTAAGGCCTATGTCTGTACTTGACCACAGAGGCAGAGCATCATTCAACCTGCCAGCTGCCTATCTTGGGAGCTTTTCAAGGATGACAGACTCCACTTTCTCTGCAGCAAGACAGCTCATAACTTTTTTACAGTGTCTCCCTGTCCTCATACTTCTATATATTCTTCTGTAATAGATAACTATACACTATCATTGCAATCTACACTACAGCTCAAAAGTTTGAAGTCAATTTTCACCTGGTTTATAACCATGTGATCGGTCCACACAGGAGTGATTGTTACTAAAAATGGGCCCATGTATAAGTGTGTAGACATTTCCTAATGCATCATGGGTGATTTAACTTAAATGATTCATTAAACACACATCTGTGAAAACATTTCTGATCATTTTCATGTAATATTATGTTAAAGTAAATGTAAATTATTAATTAAAAGACAACTGTTTGAAACTGACCACAAACTTTTGAGCAGCAGTGTGTGTTGTATGCATGTGTCTGTCTGTATCTGATCAGGATTTTGTCATCAGTGTCAACAAAACGCTCATTTTTTTAGCTGTGTCTGTCATCAAAATTGAGTTGGAGTGTTTTAACTCTGATGGCAATCTCTCCCTAACAAGTCCACTTTATTGCGTGCTCATTTTCTCCTATTAGTAGCTCATAGGAGTCTAACTAATGAACTGTATGCATGTTTCCTAATCTGTCACACTTATCAGTGGCTCATGGTTGCTTAAGGCCTATGTCTGTACTTGACCACAGAGGCAGAGCATCATTCAACCTGCCAGCTGCCTATCTTGGGAGCTTTTCAAGGATGACAGACTCCACTTTCTCTGCAGCAAGACAGCTCATAACTTTTTTACAGTGTCTCCCTGTCCTCATACTTCTATATATTCTTCTGTAATAGATAACTATACACTATCATTGCAATCTACACTACAGCTCAAAAGTTTGAAGTCAATTTTCACCTGGTTTATAACCATGTGATCGGTCCACACAGGAGTGATTGTTACTAAAAATGGGCCCATGTATAAGTGTGTAGACATTTCCTAATGCATCATGGGTGATTTAACTTAAATGATTCATTAAACACACATCTGTGAAAACATTTCTGATCATTTTCATGTAATATTATGTTAAAGTAAATGTAAATTATTAATTAAAAGACGACTGTTTCAATCTGACCACAAACTTTTGAGCAGCAGTGTGTGTTGTATGCATGTGTCTGTCTGTATCTGATCAGGATTTTGTCATCAGTGTCAACAAAACGCTCATTTTTTTAGCTGTGTCTGTCATCAAAAATTGAGTTGGAGTGTTTTAACTCTGATGGCAATCTCTCCCTAACAAGTCCACTTTATTGCGTGCTCATTTTCTCCTATTAGTGGCTCATAGGAGTCTAACTAATGAACTGTATGCATGTTTCCTAATCTGTCACGCTTATCAGTGGCTCATGGTTGCTTAAGGCCTATGTCTGTACTTGACCACAGAGGCAGAGCATCATTCAACCTGCCAGCTGCCTATCTTGGGAGCTTTTCAAGGATGACAGACTCCACTTTCTCTGCAGCAAGACAGCTCATAACTTTTTTACAGTGTCTCCCTGTCCTCATACTTCTATATATTCCTCTGTAATAGATAACTATACACTATCATTGCAATCTACACTACAGCTCAAAAGTTTGAAGTCAATTTTCACCTGGTTTATAACCATGTGACCAGTCCACACAGCAGTGATGGTTACAAAAAATGGGCCCATATAAAAGTGTGTAGACATTTCCTAATGCATCATGGGTGATTTAACTTAAATGATTCATTAAACACACATGTGTGAAAACATTACTGATAATTTCATGTAATATTATGTTAAAGTAAATGTAAGTTATTAATTAAAAGACGACTGTTTCAGTCTGACCACAAACTTTTGAGCAGTAGTGTGTGTTGTATGCATGTGTCTGTCTGTATCTGACCAGGATTTTGTCATCAGTGTCAACAAAACGCTCATTTTTTTAGCTGTGTCTGTCATCAAAAATTGAGTTGGAGTGTTTTAACTCTGATGGCAATCTCTCCCTAACAAGTCCACTTTATTGCGTGCTCATTTTCTCCTATTAGTGGCTCATAGGAGTCTAACTAATGAACTGTATGCATGTTTCCTAATCTGTCACGCTTATCAGTGGCTCATGGTTGCTTAAGGCCTATGTCTGTACTTGACCACAGAGGCAGAGCATCATTCAACCTGCCAGCTGCCTATCTTGGGAGCTTTTCAAGGATGACAGACTCCACTTTCTCTGCAGCAAGACAGCTCATAACTTTTTTACAGTGTGTCCCTGTCCTCATACTTCTATATATTCTTCTGTAATAGATAACTATACACTATCATTGCAATCTACACTACAGCTCAAAAGTTTGAAGGCAATTTTCACCTGGTTTATAACCATGTGATCGGTCCACACAGCAGTGATGGTTACTAAAAATGGGCCCATGTATAAGTGTGTAGACATTTCCTAATGCATCATGGGTGATTTAACTTAAATGATTCATTAAACACACATGTGTGAAAACATTTCTGATAATTTTCTGTAATATTATGTTAAAGTAAATGTAAGTTATTAATTAAAAGACGACTGTTTCAGTCTGACCACAAACTTTTGAGCAGTAGTGTGTGTTGTATGCATGTGTCTGTCTGTATCTGACCAGGATTTTGTCATCAGTGTCAACAAAACGCTCATTTTTTTAGCTGTGTCTGTCATCAAAAATTGAGTTGGAGTGTTTTAACTCTGATGGCAATCTCTCCCTAACAAGTCCACTTTATTGCGTGCTCATTTTCTCCTATTAGTGGCTCATAGGAGTCTAACTAATGAACTGTATGCATGTTTCCTAATCTGTCACGCTTATCAGTGGCTCATGGTTGCTTAAGGCCTATGTCTGTACTTGACCACAGAGGCAGAGCATCATTCAACCTGCCAGCTGCCTATCTTGGGAGCTTTTCAAGGATGACAGACTCCACTTTCTCTGCAGCAAGACAGCTCATAACTTTTTTACAGTGTCTCCCTGTCCTCATACTTCTATATATTCTTCTGTAATAGATAACTATACACTATCATTGCAATCTACACTACAGCTCAAAAGTTTGAAGGCAATTTTCACCTGGTTTATAACCATGTGATCAGTCCACACAGCAGTGATGGTTACTAAAAATGGGCCCATGTATAAGTGTGTAGACATTTCCTAATGCATCATGGGTGATTTAACTTAAATGATTCATTAAACACACATGTGTGAAAACATTACTGATAAGCTTTCTGTAATATTATGTTAAAGTAAATGTAAGTTATTAATTAAAAGACGACTGTTTCAGTCTGACCACAAACTTTTGAGCAGTAGTGTGTGTTGTATGCATGTGTCTGTCTGTATCTGACCAGGATTTTGTCATCAGTGTCAACAAAACGCTCATTTTTTTAGCTGTGTCTGTCATCAAAAATTGAGTTGGAGTGTTTTAGCTCTGATGGCAATCTCTCCCTGACAAGTCCACTTTATTGCGTGCTCATTTTCTCCTATTAGTGGCTCATAGGAGTCTAACTAATGAACTGTATGCATGTTTCCTAATCTGTCACGCTTATCAGTGGCTCATGGTTGCTTAAGGCCTATGTCTGTACTTGACCACAGAAGCAGAGCATCATTCAACTTGCCAGCTGCCTATCTTGGGAGCTTTTCAAGGATGACAGACTCCACTTTCTCTGCAGCAAGACAGCTCATAACTTTTTTACAGTGTCTCCCTGTCCTCATACTTCTATATATTCTTCTGTAATAGATAACTATACACTATCATTGCAATCTACACTACAGCTCAAAAGTTTGAAGGCAATTTTCACCTGGTTTATAACCATGTGATCAGTCCACACAGCAGTGATGGTTACTAAAAATGGGCCCATGTATAAGTGTGTTGACATTTCCTAATGCATCATGGGTGATTTAACTTAAATAATTCATTAAACACACATGTGTCAAAACATTTCTGATAATTTTCCTGTAATATTATGTTAAAGTAAATGTAAGTTATTAATTAAAAGATGACTATTTCAGTCTGACCACAAACTTTTGAGCAGTAGTGTGTGTTGTATGCATGTGTCTGTCTGTATCTGATCAGGATTTTGTCATCAGTGTCAACAAAACGCTCATTTTTTTAGCTGTGTCTGTCATCAAAATTGAGTTGGAGTGTTTTAACTCTGATGGCAATCTCTCCCTAACAAGTCCACTTTATTGCGTGCTCATTTTCTCCTATTAGTGGCTCATAGGAGTCTAACTAATGAACTGTATGCATGTTTCCTAATCTGTCACGCTTATCAGTGGCTCATGGTTGCTTAAGGCCTATGTCTGTACTTGACCACAGAGGCAGAGCATCATTCAACCTGCCAGCTGCCTATCTTGGGAGCTTTTCAAGGATGACAGACTCCACTTTCTCTGCAGCAAGACAGCTCATAACTTTTTTACAGTGTCTCCCTGTCCTCATACTTCTATATATTCTTCTGTAATAGATAACTATACACTATCATTGCAATCTACACTACAGCTCAAAAGTTTGAAGGCAATTTTCACCTGGTTTATAACCATGTGATCAGTCCACACAGCAGTGATGGTTACTAAAAATGGGCCCATGTATAAGTGTGTAGACATTTCCTAATGCATCATGGGTGATTTAACTTAAATGATTCATTAAACACACATGTGTGAAAACATTACTGGTAATCTTTGTGTAATATTATGTTAAAGTAAATGTAAGTTATTAATTAAAAGACGACTGTTTCAGTCTGACCACAAACTTTTGAGCAGTAGTGTGTGTTGTATGCATGTGTCTGTCTGTATCTGACCAGGATTTTGTCATCAGTGTCAACAAAACGCTCATTTTTTTAGCTGTGTCTGTCATCAAAAATTGAGTTGGAGTGTTTTAACTCTGATGGCAATCTCTCCCTAACAAGTCCACTTTATTGCGTGCTCATTTTCTCCTATTAGTGGCTCATAGGAGTCTAACTAATGAACTGTATGCATGTTTCCTAATCTGTCACGCTTATCAGTGGCTCATGGTTGCTTAAGGCCTATGTCTGTACTTGACCACAGAGGCAGAGCATCATTCAACCTGCCAGCTGCCTATCTTGGGAGCTTTTCAAGGATGACAGACTCCACTTTCTCTGCAGCAAGACAGCTCATAACTTTTTTACAGTGTCTCCCTGTCCTCATACTTCTATATATTCTTCTGTAATAGATAACTATACACTATCATTGCAATCTACACTACAGCTCAAAAGTTTGAAGGCAATTTTCACCTGGTTTATAACCATGTGATCAGTCCACACAGCAGTGATGGTTACTAAAAATGGGCCCATGTATAAGTGTGTAGACATTTCCTAATGCATCATGGGTGATTTAACTTAAATGATTCATTAAACACACATGTGTGAAAACATTACTGGTAAGCTTTGTGTAATATTATGTTAAAGTAAATGTAAGTTATTAATTAAAAGACGACTGTTTCAGTCTGACCACAAACTTTTGAGCAGTAGTGTGTGTTGTATGCATGTGTCTGTCTGTATCTGACCAGGATTTTGTCATCAGTGTCAACAAAACGCTCATTTTTTTAGCTGTGTCTGTCATCAAAAATTGAGTTGGAGTGTTTTAACTCTGATGGCAATCTCTCCCTAACAAGTCCACTTTATTGCGTGCTCATTTTCTCCTATTAGTGGCTCATAGGAGTCTAACTAATGAACTGTATGCATGTTTCCTAATCTGTCACGCTTATCAGTGGCTCATGGTTGCTTAAGGCCTATGTCTGTACTTGACCAGAGAGGCAGAGCATCATTCAACCTGCCAGCTGCCTATCTTGGGAGCTTTTCAAGGATGACAGACTCCACTTTCTCTGCAGCAAGACAGCTCATAACTTTTTTACAGTGTGTCCCTGTCCTCATACTTCTATATATTCTTCTGTAATAGATAACTATACACTATCATTGCAATCTACACTACAGCTCAAAAGTTTGAAGTCAATTTTCACCTGGTTTATAACCATGTGACCAGTCCACACAGCAGTGATGGTTACTAAAAATGGGCCCATGTATAAGTGTGTAGACATTTCCTAATGCATCATGGGTGATTTAACTTAAATGATTCATTAAACACACATGTGTGAAAACATTACTGGTAATCTTTGTGTAATATTATGTTAAAGTAAATGTAAGTTATTAATTAAAAGACGACTGTTTCAGTCTGACCACAAACTTTTGAGCAGTAGTGTGTGTTGTATGCATGTGTCTGTCTGTATCTGACCAGGATTTTGTCATCAGTGTCAACAAAACGCTCATTTTTTTAGCTGTGTCTGTCATCAAAAATTGAGTTGGAGTGTTTAACTCTGATGGCAATCTCTCCCTAACAAGTCCACTTTATTGCGTGCTCATTTTCTCCTATTAGTGGCTCATAGGAGTCTAACTAATGAACTGTATGCATGTTTCCTAATCTGTCACGCTTATCAGTGGCTCATGGTTGCTTAAGGCCTATGTCTGTACTTGACCACAGAAGCAGAGCATCATTCAACTTGCCAGCTGCCTATCTTGGGAGCTTTTCAAGGATGACAGACTCCACTTTCTCTGCAGCAAGACAGCTCATAACTTTTTTACAGTGTGTCCCTGTCCTCATACTTCTATATATTCTTCTGTAATAGATAACTATACACTATCATTGCAATCTACACTACAGCTCAAAAGTTTGAAGTCAATTTTCACCTGGTTTATAACCATGTGACCAGTCCACACAGCAGTGATGGTTACAAAAAATGGGCCCATATATAAGTGTGTAGACATTTCCTAATGCATCATGGGTGATTTAACTTAAATGATTCATTAAACACACATGTGTCAAAACATTTCTGATAATTTTCCTATAATATTATGTTAAAGTAAATGTAAGTTATTAATTAAAAGACGACTGTTTCAGTCTGACCACAAACTTTTGAGCAGTAGTGTGTGTTGTATGCATGTGTCTGTCTGTATCTGACCAGGATTTTGTCATCAGTGTCAACAAAACGCTCATTTTTTTAGCTGTGTCTGTCATCAAAATTGAGTTGGAGTGTTTTAACTCTGATGGCAATCTCTCCCTAACAAGTCCACTTTATTGCGTGCTCATTTTCTCCTATTAGTGGCTCATAGGAGTCTAACTAATGAACTGTATGCATGTTTCCTAATCTGTCACGCTTATCAGTGGCTCATGGTTGCTTAAGGCCTATGTCTGTACTTGACCACAGAGGCAGAGCATCATTCAACCTGCCAGCTGCCTATCTTGGGAGCTTTTCAAGGATGACAGACTCCACTTTCTCTGCAGCAAGACAGCTCATAACTTTTTTACAGTGTCTCCCTGTCCTCATACTTCTATATATTCTTCTGTAATAGATAACTATACACTATCATTGCAATCTACACTACAGCTCAAAAGTTTGAAGGCAATTTTCACCTGGTTTATAACCATGTGATCAGTCCACACAGCAGTGATGGTTACTAAAAATGGGCCCATGTATAAGTGTGTAGACATTTCCTAATGCATCATGGGTGATTTAACTTAAATGATTCATTAAACACACATGTGTGAAAACATTACTGGTAAGCTTTGTGTAATATTATGTTAAAGTAAATGTAAGTTATTAATTAAAAGACGACTGTTTCAGTCTGACCACAAACTTTTGAGCAGTAGTGTGTGTTGTATGCATGTGTCTGTCTGTATCTGACCAGGATTTTGTCATCAGTGTCAACAAAACGCTCATTTTTTTAGCTGTGTCTGTCATCAAAAATTGAGTTGGAGTGTTTTAACTCTGATGGCAATCTCTCCCTAACAAGTCCACTTTATTGCGTGCTCATTTTCTCCTATTAGTGGCTCATAGGAGTCTAACTAATGAACTGTATGCATGTTTCCTAATCTGTCACGCTTATCAGTGGCTCATGGTTGCTTAAGGCCTATGTCTGTACTTGACCACAGAGGCAGAGCATCATTCAACCTGCCAGCTGCCTATCTTGGGAGCTTTTCAAGGATGACAGACTCCACTTTCTCTGCAGCAAGACAGCTCATAACTTTTTTACAGTGTCTCCCTGTCCTCATACTTCTATATATTCTTCTGTAATAGATAACTATACACTATCATTGCAATCTACACTACAGCTCAAAAGTTTGAAGTCAATTTTCACCTGGTTTATAACCATGTGACCAGTCCACACAGCAGTGATGGTTACTAAAAATGGGCCCATGTATAAGTGTGTAGACATTTCCTAATGCATCATGGGTGATTTAACTTAAATGATTCATTAAACACACATGTGTGAAAACATTACTGGTAAGCTTTGTGTAATATTATGTTAAAGTAAATGTAAGTTATTAATGAAAATACGACTATTTCAGTCTGACCACAAACTTTTGAGCAGTAGTGTGTGTTGTATGCATGTGTCTGACTGTATCTGACCAGGATTTTGTCATCAGTGTCAACAAAACGCTCATTTTTTTAGCTGTGTCTGTCATCAAAAATTGAGTTGGAGTGTTTTAGCTCTGATGGCAATCTCTCCCTAACAAGTCCACTTTATTGCGTGCTCATTTTCTCCTATTAGTGGCTCATAGGAGTCTAACTAATGAACTGTATGCATGTTTCCTAATCTGTCACGCTTATCAGTGGCTCATGGTTGCTTAAGGCCTATGTCTGTACTTGACCACAGAGGCAGAGCATCATTCAACCTGCCAGCTGCCTATCTTGGGAGCTTTTCAAGGATGACAGACTCCACTTTCTCTGCAGCAAGACAGCTCATAACTTTTTTACAGTGTGTCCCTGTCCTCATACTTCTGTATATTCTTCTGTAATAGATAACTATACACTATCATTGCAATCTACACTACAGCTCAAAAGTTTGAAGTCAATTTTCACCTGGTTTATAAACATGTGATCGGTCCACACAGCAGTGATGGTTACAAAAAATGGGCCCATGTATAAGTGTGTAGACATTTCCTAATGCATCATGGGTGATTTAACTTAAATGATTCATTAAACACACATGTGTCAAAACATTACTGGTAATCTTTGTGTAATATTATGTTAAAGTAAATGTAAGTTATTAATTAAAAGACGACTGTTTCAGTCTGACCACAAACTTTTGAGCAGTAGTGTGTGTTGTATGCATGTGTCTGTCTGTATCTGACCAGGATTTTGTCATCAGTGTCAACAAAACGCTCATTTTTTTAGCCGCGTTTGTCGTCAAAATTGAGTTGGAGTGTTTAACTCTGATGGCAATCTCTCCCTAACAAGTCCACTTTATTGCGTGCTCATTTTCTCCTATTAGTGGCTCATAGGAGTCTAACTAATGAACTGTATGCATGTTTCCTAATCTGTCACGCTTATCAGTGGCTCATGGTTGCTTAAGGCCTATGTCTGTACTTGACCACAGAGGCAGAGCATCATTCAACCTGCCAGCTGCCTATCTTGGGAGCTTTTCAAGGATGACAGACTCCACTTTCTCTGCAGCAAGACAGCTCATAACTTTTTTACAGTGTGTCCCTGTCCTCATACTTCTATATATTCTTCTGTAATAGATAACTATACACTATCATTGCAATCTACACTACAGCTCAAAAGTTTGAAGGCAATTTTCACCTGGTTTATAACCATGTGATCGGTCCACACAGCAGTGATGGTTACTAAAAATGGGCCCATGTATAAGTGTGTAGACATTTCCTAATGCATCATGGGTGATTTAACTTAAATGATTCATTAAACACACATGTGTGAAAACATTACTGGTAAGCTTTGTGTAATATTATGTTAAAGTAAATGTAAGTTATTAATTAAAAGATGACTGTTTCAGTCTGACCACAAACTTTTGAGCAGTAGTGTGTGTTGTATGCATGTGTCTGTCTGTATCTGACCAGGATTTTGTCATCAGTGTCAACAAAACGCTCATTTTTTTAGCTGTGTCTGTCATCAAAAATTGAGTTGGAGTGTTTTAACTCTGATGGCAATCTCTCCCTAACAAGTCCACTTTATTGCGTGCTCATTTTCTCCTATTAGTGGCTCATAGGAGTCTAACTAATGAACTGTATGCATGTTTCCTAATCTGTCACGCTTATCAGTGGCTCGTGGTCGCTTAAGGCCTATGTCTGTACTTGACCACAGAGGCAGAGCATCATTCAACCTGCCAGCTGCCTATCTTGGGAGCTTTTCAAGGATGACAGACTCCACTTTCTCTGCAGCAAGACAGCTCAAAACTTTTCTACAAAATTACGAATAAACTGCATTTTTTAAAAGTACCTTTAACATAAATGTAGACTGACAAGTAACTCAACCTTAAACACAGTGATCAGTAGAGAAGAAAGAAAATAACCCATTTCAAAATTTCTAGTTCAGATCAAAATTATTGTTCTGATTAAGGAAACAGTAAATCTGGCCACATTATTGTCCCGATCCTCCAATTTTCCCTTTCCAATGTGACTAAATAAAATTCAACTTTTTTTTAAATAAAAGCAGTTGCACACCCAGGTATTTCTTACAGTAAGAATCCTCCAACAACCTTTCAAAAGAAAATTTTTTGTCTTTCCTCAATTTTGAGACCAACTGAACCCGCAAACCTGAAGCTGCAGACTCCAAACTAACCAAATTTAATGTTTCCTTAATCAGCACAGTCATTTTTAAGTCTTTATGTGTTATGTTTACTCACAGTTTTGATGCTTGCTTCTTCGACTTGATCCACGATTAGCTTTGCACCATCGCTCTGCTGTTTTCTCTCTCCTCATGCTTCTCCTTCATGGGTCCTGTCCTCAGATATAATCCAACCTGCCTCCTTGTTTCCTCCTTGACTTGCATTCGCAAAATTTCCAGTTAAATTAAGAGTAATCCAGAAAAGTTTTCCTGCTTCAAAAGCTCTTCCAGTTGCCTGTCTTCTTGTCCTCCTTCAAATGTGCATTTTATGTATTTGTATTTATTTGACTTCATATTGCCATGGCAACATAACACAGAGAATCATGGTAGATTAAAGCAGGTGGTCCTGTCCTCTACAGAAATGCTGGTGTTCCATAGTGATTTAAAAGTACACTGTAAAATGTAATATTGTGTTTAATTAAAAATATTAAATAGGCTGAACTCAGTTTTTTATCAATTTGTTATCAGAACTCGATTTAAATAAGTTTTACCAGTACATTTTATGCAAAAACGCTGATAAACTCAATTTATTTGAGTTGTCTTAACTTAGAAAAACTAAGTAAGATGGAAGTTTTTCTTCTCAGTGCGGAAGGATGAAAGATGTGTTTTGAAAATGCCACGTCACTACCGTCCTCCTCCCTAGCACGGATCAGTCCGCATTTTCATGGTGCCAGCATTTTTTATGGAATATGTTGAGCAAACCTAGAAAAGCGTCAGCTCAAGAGATTATTGTTGTCATTGCTGTGGATCTTTACCTGATACACTGACTTGGTGAGTAAATGTTTACTCTTATTCAAACTGATTTTGTGGCTTCTCTTAGTTTAGCACCAGGTTTATAATCGTGCTAGCTAGCTAGTTAGTGTTAGCCTAGCGTTGCTGCTGCGGCTGGGCTCATGTTACTTAAAAATTAACACCACAGCCTTAAAAACCTTATATAAAAATATGTCTGTGAAATTTTCTGTTGATTGTTTGAAATAAAAAAAAAGTGAGATAAGAGCCCAGACAAAATTCTTCGGAGGGGGGGGGTTTGAAAACAATAAGCCAGGACTCGCGGACTCTTATTAAGCCTTGACCTCCCGGTCAGCTATCGCGCTGGTGGATAACAGAGCTCTCCGAAAACGTGGAAGCACTTTTGCAAGTATGTGATATTTTGATAAATTAAGTAGATATTTGAGCATTACACAGCTACATTCTCCACTGAAAATATCTTAAAAGGTTATTTTGTGACCCAGAAAGGGTAATCTGGGGGAAAGGAGGATCGCATATGTCGGCCACGGTTGTCGGAGCCTGTGCGTACTTGTAAGCGCGGCAATGGCGGAGGAGCGCGGCTAAAACACTTATTACTTTTTCTGGGTCACAAAATCAACTTTTAAGATATTTTCAGGCGAGAATGTAGCTGTCGAAAGTTCAAATATCTGCTCGATTTATCAAGACATCACATATTTGCAAAAATGCCCCGACGTTTTCCCAGACGTCCATTTTTTTTCATGCTTTGTGGCACCTTGAACATCTGTGGCATCTATTAATGTCAAATCTAGCCTTTATTTAACAACATAAGCAAACTCTATGTTACAATGATTGCACAGCCATTAAGGATCAAATCGGTTTCTGAAAAATGTTCTGTTTTTTCTCCCTCTGCTTGCTTCATACTGTCTTTGAGGCTGGGGACCAGCACTCCTGCTGTTGGACAGAAAGACATCAACTCAGTGGTAAGTATTTTGGTTTTCCAATATATTAGCAACTGTCAGTGACATTTATATTATTCAGGCTGAACTTTAATCATACTTTAGATCAGCCTGTTTTACTTACTGTTTTATTTGTTTTTTTGGTTTGGGGAAGTTGTTTCTTTACTGATCTTTTCCTGTCTTCTGTTATTAGACTTGAGATATGACTGCACTATGCTGTTGCTGGTGACTCCAGTTAATTCTACAAGACGTGCTGTGTAAGTAAACAAACAACAACAGTTTGGTCTGCATTTCTTGAAAGATCACATCCCCTAAACTTAGTTTAGAGGGTCTACACTGTATATAGTGAAGTCTGCAAGTTTTCTAACAGCAAAATTTGTTTTGTGCCCAAATCATTTTGCACATCATTAGAATGAAAGTTATTGGCCATGTTTGCATAGCCCTTTTTAAAATGATGCTTTCATGACATTATTGTGTGTCGGGTGGGGGTCACGGCTATCCAGACTGACAATTGGGACATTGAATATCACCTCTCCGGTGGGGAGGGAGCCTGAGATTGTCCAAATTGGAGTCTGTTTTATACCAAATGCAGAAAAAAATGTTTTAAGAAAGCAATTCAGCAGTTCATGTTCCAAAAAATATGATTGTTTGCTTGTAGGACACCAGGAGAGATGAGTCCTCCGTCACAGATGGTGTGGTCAGTGAAGATGGTCGCCTGCAGGTTCAAGCTCATTGCATCTCCAACCCACATCCACTGCCACTGTACTTAAGGGAAGTTAAAGACTTTCTTCTGCACCTACATTTGGGTCACCTCGATCCATGATAGTCATTCAGGCAGTAATGCCTGGACTGGAAACAAGCCATCCTTAAAATAATACAACATTCCAGCTCATGTGTTGGAATGCAAAACAAATGTGTTGTTTAAATTAGAGACTGCACTTGTGACAGAACAATAAATATTTTATTTTGATTATATAAGTAATGTAAGTACAAAACAAAGTTGTGGTAGGCCTAAACTTGTTTTCAGAATAACTAAATCTGAGACTTTGTTTCATTGTAAGTTTATAACAGTGATGGCAATATAATTGTTTGTTGTCCAGCAGAACAGTGTCCAGTATGTTGGCTGTTATACTTTGTTGTGTTTGAAAATAAAAGTTGGTCTGATTTTAACATCCTTACAAAAAGTGTTGTTAATTATTTTTAATCATATTCAGGTTACCACAAATTGTTTTTCATTTAGTTGAACATGAAATGTTTGTCAGTAGGTAAACAATTAGCACTGTACAGTCAGAAATATCAAGTTATTCTTAATACTGCAGACTTGACTTAGTTTTTTTGAGGCAACGAGTTTCCTTAATTTTTTTTGAGTTCTGGGAACGAATTAGATTTTACAGTGAAGCGGCCATCGGGAGATGGGCATACTGTGGTGACACAGAGATAGATGCAGTCATCAACAATGTTCAGGCAGGCTGTGATGTCAAGAAAATATCCCCCACATCATTACACCAATACAAGGCACATTCTTATGTTTACTCCAAATTCTGATCCTACCATCCCAATGTCTCACCACAAATTGAGATTCATCTGACCGGGCCACATTTTTCCAGTCTTTTGTTGAGCCCGTGAGAACTGTCTTCATAGTTCCTGTCCTGCACTAACCGCACCTAGTTCAGTTGTTTGCATGTGCATCTAGAGATGCTCTTCTCCAAATGCGCAACCTTGGTTATAATGAGAAACTACTTGACTTAATATTGTTTTCCTATCAGCTTGAAGCAATCAGGCATTTCTCCACTGACTTCTGACATAAAAAAGGGATTTTCACCCAGAGAACTCCCACTGCTGGATATTGTTTTTGGATCATTCTCTGTAAACCTTAGAGATGGTTGTGGTTATGTGGGGAAAATCCCAGTAGATCAGCAGTTTTTTTTTTTTGTTTTTTGTTTTTTTTGGAAATACTCAGAAAAGCCCATGTGGCACCAAATGCGATCTTCGAAGTCACTTAAATCACCTTTATTCCCCATTCTGATTCACACCTTGATCGTGTGAGTGTATATAAACAAGTCCCTTTTTAACATAAACCTGGCTTATCCCAGACTCTTAACCACAAAGAAAAGGAAATGCATCTCCAGTAACAACTGAGAAACATCCCATGACTGTTGGAAGGTGAGCCTAGGAAGCCTGGAACTCAAAAAGTGATGTGACAAAAAACAGTAAAGAAAAAACAGGTTGTTATTTAAAGGATTAAACTCTAACTTGCTTTTATCCTCACTGTATTTACATTTGGAGCTTATGGTCATGTTTCAGCCGTTTTAGTAACCCGTCTCAAATTGTCCCACTTTTACTTTTTGGGGTTTAGTTAACCTGCACAGAAGTAACGTGAGCACTACTGATTAATGAGGAACCTGTTGTTATTCCTCCTTAAAAAAGGAACTCCTTTACAGTCAGTTGAACTATCATTTTTACTGAGTAGAATTGCCATTAATAGTGCGTCAACTGAAAATGCAAATTATACAACTACTCGCTTTGTGATGCCTGAACAGTTAGACATTTGCATGTTCAGCTGTTGTAATCTACAAGAACTATATTCAAACTACAATACATCAGTTTTTTTTTACATGGTACCTGGCATCTAATTCTATTTAATTGATGTAGGAGGTTATACAATTTATCCCACTAATAAATTCAGAATTCTCACATCTCTCCTCAGACTTGTCAGGTTTGTGGCTGGGGGCCTGAATAAGTGCAGTGCTGAGGTCATTTGGATGGGTACCTCTTATATTTTGGCTAAAAGTTGTTCTCTTATTAATGGATTCCCAAGCCTCTTACCCCTAATATTAATCTTACAACCAAGTTCCAAACACTAAACATAACACAAAATTATTTTCTTAACCTTGAAACCAGTGAGGGCACGCTTTATTTTGGCCCAAAGATATAATCACTCTATTGATCTAAAACTCAGACTGGTTCTCATATTTTTATTTTTCCCTTGGTTTTCTTGTGACAGATGACTTTACTCATGTTGTCTAGGAAAGTGGTTTATAAGAAAGCTGAAACCCACACTCTAACGGGTCCCACAGTCCCATTTTGAGCAGGAACGATCCCTCATCCTTTCAGCTGCACTCCTTTCAACCACGAGAGCTACGGTTGTGGTCAGGTTTGCATACACTCATCATGGGCGTCATCATTTTAATGATTTCTTTGAATTGTTTTTTGTTTTTCCCAGGGTGGAGCGATTGTACAGCATACATCTTTAATGACTTTAAAGAACAAGAATTGGGTGCACGAGTTTGAACTTATTTTGGATTTTCTCTAATCCACACAGGGTCAAAAGTATACACAGAAGCTCAAATACACTCCCGCTAATTTGTGGACAAATGTCCCTTAGCAACTTGAACCTTGGCTAGGTGCTTTTGGCAGCAATTAATAAGCTTCTGGCATAATTCCAGCCAGATATTTGACCACTCTTGGGTAAATTTGGTGATTTCCTGACACAGACTGGGCTTATAAGTTTAGACTTCAGAAGGCCATTTCAGAAGTGTAATGTTAGCCCATAAAATCCATTTTAAAAAAAAAAAACAGTTTGGGATCATTCTCCTGTTGGAAAACCTGTGTCCAAGTTTCAACCTTCTACCTGTTGATTTAAGGTGAAGACCTAACCATGATGCTACCACCACCAAGCTTGACTGGTACACTACTCTTAAGTTTAAAAGGCTCACCTTTACACCTCCAAACACACCTTTTGTCATTGTGGCCACATTTCTTAATCTTTGTCTCATCTGACTATAAAACATTTCTCCAGAAGGTATTTGGCTTGTCCATGTGGGCAGCTGCGTATTTCAGTTGAGCTTGAAGGTGTCAATTTTGAGGCAGGGGCTTTTTACTTGATCAGCATCCTCTCAAGACAGTAGTACTGGTGTTCCAGTAATTTCCAGTTTATGGAAGACCTGGATCCAATCTAATGAGTGCTGTAAAACAATTCCTTTAATGCTGGCAAAGACAAACTACTAGTTGTAATCAGTCATGATCACTTTGGAGTCTTAGCATTAACAAGTTAAAGGACAGTGCAGAACCTTCAGCACCACTTTAGGATTATGTATGTATAGATTTGAGTCTGTCAGTACAGTTTTGACTCTGTGTAGATTAGAGAAAATCAGGTATGCTGTACAATCATTCAATCCCTGGAAAAAGAACAATGCAAAGGAATCATTAAGTTATCATGACTATATGCAGACTTCTGACCGCAACTGCTCGTCTTTCAGTTAAAGGCTTGTAAATGACATTACTGCTAACCCCACTGAAGAACACGATCAAGCTTTCTATTAAAAAAAAAAAGTCCGGTTTAAGAATAAAGACAAGCCAGCACGAGTGGTGTTGTGATGTGCCTTTTAATTCCACAGATATATTTTGGCTTGATCAGATTTAACAGCACTGGTAATCAGACAACAGATGTGAACATGCATGGCTGGATGGTGGGTGCTGGAAGCTGAGCGTTAGCCAGGAGGCCACCCCATACTGCGCCCACCGAGAACGTGGATGTGGATGTGGTACACCGACTGGCCTCCGTCCGGCCCATCGTTGATGATAATCCTGTAGCCTTTGGAAAGGCCGGCATCTTGAGCACACTTCTTTGCAACAATCAGCATGTGGCCCAACAACTAAGAGACAAACAGCAAGAATGAGTTGAAAATACACCCTGCATTAAAGTATTAAAAAGGCAAATAGTTCCCCCTAGTGGTCACTGATAGAAATATGCCAGGGAAATGATTGTGTGAGATTGTTTATAGTTTATTTCACAAGCAAAAGTCATTACAATGATACTTACCGCAGCATCGTCATCCTCGGCTTGAGAGAGCTGAACAATTGGCTTTTTTGGGACAACTAGGATGTGAGTGGGAGCCTGAGGTGAGACATCAGGGAAGGCTACACACTGAGAGCCAAAGCAAGAAATTAGAAAACAGAATTAGACTGTGCACAATCAAAATTGGAAATAACTGAAAGTTAGCTGAAAACAAAAAATAAAAATATAATTAAAAAATGATAATAACTCAGGTCTTAATAGTACTTAGATAGTTTTACGTGTTTATGCACACCCCAGTATTTGGAGTTAAACACATTAAGGCTGCTTGCTTATCTCAAAAATCATAGTCATGAATATTTGGTCAATACTGAAAATTTTAAACACACATTTTGGAAAAACAGATTTATTAAACTTTAAAAAAAAACAGGAATAAAATTGTCTTTTTTAAGCTAATTTCCATCAACTCTAATTGTAATTTCAGCTCTAAATGAGATGATCATGAGTCACTCTCATTTTCTTCCCCACAGCAGATAACCTGCCTCCACCCTATTCCAAGCATCCTCCTCTGTCACACCAACCCTCTGCATGTTCTTCTTTATTAAATCTCATTTCTGTACCTCCTCATCACTCCCAATGAAGAATCTCATCTGCACCTCTAGCTCTACTTCCTGCCTTTTTGTCAGTGCCACTGTCTACGAACACTACATCACAGCAGGCCTCACTGTCATCTTGTAAACCTTCCCTTTCAATCTTGCTGCTATCTTTCTGTCACAAATATCTGAAACACATCAAAGAAAGCAGAATGGGGCACAACAACAAATGTCGACTTCGACAAAATTGCAACTAAAATTCAACTAGTGGCACAGCCCAAGCCTTAATGTGACACAATGTTTACATGTTTTTGTTGCATTTAAGGCGTACAAAAATGTGGAATCTGTAAACATGACAGATATAAATTATCTGGAGTCATCAACTATAGCTCATTACACTGGGAATACAAAGCAGTTCCAAAACTTAGAAATAAAAATAAATATTGCTTTTTTTTAACGCTTTGATTCCCCATTTCACTAATGTCTGCTGCAAATCACTTGATGTTGCTTTATTGTAGGAACCTCACCTTTTAATTTTCCTTGTCTTGCTCTAGCCCACAGCGGCTACATGTTTAACGAGTCCGCAAACAGCACTGGAGTGAACCTTGTCACTTCTTGGTGCAAAGCCAACTATCTGTAACTTCAGCAAATATGACTATTTTATAAAACTTGCAGATTCTTCTGATGCATTACATGATTTCTGCAAGCTCTGCTGCAGCATTTTTAAATGCAAGTAGGCACAAAAACAGCGTTTCTGCAACGCTGAGTTAGCATTAGCTGAACGCCTCCTGCAGGCAGTTGCGGAGCCACGATGAGAAACATTCAGACTTTAAACGTCCTCGTGAATCAAAGTGATGAACGCATACCTGATCGTCTTCATAGATTAGGTTGGCAGGAATCTCTTTGCGTACAATTTTTCCAAATATCGTATCTCCGCCCGGCTTGGCGGTCTGCGCTTTCGCTGTTTCATCAGCCATGTTGACGCAGATGAGCCACGGCTCCCCCACGCAGCTTCCAGTGTCACTAAAATCAGAGCCGATCTATGATAAGAGCCACTCCAATTCCTGTTAATGCCACTGTACAGGCTGCAGTTCAGACAGAGGGGCAGCAGAGGGCGCACGTCCCTCAGTGGATAAGCGTGGACGAAGCTAAATGGTGAAAGTAATTATTTACACCTACTTCCTGATTTAAAAACTTACTAAGTTATTTATTTTTCGCAAACACGGTTTCGATTATACACCCGACTTTAAATAAAACGAGACTCGTGTCCTTTATTCTTTAGTACAATGAAAAACATCGTTGTGCTAGTGAAATGTTAATAAATGCTAGCTTTTACGAGTGCACAAATCCATAGACGTTAGAGGAGCAGTTACACCACACCAAAAAACAATACAAAACGTGTGTATAATAAGAAACAGCGGCGACTGCTATCAGGCCCGCCGCTGTTAGAAGTTTTCTCTAGCTGCTAGCTTCACTCCCCTATTCAAGACGGCAATAGCCATAAAAGTGACTCATGGTGCCGTCCAGAAAGTTCTTTTTACTCCAACAGAAACCTGTAAAATATCCAAGAAATGGATTATATGCACCACAACATTTACACTTTTGTGTCCGAAGGGAGCTCTCAGCACGAAACACAGCTCACTAGTGCCCCCCATAAAATGGGAAATCTAGAGAGAGGCCGTTCTCAATCGAATTAGTAGCTCAGTGAAACTACTCTGAGCCCTCATTGGCTACAATCACAGCTTCATTTCCAGCGTCGGCTCTGATTGGGCTCTGACATATGTGACGTCTCCCTACATCGGAAGTGAACACAAGAAGGCAACATGGGCACTCGTTTGAAGGTTAGTATGGGATATTATCGTCTTTTTAAATACCTTTATTGCAACATTGCTTGCATGTTACTTGAAATTGCAGGTGACTGGTAGCATCATTCACAGCTGTTATAAAAGCTGCCTGTTTGTGAATACAGGTTCTGGGCGTTTTTAAAACGCTACACAGGACCAGGATGGCTGTGTTCAAAGATGATGACCGAGCACTGACAGGTGAGTCTGTGAGCAGTATCTTAGACTGATAATTGATGCTTATCAAACAGGAGATGAGTGAACACATGCTCAGCATTCATCAAATGGGTCATTCCTAATGTTCGGTGTCATATGAGCCCCATGAGCGTGTCTTATATTATTAACCCCTCTCTACCATTAAAAGTTTTTATATATATATACCTAAAATTATTAATTTTTTCAGCTGGACAAACAGCCTAAAATGCCATGTCCCCAGACGTCTTTGTGCAAGTTCAATTACCAGTTTAAGTTATAAAAGTCAAAATAATTTGAGTTTGTTCATATCAGATGCACAGCATTTTAATATTCTCGACCAAATTCTATTTTTGTTATTAATATATTTTTTTTTTAAAATACTTAAAGACTTTGAATTTTTTTACAAATAAATTGTGCTCCTGAATGGCCGTCCTCTTTTGAAGATCCTTTTGAATAGGTTTCCCTCACTGTTCCTCTGGCTTCATGACTTACACCAACGTTGTGTGTATGTATGTGTGTGTGTGTGTATATATATATATATATATATATATATATATATATATATTTATTGGGGGAACTCGTGTAAATGAACCTCTTTCATCAACTCCAAAAAGTTGATTCTTTTCAGCTGGATGTAGCATTTTCATTGGTAGAAACATTTCATCACTCAATGATGAATGTACTCTCACCCATGAGTACAATTTGCAGAGTGGCTGCAATCACAGCAAAGAAAGATGTCGCCTTAGGGCTTTTCACATAAATCCATGACTTTCCATTGAAACCAGCGTTCCACTCTGTTCAGATTGTATACATCCTCATCACTGAAAGAGTGTCCAATGGCCTATAGGTGTAAATAGACCTCACAGTCTGTTTCGATACTCATGACCCATAAGAGAAAACCCTTAGTGATCCCTTAGGCAGCATTTGTCCTTCTTCCCTCCTGGATACCCTGGAGCTTTCTTTAGGTGTTTTCCCAACTTTGACATATGTCCAGCTGGGATAACCACATTTACAGGGCTTTTTTTAATGTGATGTTCTTCTGCTTGTGTGGCCGCTGTGTCTGAGGGAATGAGTGACAAAACAATTCTCCTGAAAACGTTATGTCCAGATCAACTTTTTGGGATTTCCTTACCTGAATGATTGAGGATGAATCAAGACTCTCTCATAAGCATTTTTTTTCCATGTTTTATTATGGTTCACCAACATGTTAAAGCATAAAACGTCCACCCTGTTATTCTTATTTACAGTGTAAACTGATATTTAATGTAATTTTGCATTGTATGGTTGATAAACATGTGAAAATCATCTGGATTACATCAGTAATGAGGGCCGTGTGTAATAGCAGCATGTACGCAGAGTAATAGAAAGGTTGCATTGGAGAGATTTATTTTCATCTAATGAGTGTAAATGAAACCTTTTTTCTGAGCCTTTTGCTGTGAAGTCAAATTAGAATTGCAGAATTGCTCAGGTGACTCGAAATATGTTTGTTTTCTTCTACAAAGCTGCACGATTAAAGATCAATGAGGAGTTTCGGAAAAACAAAAATGAAACGTCAGAAGAAAACATCCAGAAGGTACTGTGAAGCATTTTGATATTTGAAAATAAAATTGACTTTATTTCACTTCTACTTTTACTTTTTTTTTATAGCTGATTAAAATGGGCTCAGACGTGGACATCGTCCTTCGACAGAGTGTGGTGCAAATGGAACACGTAGCAGAAGATAAGCTGTGTATGACATGATTTGTCTTTTCTTTTTATTAAGGAAGTAGCATGTGCATGCAAAGATTACTCATACATCAGGTATCATAATGTATATACTCGCTAATGATTTTTTTTTTTTTCCTCTAATGATACGATTGTGTTTTTTGTTTTTTTTTCTCCTCACTCTCAGTGCTTCGGCCCAGAAATGACCTTCTGCTAGAAAACGTCCCCTATTGTGACAAACCAAGGGAAAAGTCGTGACAAACCATTTGATAACTTCATGATCACCAGGAAAGAGACTATATATCATTTGTTGCCTTTTCATCTTCAGTTTGGCTTTATAGAAGGAGCATTAATAAAATATAAGATCATCTCAACACTTTTGATTCAGCAAGGATCTACTTCGTTCTGTTTCAAGGAATCTGTGCTGGGAAAACTGGATCATGTCATTTCGTGTACAGCATGTTATGAAATGGAACTGAAACATAATCTGCTGGCTTCTTCATATGATTGAATCAAACAAGGGGAAAATATTAATTTGCTGGTACTGTAAAAAATGTTAACTGTTATCTGATTAACTACAAGTATTTCCAGAGTGTCCCAGACTTAATTTGCTGTTACAACCACAGACAACAAGAATCAGCTCTGCTTTAAAGCCACAAAAAGAATTATCTTTGAAAACCTTTGTTAAAAACCTCTGTGTGAAATATATCTGTAATAAAGGGTACCTTAATTTAAAACATTGTTGGCATATAGCAGATTGTAGATATGACAATATGGAAATGTATTTTACAAGTTTATAGTCTGTCTGCGTAAAACTACATATCCCACAATGTACATTAAAACATAAGATGGTTACGTCATCAAAACGCGCTGTTGCTTTGGCAACGTTTATAACGGTTAGCCTTCCTATTAGCTGTGTAGCCTTCGCTAACCATCGAGCTCGATGCCAAAAATAAGGTGAGAATTACTTTATTTTATCATTATAACTGTTTACTGTGATAACAGTAATAATAATAATATCTGTCGACCGACTCGTCCCGTCTCGTCTGGTATGGGTCAGCTCGGACACATTATGGGAGCTGGCTGCGGCGGAAGTCCACAGCCGGGAGAGCGGAGGTGCAGAGGACAGGGACGGTGGAGAGGCTGTGAACGAGCGGACGGTGCTTCTGATGGGGAGCAAAGCTGGGGTGTGTGTGTCACTGATTTCACACGGAAGCGCTTGTATCTTGTTACTGTACTGCGTAAACTCACATCCGTTTATTTTTTAGGGCAAAACGTCCATTCTCCTCAGGTGCTTGGACAGGTTGGTATGATGATGCCCGGGCAGACTAGAGTGCTCTAAACCCCTCTTCATATTCACTATTCAGACCCATTGCAGGGGCAGTTTACACCATGCAAAGTGAAACACGAAAGCTAAAACTGATCCTTTTACAGTCAATATTTGGCAAAGCTTTTATATGGCTGAAGTGTTTGGGGAGATTGCCAAGAAAGTATTTGGTGTATCCTATTGACATAAGGAGTACCTGGTGGTGGGATGAGGGAGTGCTGGCAATTATTCAAAGGGAGGGGTTAACAAATAAAAATTTGGGAAAGCATGTAGATCTGCGTCACATAAGGAAAGGCTTATGTGAGGCTCAGCACTAAGGAAAGAAAATTAGCTTGGCGGCAAGATTGAGCTGGAAGGAAGTGTACTAATGAATGATGAGAGGCTGTTGAGAAGATGAAGTAGTTTGAAGAGCTAATGAATGAAGAAAATGAGAGCGAGGAGGACAGTTTAGTAAGGAGGAAGTGATGGCAGCTGTGAGCTAAGAGTGGAGTCTTGGAGAGTGAGAGGATGCCTGAGGAATGGAAAAGAAGTGTAGTGATTTTCAAGAACAAGCGTGATGTGCAGAGCTGTAGTGACAACAGAGGGATAGAGTTGTTAAGACATACCATGAAGATATGGGAAAGAGTTTAAGCTTTATTTGGGAAACGGGGTGATGATTGGTGAGCAGCAGTGTGGCTCATGTCTAGAACGACCTCTACAGATGTACCGTTTGCTTTGAGAGTGTTAATGGAGAAATACAGAGAAGGCCAGAAGGAAGTGTAGTGTGTCTCTGCTGATCTAGAGAAAACACACGAATGAGGTACTGTAAAATATTTAACCAAAAGCACAAGTTAGTTTCATGACATCACACTTTGTATAAACACACTTTTTTTTTTTGTCTACTAGAGATGAACTATCCAAACCAACTCTGGCCTTGGAGTACACTTTTGGCAGACGAGCACGAGGACACAACACGGTAAGTAAATCCTTTTAGTCTTGGACACTTTGCTTTAGTCTCTTAAAAATGAGAAGACAAATGTGGTTATACACCTTATGCTGTATATGTTTTATTTGCGTTAGTAGGAAGGAACTTCCTTCCAGTATTTCAGCACAGTGACCACATTAGAGAGTACGTTTAGTGTACTTATGTGGCAGGATGTGCTCATTATGCAAGTAAATATTTTAGTTCTTGGTATTAAATGCAGCTGAAATGTGGAACAAGCCATAGAGGGTTAGGGTTGCACTGGATGTTTATGTAACTTCAAGATAAAACTGTTATATACTTCTTTCAGCCTAAAGACATAGCCCACCTATGGGAGCTGGGAGGAGGGACCTCTTTGTCAGACCTCATCCAGATCCCCATCACTCCTGTCACCATCAGGTAGGTCTCTTACAAACATCCTGCTTTTGAATAGGGGTCAGTATTTGACACATTCACAGTGTGAATTATGTTATTTATCTTTTCTGTTCAGATTATTATTTGTATCTTTAAAATCTGAATCTCTTGAACAGCAATGTCATGTCAGTAGAGAAGAAGAATGTTTTCTTGGTTTGAACCTCAGAGGAAAACCATCTTTCCTTTCCTGTCTTGTTCAGCTGTCTCTCAGTCATCCTCGTCCTGGACCTGTCTAAACCCAACGCTCTGTGGGGAACAATGGAGAAGCTACTGCAGGCTGCACAGGCTCACCTAGAGAGAACCTCCTCCCAAGTACAGAAATCCAAACCCGGAGTCAAACACCAGACTCCCAGCCACTCAGCAGCACGTGTCTTACCTAAAGACTATCCTGTAAGACCTTGTCTCATTACACATACAATTTGTATTACAGCAATTTTATAGCTGTGTTACAATTTCTAAATCCACGACTCAAAGGAACTCAACATGTGAGATGAAGCAAATTTCTTTAACCATTTATTATCTAATAATTCTAATATCGTTAGACTAAATTAATGTAACCAAGAACAGGATCACAAATAACTTCCATCTCAGCTAATACATAATAGACTGTAAAAAGCACTGAGGGAAAAGGCAGCTCTGCCTCCTCAGGGTTTATGGTGATACAGGTGAGCCTCTACAGTCGATCAGCACAAGGGATGCAGCACAAAGAGACTGCAGATTAATAAGGATGATAAAAAAACCAGTCATCAATGGGTAAATGTGCTGGTGCACTGAGGCATCCGTAACAAGTTGCATATTTAAAGTGTTTACATGAACTACTCATGCCTCTGGCTTTTTAAACACTCAAATGTCACAAAGTAAAATGTGCTTCGACCTGACAAATGCAACCAAGAAAATAGATATTTTATTGTCAGAGGGAACAAAAAGCAAATCTCAACTAAAAGTGTAAAAGTGTGTAAGGCTGGTGCTGTTTCCAGAGTTAACTGTGATTCTGTCAGCAGGACAGAGAGTTGATCAGTCCCTTTCCTGCTCCTCTGCTCATCATCGGCAGCAAGTACGACATCTTCCAGGTAAAACACACTATTTGTACTCTTTTTAAATGATTTATTAAAAAAAGACACGTACACAGAATTATTATTAGATCATGAATTTCAGTAATATTTGTATAAAAGATTTCCAGTTTTCCCATCTGCTTTTCAGGAATTTGACTCTGACAAGAAGAAAGTTGTCAGTAAAACACTGCGTTTTATTGCTCATTACTACGCGGCCTCTCTCGTTGTAAGAACGTTTTTAATGCTCCTGCAGCACATTTGTATTTAACAAATAATTTTGCACTTTTTCATATATTTCTTATAGTTTGCTGTCTCTAACCACCGCTTTGTATTTGTGTTTGTCTCCTAATGCTTTGATTAGTTCACTAGCATCAAATCAGAGAGCCTTATATCAAAAACCAAGAGCTTCTTCTTGCACCTGGCTTTCGGTTTGGAGAGAGGGTGAGGAGGATAAAGCAACATTGAACACAAAGCAGTAATGGGCATGGGCTTTCATTTTAGATTATAGTTTCAATAGAGTTACTTTAATGTTACCACTAATGCTTGATAATACTAGATTTCACAGTCTCATTGCAGATTTATTTACATTTTTGTACTGTATAAAAATTGTATGATATAGAACAGGTTTTCATAAACAGTGTGAGCTTAGGATATTCACTTTAGTTATATAATCATGTGATGGGACAGCTCCAGATAGATATACACACTCAGAAGTCTATAATCTTTACCTTTATTTATGATGGAGGTATTAGATATTGCATTTAAAGGAGCATGGCTGCTACTTACAACAACTGTCATTGTTTCTTGAAGGGAAAATGTGTGTTGCTCTCATTGAGTATTTAAAAAAAAAAAGTAAAATGCTGTCTATGTTAGGGGTCTGTTGGTTAATGTTTTAGCTGTAATACTGTTTTTCTTGTTCTTTTTTTCTGTAATCAGGAAAACTGTTTCCTCTGACCCCCTCAAGCCGCTCATCATTCCGGCAGGCTCTGATTCCTTCGGTCAAATAGGTGAGCACAGCGCCCCCCAGTAGCCAAAAGTAGAAATGTCTTCAAGTTTTGAATAAACTACAAAACTCTGTGATGAAACAAAACATCTCCTTTAAATCCACCCTCCTTTATTTAACATTTGGTGTGATATTTTATTTAAAATCTGTTAATATAGGTTCCCCACCTACTGTCGATGTGGATATAACGTCTCTTCATGCTAAAAATCCAAAAGACCTCTGGAAGAAAGTGTATGAGCGTGTCTTCCCCCCAGAGGTAGTTAAGCTTCTGGCAACATGTTTGTCTTCTGCAAAATCCAACTTATGTAGACAAACTACTTTTTCTTTTGCATGATTTAAAAGCATCTGTTCGTCTAACCAACTTTGTCATTGCAGAGTACAAATGAGCAGAGAGAGCTAAAGGATCCAGCTAAAGATCCCCAGTACAGTGAGCCTCAGATTGATGCCATGAGAGCCCAGAAAGACCAGGTAATACATTATATACGTGTTTGCATTGCATTTATTTTGACAGACCTACTGCAGTCAAGTCTCTTGACTCATGAGTTGGCAGTACGGTGGTTAATCAGTGGTAATCAGAATTCCCATTCACTTATCTCAGATTCGTGACCCTGACTTTTGTCCTCCTTCTGAGGGGTAGCAAGTATTTAGGAAGATAATAAATCACTAAAGCATTTAACGCAAAATGAAGAAGATAAGTTTCTGTGACATAGCACAGTTTCATTTGATAAAGGGATTAGACATAATGGCAGCCCAGATAAAAGAGGCTGTTAAGATATGTGTGTTTATAAAATAATAACCCTGCTTAAAATGACAAGCTCGTGGGATACAAAGTTACAAAAGCTAATTAATATATAATATATTAATAGTCAGAATAAAAATATATTGTATATTTCTTTTTTTAAACACTATTAAGGGCAGTCTGAAATTGCAAGGTCGAAATGACAGAAGGACTTCAGTCTCTGGATCCAGAAGGATATCTGACTTCAGTTCAGTTTGACATTATCCGATTTTCCTTATTTCAATTTTATATTAATTTGCAAAGATATCATGTGATGTCTAATTTTTCCATCTCCCAATAGTAAAATATCCCCCACAAATTCCTGCATCCAAATCCAGATTTGTATTGTTGCGTTCGAGGCTGTGGTAAAAATTCAATGCAAATCTGTTCATATAACATTCTGAGTAATCCTGCATAGCTAAACAAACAGACAAATCAAACGAATGACATGGCCTGTTTGGCGTGGGTAACAGAGTTAAAAACTGTGTACGCTGTACAAAATATACAAATGGAGAAACTCATTTGACATCTTAAAGAAGGTTAATGTTCCAAAGTAACACTTTGTCCTTCAGTAGTCTGTTTCTAGTAGTGATTCTGTCTTGAAATGAACAGGCTGTAACTTTATATCCTGTGGTGATAAACTTAGAGATTAGCTGTCTTCATTCCTGCCTGCAATAGTGCCACTCTGGAACTTGAACTGCAGTAACCCGATGGAGTCACAAACCCAAATCACCGGCTGTTATCGCTGACTGACTTTCACCTGGTGCTCGTCGTTTCACTCAGCCATTGTGTGGTCTGAGAACTCAATAGAAAAACAGGCTAAAGGCTAATTCCAAATAAGTCTTGAGAAACTCCTTTCTAGACAGCACCCTCTAGTCTGGATTAAAAAGAATCTCAGCAGATCATGGTAGTCAGAAATGACCTCTTTATTTGAGAGACAACACAATGAATTTAGAGATAGGTTTGCGAAGTAAAAATGTATAAATGCATAGTTCAGTACGAATACAAATAAAGACCAATCTTAAGAGTTTTAAGCTAATTAACTATAGTTCTGTTTTCCCCTAGTTAATGTGTATTTGTTGTAGTTTAGGCGCTTCAGTGTCTTGTGGTTATTTACACTGATATAAAAAAAAGAAAGTTTCACAGTACTGCTCTGAGGTGTGAGCGCCTCTGTAGACGTTTTGGCATTTTCGAAGTGTGGAGCATTCAGGTGTGTGCCAGTCGTCCCTGGAGCCAAACAAGGTCAGACGTGCAATGTTCAGCTGGAAAAAACCAGAGGGCTGCATCTCAAACTCGATACGCCAAAGTTGGCATGTTATATGTTAAAATTTATAACAGTAAAATTAGAACAAGATTGAAAACGTTTGCCTTTGGTGGAACCTTCCTTCATCTGCATCATCAGATTTAGTCTTGAGTATTTCTTCACAGTAGCGTGTGTTTTTGCATTTACCTGCACTGTTTTGATTTTCTTGCATTGCCTCAGTAATATGTGAAAAGTGTTACATCTGTCTGTTTTTCAGGAGTTGGAGCAGTATAAAAGGAATGCAGCGAAATCATGGAAAGGTCTAGAGCTGGAGACATGAGATATCTTCTGCTTTATTACACACATACAACATGTTATAATGTACATAGGGTATATATATTCTATTTGTTTACTTTTGTATTATATTTTATGTTGTACTTTTCTATAATTACATAAATAAATGCTGACATTTTAATCAAGAAAAATATAGTTTTAGCTTACCAATAATAATGTTTGTTCTTCCAAACAAAACAAACAAATTTATGTTTTTTTCTTCCCGGCCATCAGTGGTTCTAGGATTAAGGTTACCACAAGAAAACTGTACATGCCATAAACATGCTCGTTTTTCAGGTAACATGTTTCAAGTAGTTTACAGAACATCTGCAGATATTTAAGTGTTTTAATGTGCATGGCTTCATCCCAGTGAACAGAGATAAACCGTGCTGTACTACATTGTGTGCATCAAGTGTAAACATTTAAACTTATTCTAAGTGCTTATACTACCACTTTATTAGGTATACCTGTTAAAGTGCTTTAACACAAATGTTTAATCTGATAATCACGTGGTAACAATGTAAGACATTGAAATTCAAAGCATGCATTTGAAAGAAAGAGGATTTAAGTGACTTTGATCATGACATAGTTGTTGGTGCCAGATAGGCAGGTCGAAGCGTTTCTAAAACTGCTGATCTACTAGGATTTTCCTGTGCAACCATCTCTTGGGTTTAAGGAGAATGTTCTGAAAAAGAAAATATGGCTTTTTGATTGTCAGAATGCCTCAAACTGATAGGAAAGCAACAGTAACTCAAAAAGCGCTCGTTATGATAAGCAGAAGTGCATCTCTGAATGCGTAACACGTCAAACCTTAAAGCAATTGGGCTTCAGTGGCATCATGTGCCACTCCAGTCAGCTTAGAAAAGAGAAACCGAGGGTACAAATCACACAAACTCACCAAAAGTCTGGATTTCTGCTATGACATTTGCATGGTAGGGTCAACATTTGGCATAATCAGCAACAAAAACTAAACATATAAGAATCCTGTCTTATATCAGTGGTTGAGTTTGTTGGTGGTGGTGGTGTAATTTATTTTCCTAGCACACTTTGGGCTGCTACCAGGTGGCCATCATTTAAACAGTCTGTTGAGTATTGCTGAAAATGTCCATCCCTTTATTATCAAGAAAGCAAAAAGGGTACGGTGTACCTAATACAGTGGTGGGTGTAGGTCATCTCTGAATAGTGAATTTCATAACATAAATGCTTTATAAGCTTAACTTAAAAAGAAGATTTTACCCACAAAGCCGTGTTTGTGGGCTTAGTGACGCACAACCTTGTCCCTGATCTTAAAGCTAATTATGCCCAGCAGCAGCAGAGCAGGCAGGAAAGCGTAGAGGAGAACAAAGTCTAGTGTGTATCGGGACAATGCGCCAGGATAACCCTCCTCAATGATCTGATTGCCATGGGTGACCACACAAGCTCCCGGCAAAGATGTGGAATTATCTGTAATCACAAAAACACAAAAAAGTGTTAAGAGATTTCATCTTCTGAAAGTGCCTTTTAGTCTAAATGACTGTAAGTGCTGCTGAGTGACTTTGACCACTGATCCTGAACCCATCCTTTATAAATCAGTCTTAAAAGGACCAATAGCAGAAAGATCAAATGTAAGACAGATAATTGAAATCAGTTATTTCTAATGATCTTTCCTGCTTCATCCTCTACACTACTCGCAGAATAGTGTAGATATTGGCCAATGCCAGTGTTCTTATTAATACAATGTAAATTAACAAAATAGCATTCCCTCTAGAATAGGATGGTCCCATGTTAAAAATGAACTTACTGCATGTGAACTGGAGACCATGAAACTCCGTGACTATGAGCAGCTCACAGCTGTACTTCTGGAAAGTCAGGTAACTGAGCCACTGAAAGACCTGTGGCATCTGCTGGGTGCTCCTGTTGCAAAGAAGAGGAGAGGAAAGTGAGCATATGTCCTGAGAGTTAGCATTATTATACCTTCATTTTCAATAAATTCTAAATCACAAGTTTTCTCATCATAAAGTTAAGCATATTTGGGATTTTACCTTAGAAAGCCAGATCCCACCACTATCCCTGCAATATTGAGTAGAGCCACTCCAGTGTTGACCATGTTAGGGTCTTGGACCACACCTAGTAGCACCACAGTCAGCAACTCACCTGATGAGAGTGGAAAAAAACAAACAAACATATGAATATGTGCAGCTAAAAGATAAAGAAAGTGGAAACGTGGCTATTAAATGCATTTAACCAATTTGTGCCCCCCAAAATAGCACTTTACCCTTTTATTTAAATGGCTCACCTATAACATGCGGCACCAGAACTACAGCAGTGAAACACAGGAAGCGCAAACCTTCCGGATGCATCCCCACTGTCCTGAGAGCAAAGCAAGGCAGAGACAAACACACAGGAGAGACATTGATGACTATGAAACCAAAATCCTTGAGTGGATAAATGTGCTTCTTCCACCGCCAACACAAAAACACATCAAGTTTATGACCAACCAGTAAAGGAAGGAGGTGAAGATGAAGACACTCAGGATGCTGAGGGGCAGGATGTGGAAGATGTAGGCCAAGAACATTTGCCATTTAGTGTAGAGTCCATCCTGACTCTCCTGATCACCGATGGCTCGCAATGCTGGGACTGTGAGTATAAAAACAGAAAGGGTGCAAAAAAAGATAAAAGTGACTTCTGGTCCATTCCATATAAAATCAACCAAATCTGAAAAATAAAAAAAAACAAAAACCCTGACCCTATTCCTTTATTTTTTAAAGAATAACTTTATTATATTTAATAGATATAAATTAGATAAATGAATACTGTCAAATATTGATGCCTGCCAAATCTGAGACTGATTATTCAAGGGATATAATAATGCTGAGCGATTGTGCACATGCACATGTATGTATAAAAGGCTTAATGTTGTTTTGCTTGCAGTTTTTAAATTTGCATTAAACTGGGAAAAATATGATGATTTCAAGAGTGCAAAACCCAGAAAAATTTCTTAAGTGGAGTTTTACCTTTTCCATATTTCATTCAGTTCCAGTACTTTAAAATCTGCATATTATAATGAACAGTTCATTATGTTCTATTGTCTCATAACTGAAAGCATGCATATGAAAACAAATTACATCAAAAGGGCTTTCCTTTAATTTCCCCCGTAACAGGATGATGGCGATTATGGATTTTTGCAATCGCTCCATATTTCAGGTGTTCTTGTTTTTATGCCAAGAATTTACCAAGACAACTTGATGGGCCTGTTTCTTTAAAAAAAAAAAAAAAAAAAAGCTTTTCATTGAATCCTATCAGTTGTTATCTCTGAGACTGAAGGTTACAATGATATCCCCAAGCACAACCTCTGATTGTTTGAGTGTTTACAGAGGCTGACTTCAGCTCAGCCCAATCGTTTATCACATCTATTCTCCTCAGTGTCTGTGAGGGCTGGAGACCTGAAGCCAAGATTTTAGACTATGTTGATACAGTCATAGGAAAGAGAAAGTATACTCTTATAGGTTTTATATATCAAGACATAATAAAAATCATCTGGTCCTCCAAATTAGGTAAATACAAGCGCAGATTAAAAACAACAGATGACATATTGCACCATGTTATTATTAACTAAACCAAAATGCAGAAGCAGTACATGAAAAACTAAGTACATCTTTACTACTGCCAAAGGAATTAAGGAGGTAAGTAGCAGGTAGGTGCTGATGATCAAATGCACACAGTTAATTAAACATCAGCATGTCCAATCATCCCTATCTATGCCAAACAATAAAGATGTTAGATATAATCTTTAAGAAGTAATTATTATAGGTTTATAAAGACATCATTCTACAGTGAGAAAGAGTTCAAAACAGTTGGCAGCCTTCCCAGGAGTGGACGTCGGAGCAAGTTTATTTTCTATGCTCATGGAAACTGCAAAAAACCCCACAGCTGCAATTCAGACTCTACTGAGCCCGGTTAGCATAAAATAGTTAAAAGTTTACGTTCAAGACAGCACACACACACACACACACACACACACACACACACGCACACAAAGAAAAGTAGACTGATCAAGTATGGCTTGTTTAAAAAGGGTTTCCAGGGGAAAATCTCTTCTCTCTACATGGCAGCACAGTGTACTGTAGGTTTAAAGTTGCAGCTGAAGACACCACGAGACATCTGGAACAATGTCCTTGGTGGAGATGTTTGGCTGTAAGGCACAGTGTCACATTCTGAGAAATCCAAACACAACATATCCACACAAACACCTATTAACTGTCAGCTGTGGGAGTGGAGGGCATTTGATTTGGTTTGAGTCAGACTGACAGTCTTACAGCTACAGCTTGGCTAACAGAATAATAGGACAATGATCCCAAGCTCAGCAGCAAATCTCTAACAGAATGGCTCTCTAGAGACAAATGCCTGCAAACCTCAATGAACTGAAGCAATGCTGTAAAGAAGAGTGTTCAAAAATCCCTCCGTGTGAGAGACTGATGTAGTAAGACTGCTAAAGGTGGTTTTACAAGCTACTGAATCATGGTGTACTCAATTTTTCACAAAGTGCTTCTGCTTTCTGGCCTATATGATGACACTGTGTGATATGTCAAGTGTTGTTTTTCATCTGAGGTTTATTTCTACCTGTCAGATCTGGCGAGAACTGGAACATTTTTATTATGTTTTAATAAAACCTTGTAAATGACGAAGGGTGTCACCGACAGTAAGGAAATACAGCCAAGATGATTCATTCATCCATTCCTATCACTGAAACCCACATTCCAATAGAGCCTTTTTGGAAATAGTTGTATTTTATTTTGTCTATTGATTGTTGTCCTTTTCTTAACCTTACTTTTTGAGCTCTGAACAGATTAAAGGTCATGAACACCCAATGATCATTTCAAATATGTAAATATGTAAACTGAAGGATCTCCTCAGCAACTAAAGTATGACTTCATGCACGGTCTTCTAATAGACATTTTTTCTTTCATGTATTCTTATCTCCAATAGTGTACACTATCTTTAACATCCAAGATCAAGCTAGACTTTACACAGTTTTGCCAAAGGTGACAAAAGTAAGTAAGAAATTAAAGTGATTTTACAAGTGAAGTGGCCTCACACACAGCTGTGATAAACATGCTTCATATCCATTTCTCAGAATTAACAAGTATCCACCTCATGTGGATTAAGTGTTGTTAGAAACATGCACAGAGATGTGCTGTAACGTCACATAGATTAAGTGAATGTATGGACAACAAAGTCGACATTCACATTTTGTCTTTTGTCTTGTCTAATTGTTATTTTCAGCATTTTATACAGTTAAGTCCATACATTTTCAAACAGTGATGCATTTTTTGTGATTTTGTTTCGGTACACCACCACAGTGGTCAAACAGTGCAATTTAGTCACGATGTCATCGAAGTGCAGATATTCAGCTTTAATTCAAGGGTTTGAACAAGAGTATTGCATTTAGCTGATTAGGAATTAAAGTCAATTTGAGATATTTTCAGAAGTTCAAAATTAATTGATACCTAATCCCTCTGTGTGTTTTTTCTATAAGCGGATAAAGGAATCTGGAGTTGATTCCAAGTGTTGAAACTGCATTTATTAGCTCTTCATTGGATCTGTCTGTCCAATAGAAGGAAGCCAACATTATCCTGAATCAAGAGTCAGTACTAGCACTGAGCAAAGCTGCTTCTGAGTTATGTTTTAATTTAGTCTTTGAATAAGAAAAAAATCATGTTTTCAAGTTACTGACTCAAAGTTTTTATCCAGCTTCCTCTTTTTTTTTTTTTTATAAAACTGTCAGGCAACATCCTGGTGTTTGGGACGTGCAAATGTAAATGTACTAATTCATCCTGGTGAGCAGATGTTTGGTGTTGGCGGAACTCACAGAGAGCGACAGCGTTCAGCATGCCCGTGTATGGTGAAGCACCGATGCTCTGATAGATTATGCCGATGCGGTCCTGCACAGCACCCTTAGTGACGTCGATGTCTAAATGTATGACGAAGAAGGCCACAAACAGACCATAAATCAGGTTCTGGGATAGACGCATCAGAACACCCATCCTGTCTCTGGACAGGTTTCTTACTGTGCGCCTGCACACAGAACACAGGAAGGCAAAATTAATGAGCAAATGTTTTACCTACTGATACCCTACAAAAAAATCATCATGATGCATGGAAGTAATCTGTATATGTTACATGTCTTTTATAAAGCAGCACACTAAGTGACATTTGTAATTTGTACCTGGAATATTGTGATCATATTTCAGTTTTAGATAGTGATTTATGGGTGGTGTGTACAAGCACACTGACCTGAGGAGAACTCCAAGTTTGGCAGCACCGCTGGGTGACTCTTTGCTCTTAAAGGGTATGGCGGGCTTGTCTGATCTCTGCAAGTTCTGCTCCATTTTTTCCAGCATGCTCTGGTAGATGGTAGACCTCTGATAGGCTGAAGTGATTTCATGCATGCGAGTGAATGTGGCTGCCTCCCTCTCGCTGCTGCGTGTGTCCACTGAGGTGAAGTCAACTGTTTGACATCAAATTGAATTTTTAATGTTCAAGCTATGGAAAAATCATCTTTTTTTAAAAAAAAGAAAGACTTATAATAAAAACACAACACCGTGCAGTGTGCTGGGTCATGTCATACTGTACCATAGATGTCAAAGGGGTTGCAGTACTCTGGACACTCATATCCACATTGGCTGAAGAAATCCACCATCTCTTCTGTTTGTCCACAAAATACTAGCTCCCCACGACTCATTATAGCTATCCTGTTGAACACCTTGGAGGTAGACACACACAAAGAAACAATATTATTCCATCAGCATGTCTGTGAAGGTTCTCAGTCATCCAGGTCATCGTAGTCACAGGAGCTCGCAAAGAAAAGCGTCTGGACTTCTTTAAGTTGCTTGAAGACGTTTCACAAGCAAGCATACACACCAAAGAGGGACAAAAGGATCCCCTGATGATCCTCTAATCATCTGAGCCAAGGTGTGAAAATGGGTGTGGGTCCCAATCAGCCAGGGTTTCGGGTGAGCTCATTGTGAAACCTGGCCCCTGACCTCCACAAGGAAGGTGTCCCACTCAGACCCATAGTCAGTAGCATAAACTCAGCCACTTATAACATTGCAAAACACCTTGCTACCATCCTTGCTCCTCTCGTGGGGAACACCCCACACCACATCAAGAACTCCACCGACTTCACCGACAAGGTTCAGAAACTTACCCTGGACCCAGATGAAACCATGGTGTCCTTTGATGTAGTCTCTCTCTTCACTTGCATACCCACCACAGCGGCCATGGAGACTGTCAGAAAACGACTACAAGAAGACAGCTCCTTAGAAGACAGGACCAACTTCACACCCGATCAGATCTGCACACTGTTAGACCTCTGCCTTACCACAACATACTTCAAATACAACGAAGGCTTCTAAAGACAAAAACATGGCTGTGCCATGGGCTCCCCCGTGTCACCTATTGTAGCCAACCTTTACATGGAGGAAGTGGAAAGGAAGGCTCTTGGCTCTTTCAAAGGAAGAGTACCCAGCCACTGGTACAGATATGTAGACGACACCTGGGTCAAAATCAAGACACAAGAAGTGGAATCCTTCACTGCGCACATTAACGCCGTGGATGAAAACATCAAGTTCACCAGGGAAGACACAAAGGATAACTGTTTGCCTTTCCTGGACTGCGCTGTGCACATTGAAGAGAATGGCAACCTCAACATTGAAGTTTACCGGAAGCCCACACACACGGACCAGTACCTCCTCTTTGACTCCCATCACTCTCTGGAACACAAACTTGGAGTAATTAGGACCCTACACCACCGGGCAGAACATGTTCCCTCTAAGCCTGAAGGAAAAAAGAAGGAACACATGTAAAGGAAGCACTCAAAACATGCAGTTATCCTAAATGGGCGTTCATAAAGTCAGCAAAGAGGCACAGAAAAGAAGATCAGACACCAGCAAGGGAGGATAAGAAAGACAGACGCAACAACATTGTCATCCCCTATGTAGCCGGTGTATCAGAAAAACTCAGGAGAGTTTTCTCCAAGCATGACATCCCGGTGCATTTCAGACCCAGCAACACGCTCAGACAAAAACTGGTTCACCCGAAAGACAAAACTCCAAAACACAGACTTAACAATGTGGTGTACGCTGTACAGTGTAGCGAGGAATGCCCGGACCTCTACATTGGAGAGACCAAACAGCCACTTCACAAGCGCATGGCACAACATAGAAGAGCCACCACCACAGGACAAGACTCAGCTGTCCATCTGCATCTTAAGGATAAAGGACACTCTTTTGAGGATGCCAATGTTCACATTTTGGACAGAGAGGACAGATGGTTTGAAAGAGGAGTGAAGGAAGCCATCTATGTCCACTGTGAGCGACCATCTTTGAACAGAGGCGGTGGTTTACGACACCAACTGTCTGCCATCTATAATCCAGTTTTGAGATCCCTCCCCAGACGCCTTAACGCCCACTCACATCCTGGGCCATCTGACCTCAGGAATTCGCATGATAAGGTGGGGCCAGGTTTCACAATGAGCTCACCCGAAACCCTGGCTGATTGTGACCCACACCCATTTCCACACCTTGGCTCAGATGATTAGAGGATCATCAGGGGGTCCTTTTGTCCCTCTTTGGGGAGATACTCCCACTAGGTTTAAATCTGGGACTCTCCGCCATTTGACCTTAGAACTGAAGAAGCTTCTCGGATGAGAGGTGAAACATCTTCAAGCAACTTAAAGAAGTCCAAACGCTTTTCTTTGCAAGCTCCTTTGATTCCATCAGCATGCAACTTTTCACAAAACATTCACTATCAAAGGATCAAAGACTCATGTGTACAGTGTAACCAAAATGTTTTCTTAATATGTGTCTAATATATGAAGTGGTGTAATTCTGATAAAAAAACAAAACAAATTCTTTAGCTGTGAGTTAGATAAATGTAGCTGATGTTGGCACATAGGTGTGAGTTTGACTGTACAAGCCATTCATTCTCTTTTTCACCAGTTCTTCTCAAAAACCCACCCTGAAGAGCTCAGAGCGTGGTTGGTGGATAGTTACTATGACGATACGGTCTCTCCTGGCCAGCTCTGCCAACAGCACTACAATCTGATTGGCGGTCATGCTGTCCAGACCAGTGGTCGGCTCATCCAATAGGATCACCCCTGCAACGACAGCATCCCAATGACATCACTGCTGTCACTGCAGGTTTGTCACGCAGTGAAACACTGAGAATAAGTGAAAGGCAGGACAATAACTTTTTCCTTCTAAGTAAAAACTCTCAGATGTACTTTTTATTAAGTGGCACATTGCAGGACTCTCTGTGGGGCCGACTTAACTTGAGGAGATAAGTGAGTTCTCTTTTTTTTAGTTAATTACTCTAATTAGGACAATTAAAAGATTGGCTCTTCGCATTATGAAAGCAGAGTGGAATTAGCAGATACTTTAATTGTGAGATTAATTCATTTCCTGGTTGATTGGAGAGTCACCGAATGGGAACTCCTCATTACTCTGTGTGTGACTCTGTGTGTGTGTGTGAGTGTGTTCATGGGCATTTTAATCCTGAATGAGGACTGAGACCCTCCATCCTCCCCAGAGGACTGAAGTCCTGATAAACTACACCTGGGACACACACACACACACACACACACACACACTGAAGTGGGCTTCTGCTCATTCCCCTTGCGGTGTGATAACCCAGTCCTTTATTACTCTTCTCCATCTCTCCCTTTTCTCTGTCTCTTCTGTCTCACTTAGATCCTTTTGTTTTTCTCCAGTGTGGACTTCAAAACTCTTCTGGGGAGAGACAGGTTATGTGGTGAACTTTCCACTGTTCTCGTGCGTCTGATCCTTCTGCCTCCCTCTGCTGCATTCTCCCACAGTCGTGGGAAAAAAGAAAGTTTTCACGGGACTATATGCAGTCCTGTTTTGGCAGTTTGCTAGTCTGACAAACAAGCAGCAGCAAATCTACAACAGAATGACTGAAAAAGAAAATAATCAAGGTGGAGCAATGGCCCAGTCAAAGTTCAGACACAACCTCATTGAAACTTTCTTTTTCACGACTCCACCAAAGACATATTTTGAAACATTTTATGAAAGCATGTTATGTATAATCCTTTTCTTTTATCTGCCAAAGTCTTTGAAAATCACTTCTAATCCCTCTTATTATCTATTTTACATCTATTAAAAGTGAAGATTTGAGTGATTAATGACTTTTACTCTGCGTCACCTCATTATTTTGATTTAAACCGACAGCAAATGTTTGCTTTGGAGGAAACAGGTTGGTCACAGATGAACTTGTGTAAATCTCCTCAGGTGTATCTGAGGTGCACTGGTACTCACTTGGGTCCTGAAGTAACTGACTGGCAATGGAGACCCTTCGGCGCTCACCCCCGGAGATCCCAGGGAAAACCTGACCTCCAATAACACTGTGGGCCACGTGACTAAGGCTCAGCTCAGCCATCACTGCTGACACCTACATGGGAGCCAGAGGTCAAGGTTCAGGCGAGACAAGAGTTATAACTATTAGCAAATCTACTAAAAAAGGGCCTGCAGGAGATATCATACGTTGATCAGCTAAAACACTGGAATAAAATCCCCTCATTATGATGAAAAGATTTGCTGTGAACTCTTCAGATAATCACCCTGCTCATGGGAACAATACTCAGAAATTTGCTCAGGGGTTTGAGTCTGACCCCAGCAACAATCTACACAGTCTAAAAAAATAATGTTCAAAAGAACAAGAAAGAAAAAACTAGAAGCAACCAGCACCAGAAAAAAACTCATCTTGTTTCCACTTTAAACTTACAGGATCCAAAGGACCCACCGCTGGTGCCAAGCACCACATGAGCTTCATTAGACCTTGATGAGTGTATTTGATAGCTCCACAAGATTAGGAGAAGCAATATTTTCCTGTTTTTACAGTTTGGAAATATTTCAGAGCGAGGGACTCAAACAAAATATTAGGCCGAGAACAACTGACCTGCCGTTCTTAAATGTCAGGTCAGGTACTTTTTTTAAAAAATGGGCATTTTCAGCATTTATGTGCTGTAAGCAAAGAGATCTGTAACAAAATGTAACACATTCTCAGTCATCTTGATGCTGCACATGACTCTCTGTGAAGCAATAACTCAGCCATACTTAACTAACCTAAAATATAAAACAACACAGTAATGCACCTTCGAAGATTAAGCTGATCATCCAAATAAGCACTGAAACTGTTTGTGTGCTGACATCTTAGTGGATACTGATATCCATCAGCCTGTAATTTATTTATTTATTTATTTTTTTGGGGATATGTTCTGTAGCAGGCAGAGATGCCAGGTTTAAGAAAATAATGAAAGAAATGCCCAGACGCAGCTCTAAAGTCACCTTTTTCTTGATAGCTTCAGCCGAGCGTTTCCGCAGGGCCAGCTGAGCTGTGTAGGTCAGAGTCTCCTCCACTGTCAGATAACTCAGCAAGTTATCGCTCTGGAAAAGAATGGCAGAAAGAGAAAACAGGGCATTAACAGAAAAGAAACTAGACACAAAAAAAACCACTGTAAATTGTGATTTGGCAGCCTTAAAACTAGAAACTACCACCTCTATTCCTCAAGGAGATGGATTAAGAAAACATCTCAGTATTTCTCTTGAGTGGTCATCAGTAAACAAATGGAAGTATATGTTTGGACTGGATACTTTTATGTCACACTCTCTCCATCTATAGCATCTTTGTAGCACATCCCCGTACAGTGAGCATATATCCTCATAAACGTCTATGTTCATATATGCCAGTGCGACCCATCTGTAATATACCTTTGCCTCAGATGTGTGCACACACACAGGCACAGGCGCATGACTTAAACCAGCTGAACCTGCTGCCTGCTTCAATTAACACATGGCGCCTCCCAATCCCACTTCTCCTTATTCTCTCATCTGAATGACTTTAATATGAGGAGCTCATATCACCTCCTCATCTACAGCTTAGCGGCGGAAGTTAATGACGAGGCTTAGAGAGCAGAAGGGGGAGCTATCAGCTAGAGGGGAGAGATGATTTGAAAAGAAGCAAGGCTGGTTTTAAACCAGTGTTTTTAATTCAGGCTTTGGATACACTTGAGCACCTCTCATTGCGAGATTACATATATGAGGAGGCTATCAGGGGTCTTAAGTTAATTTCATACGGAGGCCAGGGCAGCTTTTCAGGAGTTACTGCAGAATGTTCATTGAGTTTGTGGCGGTTTGTACAACCACAGGCAAAACTAAATACATACAGGCTATGTGCATGAGGCCAGCTGCATTTGAAACTGTAGTGGAAAGTTTAATGAGTGTTTGTGTGAACTACAGGAAAGTGAAATGTGCATGCACTTATTTGCTAATTACTTTAAACTCTGTTCAGTCTCCCATTAATCATTTGTCTAACAGGTCCACTGCTGGGTTTCAACTTCTGTTAAGTGACAATTGTGACAATTATGAATTGGGAATAAATTTTCCTTTATTAGAAGTCATGTAATTTCAACTGCTTTGACTTTTTGTTTGTTATCCATCTGATTGTTAGCAGGATTGCTCAAAATTTAAAAGATGGGATTGGGCCCATCTTTTAAATTTCATTTGGGTTTCAATCCATGAATTCTTTACCATTGTGAAGGCATGTCTTACTACTATGCACACACTGACACTCTAATGGATGCACTGGAGTCAGTTTGGGGTTCAGTATCTGTAATGTTTGGTGAATGCCTGTGGACCCTCTTTTGACTTGTGTAGATGTAGCTGGAAATTATTGTATTTATTTTTTTGTGAAAAAAAAATGTTTAGAGGCTTTTTGGACGTTACTAAGGATTCAGTTTGTCAAACTGATATTTTATTTTAGCCTTACCCTTGCCATCCACTCGTGTGAAGCGGTCACTAGCTAGCATGCACATCTGAGTGTGTGCGAGAGTATGCAACTTAATAAATGTAATAATAATTAATAATAAACTTGAACAGTAATAGAGGAAGTTTTTTGTTGAACCGTTGATCATTCAGGTGTGCAGTGATTTTAAACCAGGGTTCAGTATTTACACAATGACGCTTTGGCCAAATATTGAACGTGAGGATCCAGTGATCGAACCACTCGAACTCCTGACCCCCAAAAAACTGATGTTGTGAAAGGATTAGAATCCGAAATTTGAACAAAGTATGGAGGTCATGCAGTCTTAGAGCGCTTTTCTTTTGTTTCTGTGTATATTATTACCATTTAAATGTGCTTTTTATGCAGCTGTTTAAAATTACACAGTAAATTGTTTATAAATGTACATGTTTTTTGTAATAAAGCAACAGAAAAGCGTATGACGAGTTTAAAAATGTCAAAATTGATATGGTAGTTAAGGATATTAAGCAACCCAAGGGTTTTATTAACTTAAACAGAGAAACAATTTTCTTATAAGTGTAAATAAAAGTCTGTTAATTTAACTTAAACACAATTGTTGTGTTATTTTAACATTTATTGTATGTAATTTATGTATTGATGTTATTATTGATTATTATTGATGTAATACCTATATGTAACCTAATAGTTATTAACACATAATATTTTATATGTTTATAATATTAACACATATAACACTATGTAATATTAACATTAATATTACTTTTAATTATTTATGAATGCTTATTATATCAATATTGTATCAATAGAAATGCAATACTGGGATAATAAGTAAAAGCTATGAGTTAAATCTTGATGTGTGGACGTTTCTTTGTCTTACCTGCAGCACATAGGAGAAGCAGTCCTGATACTGCTCTTGCTTCAGTTTTCTACCATTAACGAAGACTTCTCCCAGCAGCGTGCCCTGGTTCCCAATCCGCCCTGAGATGGCATCCAGCAATGTGGTTTTTCCTGAGCCTTTATAATGAAAAGTGCAGATAAAGACACATATGCATAAAACACTCATGATTTAACTGATTTTTAACGGTTCCTGATAAAAAATGTTGTATTTCTTTTTCACTTTAAACATTTGGCTCTTGGGTTGAACTGAACCTCGAACCTGAGTTGCCCAGTATGCCCATGATCTGCCCACTGTCAACATGAAAGGAGACATCATTCAGGATCTGACGAGTCCATCGTTTCCTGTAGGAGGGTAAGTCCCACCACGGACCCACACGTTCACTGTGAAACACATGTATATATGCACACACGCATAAGGACAAGGACAGTATTTATATGTTTTTCAACACGATGTCTATCTCAGCTGTGGGAAAAATCAGCTCTTTATGAACAATCAGATAATCAGACAATCACAGTCAAGTAATAATGAGTAAATGAAGTTAAATTCTCTGAGTCTGTTTTTGAGTTACTCGTGTTGGTTGTCAGCAGCACTTACCTGACTGTGTAGGAGATCTTTCTGACACTTAGAGAACAGGTGGGCTCTGATTGCTCCTCTCTGCTGTCTCTCCACACATCTTTCTTCACCTCCGCCACAAACCTGAAGGACTCTTTTACTTTCCCGTTCTGCGGCTCCTCCATCTGCATTGAATAAAATCTGTTCATGTCTCCTCCAGGTCTGTGTCAAATCTGTTTCACATCAGATTGTTCATATTGTTTCAGTCCCAGACTTTGTCTTCTGCGCCTGTTGCCTGCACACAGCAGAAATGCGAGATCAGTAGTGACTCTCTGGAAGCGTGAGCGCAGCAAATGTCATGTTATCTCAGAGAACTTTGATCAAAGGTTGTATAATGAAGACAAAAAGCACACATGCTAAGTCAGTTCACAGCCCTTCAGTGTGGACTCAGTCCTCATATTGTCGGCTGCTTCCCAAAAAAGCTGTGACTGACAGGATAAAGCAGAGGGCGAACTGACATGAACTCGGATGCTTCAAGAAGAAAGAATTGTGAACTAGAAGGGAGAAGATCTTCAGGAGGACGTGAACAACTGGAGACACAAAGCAGCAGACAGAGAGGAAAATAAAGACCCTAACAGAAGAGGAAAAGAGGAGTATTGACCTCTCTAACCTGCAAATTTTAACCATGGACAATGGCAGTGACCTTATAAACACAAACGACTTCTCACAGGTTTGTCAGGTCAAAATATGCAAATCTTAGCTCTCCTAAAGAAAATGACCAATCCAGGTCTTAACTTTGTGCTGTTTTACTTTATTTATAGCCCTACCAGCCATTAAACTCCTCTCTTTGACTGAGTATAACATGGGATTTTATTAACTAATCTGAAGTAACCTAAATCAATTTATGATCACTAGTGTGCTCAACCAGTACTAGAAACTTTACTTTACGTGGGTTTTTTGTTTTTTCTTAAAAAAAAAAACAACTTATTTATAATCTTAAAGAACAGAATTTGATTGATTTCCTAATATATCATTTTAACATTTTGCTGAAAAACTGGAATTTTTCCCTGAATGCACTTAAGTGCAAATTAATTTAGAAAAAAACTGTAATTTCAAATAGGAAATGTTGAATTGGATAATTGGTTGGAAAAACATATGGATGGATAGATGGTTTAGCAAGCTCTGTTTTTCTCCTATGTCAGTTTCTGCATCGGGCATGTTCTGGTTGCAACGGCGGGATCAGCAGTGACAACATTTCCAAACTCTATGATGCATTTTGTCGAGATAAATATCCTTAAAAATGCGACCAGAATGCTCTGAAATCTGGATGTTTATGCAATGAGAACCCAAATGAACCATTTAACGTTATTTGTAAAATTATTTAACTCATTAAGTCCAGAGTAGACTGCTTCAGTACATGAAGTCTGGTAGGCACTAAGGTCACGATCACACCTGGTACCTTTTGCCTTTCCTGGTGTCATTACACTGGCTTCCTGTTCAGTTATTATTGCTTAGCTATAACATGTCCACTGCTGGGTTTCGTTTACTCAAGCATAAAAAAAATGTTTTCTATCAAATGGCTAGAAATGCATAAACTTCTGTTAAGTAAGGCAACGCAGACTCACTGCTTAAATATGCTAACCCCAGCAAACCCAAGTTGTTTGCTTGCCAGCAGCTTTTACCAGTTTCAGACCAAGCTTTCCCAGTTACAGCACTGAAATCCAGGTCCTTTTTCCTTCCAGTGTTCAAATCAGGATTTGTAACATATTTTTGATCGTGCCCAGTTAAGTGTCTCATTAATTAATACATTCAGTAAAATATCAAATTATTTTTCACTCATTTGTTTAATGGCTTAATTTGGTTGTAAATGTATTAATTGCGTTCTTTGTTTTATTACGTTCACGACTCACATTTTCACATCTATCTGATGTCCGACCTCGTTTTGCTATACAATGAAAAAAAAATCAGTAAAAAAACCCAAATATGTATTTGTTTTTTTCAGCCAGTACATTATTATTTTATAGAAGCTTCCATGAGTGATAAATGATCAAATTTGATGTGTGGCTAAAAAAGTCATTAATTTTAAAACAGAACTGTATGTCATAATCTACACCATGTAAACTAGATTAAGTGGCAGCATGCTGTTAATCTCAATTTGAACATTTGTATTTTTTTTCTTCTGCAACTGAACTATTGAGTTTATTTTAAATTGGACTCTGGTCACACAGGCAGATATTTGCACATACAGTACAAACAGACACACGCAGGTAGACAATCAAACACACGAGTTAATGCGTGTAACAATTTTTTTCCATAAAAGACTAAATGACAAAAGACAAAATCACATTTTCTAATCACATCCAACTAATGTGTGGCCACAGGTTTATTATCTACTGTGCTGTTTGTTGTTACTAACTAAACCCAATTTTGTGGTGTAAAATCAGCAAATCTGTAATTCTGATTTGAAACTTTGAAATAAGAACATCTTGTTTCTCATAGTTTTTAAGGTATATATAGGTCTATATATATATATAAAAACATTTAGTACATGTATCCTGGTCTGTATGAAACTTATTGACTTGCTTGCTTCGCATTAACAGCATCAAGACAGAGAGTTATTCTCATCTGAGGAGGACAGCAGTCTCTACTTCACCTACAGCGGAGGCTGCAATGTGCTGGAGGTCAAAAACCTTTGCTATGAGGTAACTATAGGTCGCCTGCTCTTATCTTACACGAGTTTTCTCAACCTCCTGACTGGTTCATGTGTATACATGCTGCAGGTGTTCATCGTGTACATGTGTTTATGTTCACAGGTGGATACAGCAGCTCAGATCCCGTGGTACGAGAGGCTGTCAGAGTTCAAAATGCCGTGGGAAATTAAAGGAAATAAGCAGACAGCCATCAACAAGCTGAGCCTCACTGTCCACAGCGGACAGATGCTGGCCCTTATTGGCAGCTCAGGTGACGCACAAAGATTTGAAGTATTGCTTTATTAAATAAAGTAATAGATATGCTTTGTTCCACCAGAACAGTAAAGAAAAAACTGCATTTTCTTGAAGAATAAATGTGTGTTAAGTAAAAATAAGTAGAAAATCTGCTAATTTGGAAGACTCATAGATGCATTCCTCCGGTTCTATATTGCTTATGGTTTGTTTTTTTTAACATAAGCAAAGATGAGAATGTCTTGAATTCAATATGTTTTCAGGTTGTGGTAAAACGTCTCTGCTGGACATAATAACTTGTCGGGATGAAGGAGGCATCATGAAGTCCGGTGAGATTCTAATTAATGGGAAGCACAACACGCCCCAGCTCGTCAAGAAAAGCATCGCTCACGTCCGCCAAGACGACCGGCTTCTTCCTCACCTCACCGTCCGAGAGACTCTCTCCTTTGTTGCCAAACTGAGGTTGCCCACTCACTTCACACAGGCTCAAAGGGACCAGAGGGTAAGATTAAGACTGGTCAATAAATGGGACTCAAACTATTTCCATAACAGTATTTGCATGATTGTTTGGATTGGGAGGTTCTTGTTTATCCATTCTATAATAGAGCCGTTGTCAGCATGTTTATCACATTCTCGTTAAGGCATGCCCTTTTAAACTCTTCAGAGTTTTTGTTGAACAAACACGTGTTAAATGATAAGAATGCTTGTATGCGTCCAGATAACAATGACTAACAGTGTCTCTGGTCGCTGTCTGTCACAGGTGGATGATGTTATCGCAGAGCTGCGGTTGCGGCAGTGTGCACACACCAGGGTGGGAAACAACTACATCAGGGGGGTTTCTGGTGGAGAGAGGAGGAGAGTCAGCATAGCTGTCCAGCTTCTCTGGAACCCCGGTGAGAGATATTAACACAGAGATTAATTAATGTGGTCCCCTGAACTGTCATTTATGTTGTTAAGACAGGGCAATGACTCAAACTGAAGTCCCAATCCAAGCAGCAGCTTTTATATATGGCACACTATTTTAATTGTGTCCTCTACAAGCCACTTTGCAACCCACCTCCAGTGCCTCCTTTCCATTTAGCATCTGACTGTAATCAGTGTCATATATGTTGTTTTTATTGCAACTTCTAAAGTTACTATAGATATAACATTTTTAACCTTTGTGTTTATGCGAGTTTTAAATGTTTCAGCTCTAAACAGGGTATTTCACACCGTTTCTGAACATCTATAAAGTACTGAGAAGTGACACGAGTGTAACAGTTCTTCCTGTGAATAACAAACACATTTGACTAATTACTGACTTTAACAATCATGATTCCTCTGTTATTTTCGAGCTCATACTGTTAAGATCTGTTATATAAAGAACAGGGTTTATCAGAGGTGATAGACTGGTCTATTTCCCCTCTCAGGTATTTTGATCCTGGATGAACCCACATCAGGTTTAGACAGCTTTACCGCTCATAACTTGGTGATCACACTGTCCCGTCTGGCTCGGGGAAATCGTCTGGTCCTGCTTTCAGTCCACCAGCCTCGATCAGATATCTTTCAGCTCTTCGACCTCGTCGTCCTGATGTCTTCAGGTTCAGCTGTTTACTGCGGTGCAGCTCGTGAGATGGTGCCTTACTTCACTGCTCTGGGACACCCCTGCCCACGATACTGCAACCCCTCTGACTACTATGGTTAGTAAGTGTGTCAAAAGAGAATTAAGATGTGCTTCTACCCAGCATGCAATAACATCTTCTTACCAACCCCATGCTCACTGGTAACTTAAGGAAAGCTGGGACCCAACAATTTACCACTAATTTTGCAAAAGAAGCATTTGTTTTCATCTTAATGATAAATACTACATCTCTTTGTGTTTTTCATTCTTTTAAACCTATTTAAGCCTCATGTTGTTGGTGTCCTGTGTCTTTTATGTGTGTGTGTGTGTGTGTGTGTGTGTGTGTGTGTGTGTGTGTGTGTGTGTGTGTGTGTGTGTGTGTGTGTGTGCATGTGTATCCAGTTGATCTGATCAGTATAGACCGGCGCAGTCCAGAGGGAGAAGCCGAGTGTTTGGAGAGGGCCAGAGTTCTGGCTGAGCAGTTCATGGAAAAGGTTCGTGATACTGACGACCACATGTGGAAAGCCGCTGGGACTGATGTAGCGCAAACCGACAGGTGATCATGTTTTTGTGTGAAAGTTTGGCTTTTTTAAAATTTTATTTTAATTGTTCATTCAATAATAAAACAGTAAGTAGTGATAATGAACCAGCATTTTTCTAATAAAGCATAAGATTTTCTGTATTTTTTGTAAGAAATAACACCACAATATCTCTGCTTACAGCTTTCCAGATATAGGGATTTACTGTTTTTTGTGATTATCTGTTGTAGATGCTTAAAAATCCTTTATGGTCATGCTTAAGCTGTGGACCAAACGTTTAAAACCCAGACTAACCCATCCATTACTCTTTTTCCCCCACACAGCAGCCCTCAGCAGCCAAGCAGGAGAAAAGAAGATGAAGTAATAACTATTTCCAGGCATGAAAACAGACTGCCAGGCAAACTACACCAGTTTAACACCCTCATCAAGTACGAGCATGAATGTTTTGGAGCACTCAAATCTATGTGACTGAATATGAACACTGACCTCTCTCCTCTTGTTCATCAGGCGTCACATGTATAATGACTTCAGAGACCTGGTCACCCTAGTAGTTCACGGCTTCGAGGCCCTCCTCATGTCGCTGCTGGTCGGCTCTCTCTACTACGGGGCAGGAGAAACCCGCCTGTCCATTCAGGACACCGTGTCTCTTCTCTACATGATCGGAGCTCTCACCCCATTTGCTGTGGTGCTGGACGTCATAGCTAAATGTGAGTAATAAAGCAGTTTGAAAGGATAAAGCCAGTAATAAGTGTCACTGAGGTTGTGTTTTGATTTCTCTATGCATTTACTTTAAATTATTTAAGTGTTTTATGTTATAAATGTTCACATGTAATGAGTATCATAAAAAAAATTATCTGTTTAAAATAAAGCAAAAATCACTGAAGGCATTTCAAGTTGTGACCTCTGCATTTGCAGTCATTTGCAGATGTCCACAATTTCATTGTACATGCGCAATGACGAAAGGGCTATTCTATTCTATTCTATTCTATTCTATTCTATTCTATTCTTTGAATTAATGATGAACACTTTAACAGAGCAGGTAAAGGTAGGATGGTTCAGAATGGAAAGATTATCAGAGTTATCAGACAGATTTGTGTTCTTTAACCCTGAACTTTATGACATCCAGCCACATGTGCAGTGTAGAGGTGTCTAGCCATAACCATAAAAAGTCAAGTTTAATTCAGGTCAAGGTCAGAAGACACCAAAAGATAGAAAAATGATGCCAGGCTCACTTAGAATTAAATACTGTGACTCTAACTGCAGAGAGAAAATTTTAAAAAAATCTCTGAAACTGCATTTTATCCAGTATCATAACATTTATGTAGAGAGACATTGTGCTATATATTCATGTCCTAACCTAATACAACTCTTTGACATCTTAGTTTTTAAGAAAAAAAACAAACTGCCTGGCTGAGGCTAAATACAGCTCATGAAGCTGATCCTACTGCATGTATTGTGAACTGAGTGTCGTTAGACTGAATGCTCTCTGCAGGTCACACAGAGAGAGCCATGCTTTACCACGAGCTGCAGGACGGCATGTACTCTGTGACCTCCTACTTCTTTGCCAAGGTAAAGTCCAGTGATAAAACTGAATCTCCAGCAGGGGCCAGTCTTGTTCCATGCTGGAGTCACTGTATGCTGAATAGTACTGCAAGTATGTTTTATGCATTCTTGACTGTCGTGTATTTTTGAATATATGCTTTTTCTCCATTTTCAGGTTTTGGGGGAGTTACCAGAACACTGTGTGTTCACATTAGTCTATGGTCTGCCCATCTATTGGCTGGCAGGACTTAACAAGGCGCCAGACCGTTTCCTTCTGAACTTCTTGTTAGTGTGGCTGATGGTTTACTGCAGCCGGGCCATGGCCCTGTTTGTAGCTGCTTTGCTTCCCACCCTGCAGACTTCTGCCTTCATGGGCAATTCTTTGTTCACCGTCTTCTACTTGACTGCAGGCTATGTTATCAACCTGGAGAATTTGTGGCTTGGTGAGGAATTATTTGCGTTATAAACCATAAACAGCAGGCGACAGCTTCGGAAAGAAAAATGAGCTGGTCAGCATTTAATGTTTGTTCACGTTTTTTGTCTCCACAGTGGCATCATGGCTCTCTTATGCCTCATTCATGCGCTGGGGTTTTGAGGGCATGCTGCAGGTGCAGTTCAGAGGCAACGAGTATTCCGTCACCATTGCAAACATGTCTATCAATGTTGATGGCATACACGTGAGTTAAACACTATCATTTCAACTAAAGTTATGATTTGTTTACACATTACTGTTAGGTTTGCTATTATCTGTACAGATATTAAATCTTTAAGATTTATAGGACTAAACAAATCAGACCATAAGAGAGTTATCAGGACTGTTAATGTTTTTAAGGACCTGCTAATTCTTACTTTAATGGACAAATCCATTTGATGAACATTTTTCTTCTCTAATCCTTTCTATATGTCATTCAGGTGGTGGAGGCCCTGCACATGAACCAGTACCCGCTGTACTCTTGCTACTTGGTCCTACTTGGAGTCTGTCTGGGCTTCATGGTGCTCTATTTCCTGTCCCTAAAATTCATCAAGCAGAAGTCCAGTCAAGACTGGTGAACAAAACTGAGAAAAACCAAACGCCCTCTGACATCATCAGGGTTTTTATTTTGCATAAGTGGAAGGGAGGTTCTAGTTCGGCTGGTTTCGATACCAAACTTTCCATTTTATTCCTCTTTAGACATTTAATTCAAATGCTATAAAAGTAAAATACATGCATGATTAAAATGTTTGGATTTTTGTAATTTCAGCATCACAAACTTTACCCGTGTAATGGGAAAAATATTCATAAAATACTATATTTACGCATCTGAAATATTTCAAAATGCAGAAAAAAAAAACAGAAAAAGATTTACAGAAGAAAAAGTTGAGCGTGGTGATGAAACAGTTTGGAGTTGCAGTGCCGCTGCCTGCTGCTGGATGGCAGCAGAGGACTGTCGTAACATTGATTTGAAAATAATGAACTTTTCTCTCGTTCGCCCTCTTTTCCCCAGGCATGGCAGATGATTAGAGCGCTACTTTAGCAGATATCAATCTGCAGCTTTTGCTTGTTCCATTTTCGATCTTCCTTCTCAGCGTTATCTTTTTTTTTTTTGTATATGTAAAGTTATTAAGCATATTATTAAGACAGAATACTGAGCACTGAAGAAAGATGACCAAGAGAAATTTAGTAGGCCAACTCACACTCGGAAAAAACTTCTTGTGTAGACTGAATCCTATGTAAGCTGTGAGTTTTTGCACTGGTGCAAAAACCTCTTAAATCTTTTTTCTAACGTGGTTTGAGCCCAAATGAGTAAAGTGTCGTCTCAAAATGCCTCACTTCTGCGTGTTTATGTTTGGTTTGTGCACTCATCCTCAGCCTTCACATTCACTTACACGATGGAGTTCACTGGAGCTCTGCAGCTGCTTGAAAATTAAACTGGAAGTGTGATTTTTCTTTCTTTTTTTGTGTGTATCATCCTTTGCATCACGGCTATTTTGGCAACACACAATGCTCCTTTATGCAGAAATATTAAGAGGATATATATATCACCATAACTTAGAAAACATGCTGGTTTACATCAGAAGTTCCTTCTTCTGTGCCTTAATTTGTTTTCCAAATGAGCTCCGCTGACCTCAACAAACCCGCAATCTTCTTGGGGAAAAACCAGTGAGTGTTATCTAAGGCCTGGCTCTGAGAGGGCTGCGGGCATTGCATTACATGAATATCTAGGGAATATCCGAGGCCAGCACAGAGTTCAATGTCGAGTAGAGGAGAGCTGCAGAGAGCTGGGGTTAGACAGCATAAGGTCATCTATCAGTCAAGCAAAATGTCTCCCAGATCAGATCAATGGCTACATGTCTTGCATGAAAATGTATCTACACATGCAGCTTTCTGAGCAGACTGTGTAGGATGGCGTGTTTGAGCCTATTTTATTGTTTCATGGCTTCAAGACTGTCACAGGTACACTAATTGTGGGGTTGCCAATCACTTGAACAAAAAAAGGAAGGAAAAAAAAAAAAAAAAAAAAAAACAGGTCAGGACCCCGGTATGTGCCCTTGACCTTGCACAAGCTGGTTGTTATTGATACCTAAGCTTTCTTCACACACGACAATGAAAGTCTAAATTTTCTCTATGCTCACTCAAAATTCAGACTTACAGACCTGGACCTGCTAGATTGCTGAATTCACAAACATATGGTAGCTAATTATGTGCGATGGGAAAAGCTGGAGCCTTCAGTGCACAAACACTGAAAATATAGTATGTAAGCCACACCTTAAACTTAAGACCAAAACAAGCATTTCAGTGTTTGAAATATAATTTTAATATTGCAAAAACAGTCAAACATACATTAATATATTTGCAAGCTTCAACACTTCTTTGAAAAGGACCTTTAATAACATAAATTTCCAAATTGTGTTTGTTTCTAGCCTGCCGCTGGAAATGACCTTACATAAAAAAGGAGGAAAAAGCCCAACATTAGATTAATTATGACCTTTGACTCAAAATTAGTCATATATCCATCCATTCATCTCATTTCTTCACATTTCTTCAGCTTCACATTGTTGCTTGGGTATATAGATTGTAATGTAGGGTATATGACAAATACAAAACCTATTCACTCATGTGTTTTTACACATGCTTTAAAACAGGTATTACATTTAATTATGTGTTTAACTTGTGCAGAGGCCCTCAAAAAGCTCAAGTCAGAAACTTGAGCGTTGGTGATGTAATGCACATGCAACACATGGCTCCAGTCGTTTTGGAGATCCACCTGAAACATGTTGAAGAATTTATAGGTTTTGTGGGCATAACTTAATTCTGTAAAGTAAAAGATGCACTACCTTGAAAACTGTTGTTCTTGAGTAAATGCATTTTGTCCCCTGAGCTGCACCCGATTAAGACATAAAACATCACCCAAGGTGGGCTGGGTATTTTGAAAAGAATTTTTCTTTTAATTGCACAAAAACCTCACGCACTCGGTCTGGGTTCCTACCATCGTTTATTAGCATAAATACTTCTGTACATTAGCAACATGTTCAACAGTATTGATACCGCAGTGGACAGAATCTCAGCATCCAAACGTTACAACACTCAACATTTCAGATTGAACAACTCATATAAAAAAAAAAAAGAAAGGAAGAAAATTGTGGGATTTGCAATGAGGTATGAGGAGAGGATGATTAATCTTTATTCCTCCGCTGTCGCCTGGGCTTTGGCAGCTCTCAGCTTGTCTGCATAAAACTTAAAGGACTCCTGCAAAGAGAAAGCAAAGGCAGACCATTCAGCAACAAACATCCCAACACCTGCTCACCTGATGCAGCCTTACACCGTAAGGCGTGTTTTGTATCTCGCCTCCTTCTTAAAGTAAGCGGCACTGGAGCCCTCCTGGGTCCGTCTAAATAGTCTCCAGTCTCCAACCAGGTTGTCTCGTTTCATCTTTAAATCCCCATTAATACACAAATAAGGGATTTGTAGCACATTCCCCAAACACGCACTTCCGTTCTTTGCCTCTGTTCCTGGCTAATTAATCAGTGTTTTGATCCAAACAAAGTGTTGTGGTGGGTGTTTTTGGGAGGGGGAGAAGGTGAGAGCTTTTCTGCAGATTACGCCAGCTCCTTACAATGTACGTTTGCTTATTAATGTAGTAATTAATGCCGATAAATCGCCGTGCTCACTACAGAGAGGGAGAGGGAGATCCTGGCACGCGTTTCAAACAGTTTCGAGGGGGTCAGAGCACCCTAATTAAAAATATCTTATTTCCTCTAAAGGTTTGTCCACATGTTGGCTTATTTGGCTACATTCTGACAAAGTTCAAAGCATTTAGAAATAAAAAGAAATAAAACTGAAACATTTCTTTTTGGAAACAGGCTGCCAGAAAATGCAAACCTCTATACATTCGGAGAGGATGAAGACCAGCGTCGGGAGCTGCGCTTTTATTTGTAGAAACTTCTCAACACCGTGACTCTTCACCTTTCCCTCTCCTTGCAACTCTCCTCCCTCTACTCTGTTTATAAAATCCAGCAATCACTTAACTACCCTGGTGTTCAGTAAATAATGTAAGAGCTTCTCTACCTTCATCCCCTCTTTCTCCTTCTATCTTCGTACTGCAGGTGAGTGATGTGAAGGTAAGGCTCCGGCCTATACCTGCCTCAAGGGGACAGTGTATCAAAAGTGCTGTGGCTGAGAGGCCTCTGTGTGTGTGTGTGTGTGTGTGTGTGTGTGTGTGTGTGTGTGTGTGTGTGTGTGTGTGTGTGTGTGTGTGTGTGTGTGTGTGTCCTCTGCTAAAAATAGACCCACATCAGCTTAAAAAAAATGTTCATCGTGCTGAAATGCTCAAAAACACTATGAACCCAAAAAGAAGAGTGGCTATTGCAGTGACACCATCTCCCTTACACAACTCCGTGACTCTGGGGCACCATTTTTTACTCTCTCTCTCTCGCTCTCTCTCTCACACACACACACACACACACACACACACACACACACACACACACACACACTCTAATGGCTTCAGGAGGCTTGCTGCAGGCCTGGGCATGCTGAAGTATACTGAGCGGGCATACTGCTCCTTCATATTAGTATGGCACACAGAGACCACAGCACACATTAGGACACCAGCACAACAAGTGCTAGCACTGGTTAGGAGCTGTGAGGTGCAGCAGGCCAAACAGAGCATCTCAAGAGAGGAAACAGAACGCGGTGACGGCATAAACTGTTAATGCAATTCTAACTCATATCCCTGAATTAAAGATGACAGTGTGCACTTCAATGACAGCTTTAGTGTGTGGTTTAAAATCCACTGTGGTGATGTACAGAGGCAAAACATAAGGAAAAAGTCACGTTTAAAGAAAACTTGCCAACTGGAGCTTCATTGTCAATTCTTTCTTAAGAGGTTAATTCACTGCTTAGTAAAAATTTTTGTTCACCCTAAAATGAAAGGCAGAAATGTAAAGAGAAAAAACATGCATTTAAAAATGCATCATAAATTCTGTTTTAGGTTTATTTCTAGTTGTAGTGAACTATGCTTTCCATGTTTATGCTGGTAACACAAACAAAAATGTTGATAATATGAATGCAGTTGCTCATAATTCCTTCCACAGGTCCAGATTGTCATTTGTGGAGGTCTGATGCAAACTCGGTATTTTGTACACATCATTCAAAATTCACCTCTAACCCAAAAATCAATTGTGTTTAAGGGCACTTAAAAAAACAACAACTTTTTCCTTTACGTCAGAGTTTGAAATGTACAACAGTGTGGAGTACACAAAAGCTTCACAACTGAATTTTCTGAATGAAGGAAGAGCAACTTTTCTCCTGCAGTTTTTCTGCCCTTCATATCTATGGTTCATTTTATTTAATCAAACCTCTAAAATTTTAAAAGAGAAACACATTTGCATCCGAGTGTTTGCTCAAAGCATCTCCTGTGTGTGTGTGTGTGTGTGTGTGTGTGTGTGTGTGTGTGTGTGTGTGTGTGTGTGTGTGTGTGTGTGTGTGTGTGTGTGTGTGTGTGTGTGAGAGAGGGAGACTTACGGGGGGCTCGGGGAAGGGCACCGTCTCTCCTGCTTCGCGGTAAAGCACAGCCAGACGTTTGAGTGACAGCTCGTCTACAACTATCCCCTCCTTCTGCATCTGCTCATGCAAAGCCTTGGCTGCTGGTAAGTCCTTATCCAGAACTGCCAGATGAAAGTGGGGAGTGGGAGGGAGAAAGTCAACAAATGAGACAAGAAACATGTCTTATTTGAATTTGGATATTTAGAGAAAACTGACAGTGTGGTGGGATAATCATGTTATTTTCCCGGCAATTTATTGGTGCCAAGAAATTTGATTTTTAAATGCAGCTGCACATTTGACTATCTGTGCATTTCCATTTTTTTCCTTTTTTTCTTGGCAGTGTGACACTTTCTTTTTATTACTTGTGTTTGTTGGTTCAATGGAGGAGGTGGAAAAAGAGAACATAGGGGAAGAAATAGGCGAGGAGTCACTGGCACCGTGGAAAATATATTCTCAAGGCGCAAATTACAAACAGCTGGACAGTAAAATAAGGTTTTATAGACATTAAAAATGATGACAAGAAAAAAAATATTAAAGGGTCAGTAACTTTCATTTTTAGGGAGACAAACCTGAAACAACTGCACACAAATATCTGTGGTTGTGTGCAGCCAAGAGGGAAGGTCACAAAGGTGAAAAAAATGAGAGTGAAAGGAAAAAAGAAAAGCCCTGAAAGAGAAAAAAGAAAAAGTACACAGATGGGACAAAGAACGGAGGCGAGCAGAGCATCACTAATTGCTTCCCCTATGGCTGCCTTGACCGACCAGCGAGCTAATGCTAATTAAATAGTCATGTCTTCTCATCTCTGGTGTGACAAGGTACGGAAGAAGGGGGGACTGGTGGGTGAGAAGGTGAAGTAAAAGCAAAGAGAGGAGGATAAAAAAGAAAAAAAACTGAGGACAAGAAAATGTAGACAGGAGCAAAAAGGTGGAGAGAGGGGGGAAAAGCTGAGTGGTGGAACGTGTTGAGATTAGCACGCTAGGCTAGCCAGGACAGCTAACTCATTAGAGGACATGTGTTCTAACCCCTGAACGCTTTCCTACACACACACCCTGAGCTTGACCTGATGCATTGTTAATGGGTCTGTTAATGTTGACTTAGCTACAGTCCAGTGAACCGCATGCTGCACTACCAGACCCGTTCAGCTCTTCTGTAAGAACGAGTGCCTGTTTATGCATCTTACCGTGACATTTCATCAGGTATGGGTACAGCAGTTCCTTCTCCGCAAAGTCTGGAATCAAGCTGAGCAGGTTCTTGATCTTACCCACCTAAACACAAACACATTACACATGCAAGGACGCGCATGTAAGGAGTTGAACTGTGATTCATATCCCGATAACAAAATAGAAATTAAAATATGCTCCAACAAAATGGGTAAAAATAATAATGCTGTTCAAAAGTGAGTGTGCTTTTTAAACATGGAACAGACTGCAGACGCTCAGGTTCCTAATTCCACGTGTGGCTATTTGAACTAAGTCATATTAAGGAATATTTTGCCTCTCTGACATTTCAGACTTCATTCAGAAAGACAAAAATCAATGTAGATGCATTTCTGTGTACTCAACTTCACCAAGGTGAGTACACAGGCACAACTCAGGGGATGCTCAGGCAATCTAGTACATCCCAGTGCCTTCAGAAATTGACATTTGGGATTATTAAGTGGTGAGAACTGGACTTCCAGGGGAAAATCCACACATATCAAGATATGCGAAAGGTCCAGAGGTGCACAGAAAGGCCTACTTGAAGGGGATTGTGGCCAAATGTAAACATTAATAGGGTCAAAAAAATTCAAATCTTTAGACTAGATTTAGAGATCTGAGACATCAGGATTACAGCAGTCACTTGAAAGGAGAAGTGTAGTTAAATATCATGGAGGTTGCATTTTGATTAGTCCATAATTAAGGAAACCCACTTGGTCACAAATAATGTGTTCACGAATGATAGAATTTCTTACCTGCCCAGGTGTCTGAGCCTTTTGGGTTACAAAGGACAGCAGCACTTCCTTCTGTTCAGCCAAAGCATTGCAACGCTGCATTAGAACAAAAGAGACAAAAAAAAAAAAGAGAGAGAAAGAAATAAGAGCTTAAGTGTGATAGTCGACAGCTGATCCTCTCGACTCTTTCTGAAGTCAAGAAGACACTTCAGTCTTCTTTTTAAATAGGTACAGTATATAAACACACACACGCACACTCCAGCACACCCAAGCATTCGTATAAACATTCGCACACTCAGGGTTACACTCAGGTTAAAGGATAATTGTGAATCTAATAACTACTCATTTCTTTATGACCTTAATAGGTACAGAGCTTCACAAAAAGCATAATTATCGCTAAGTCCAACTAAAGGCCATGTCTGTTACTCAGTGGAAACATCAGTACGGTCATAGCGTGACTGCTTCCTGTGCAGCTTGGACTGGAGCGATTTACACTGATGAGCTGATGACAGGAATTCAAAACAGAAGTGAAAAAGTTTCAGGCAGATTCCAGCAAATAATTTGCCACAAACAGGCGTCTTAACTTTTTATCTTTTAGGAGTAACCCTAGCGGTTGAAGAAGTCAGACAATTTGTGTTTGTTACAACATAGAAATAATCAACCAAAGCTTTGTGACGTTAAATCTTATACCACTGGAAAGCCTGCTCATGAAAGAGTGCTGAACATAACCACATTGGCTGACTTGTGACAAATACTGGTTGAAGAGTGCGACCAAGGCTGTTGTGGCTGTGTATGGTTCTTCCATTTCTATTTAAAACACATAAATACATTGAGAAACGATTCTAATGTTTGTCAAATCGCATCTTTATTTATCTATAGCGTGTTAAAACTCGTCATTAATGGTACAGGGAGGTCACCTTTATGGGGGACACACTTAAAGTTGCTCTTTTTAAAGAACTGTCAGAGAAATTGGTAAACTGGGTGTCAGATTTTGAGTTCCTATTACACTGAAAAACAGCATCCCCCCCCCCCCAGTAACTGACATGTTTCTGTCACTGGCCAGTTAACGACTGCTTATTGTGAAAACACGCAAACATACATATGATATACTCTGTGGGTTTGTGAAGGAGATTGCCTTTCTGTGACTGAGTGAGTCTCTTGGCTGAGCTGCGTTGAGGTCCGATTACTAGCCAGTCGTAAACTGACACGTTTCCCTCCTCTGCTCCGCGCAGAATTAAAAGCGGATGGCCTGCAAGGCTATTAAAACGCAGCTTCACACACAGACACGGAGCAGCCTGCCTTCTTCTGGAGTCACACTAAGTGCAGAATAGCTTTAGTACAATCAGGCAATTAGACTACCACTATGCTACTTCACTTTTTGAAGCAACTTTGCTCCATGCTCTCATTCGCTCTCCTGTATTTTTTGCCCTCCCTTGCTACTCCAAACAGTCCCAGTGGTAAAGCCGCAGCTGAACAGACCTACCTTCTCCTTTGCTGCTCACACACACTGCCTAAAAGCTCTGGATACCTCGGGAATTCTTCCCCTTTTTCCTCAGTGACCTCTCCCAGCGCAGTTATAGACGAGACTGTAACGCACACACCTCACAGCTTCTTTCTCGCTCCTTAATGACTTCATCCCTCTCGCTCCCCATCGACCTCACCTCCATCTCTCCTGATATACTTGTCATCATTATAGTGTGCTTGCCTGCATAAAAGCTTTTCAGAGTTGTGGTCCTGCTTCACTTATGGGATGGAGGAGTTGGGAAGCTACCCTGCAGTGACCCTGGAAGAGCAGCTTGGAGGGGAGAGTCAGGAAAACGAGAGGGACAAACCACAGCATGTAGCTCAACCTCGGTCACATGTGAGACTAAACTCAAACTTTAACAACAGGACGGCACATGTTACCATGAGACATTCTTGTAATGTTACGGTTTTTCGGAGTTTACAGCAAAACTATAATCTTGAGATCAAATAAGCTATACAAGCAATCATTCACCCCCACCAGACTTCAAAAAGGGACACTATCATTATCAGTGTTGACTTTAAAGTTTAAAGTGACTTTAAAATTGCAGTTTTCAGTCTTAAAATTTGCTTGAAGTTTAAATATGTGGAAAATTTGATCCACCCTAGTAAGCGCCTTGCAGTTCTGATGCATCTTTTAATTCTTCTGGATGGTTAAAGTGAAGCTGATGTTTAATCATTTTATTCAGGGGGTACAAATGAGGATCATTTTGATGGTACTTTGATATTTTTCCTAACCACGTTCCCCTTAGTGCCTGACTCTTACTTCAAAAATTAAAGGTGAGATTACTTTCTAAGGCTCTGCAATAGCGTCTTATCCAACCTATTTTCTGAGATTCCCCCCCTATTATCGTCAGGTCCACTGCAACATGAAAAATACAGTAAGGAAAATATGTGGTAAAAGCAAGAATGTTACCATTTAATGCATTGCTTTCTTATATCAGTCTGAGGACGTCACTGTTCAATTGCACTCTTATTTTTTAAGCCATCCTGTACCATTTTATTTGGGTTTTTTTTAATGCGATTTAAACTTTATTACTTTTTCCAATTGACTTTATGTGTTTGTCTTTAATATTGTTTGTTTGTTTATAAATTTCTCCTTTTACTGATCCATTTCTTAGCATATACATGTGTTTATCGTGTTTTCTGGGTTTGTATTAGACTTGTTTTTAACCTGTGATCCCTGTTCTGTGTATTTTTGTATACTTGCATTGTTAATCCATCTGCCAGAGCTGAAAAGCACTTTGGGTCAAATCCTGTTGTTTTTAAAGGCGCTATATAGATAAAGGTGATTTGAGTCATCTGCATTTGTGTGGGGATTCATCAGTGCACACAGACTAGTGACTTCTTTAAAAGCCATATTAATTGTCAACATTTGGGAGCGACTTATGCTGCTGTGCAGACAAAATGTTTCAGAGAAGGCCTATTTTAGACTTTATTTGTCTCTTGATTTGATGTTTTACTTAACAGGGAAGCAGTGTAAAGGTGAAACCAGTGTCCCATTGATTTAATTTTGTGTTAATGCTACAGTTTTTTTTTTTTTTTTTAATTTAGTTTTTTTTTTAAGGATTCGCAAGATCCCTGGATCAAACCAAGGAGGAGACACAGCCTCCCAGGTCCTTCCATGCAGAGCTACCTGGTGTGGTGTCCAATTGCGAATAAGGGACCATTATTGTCCCAAGAGATGCACTGAATTTGGGCAAATAATTATTTTGTACATTGCAGGCCTTCGATTCTTCATTTCTGTCTCTTATTTTGCACCATGCTCTCCATCCATTCTCCTGTCTCTCACCCATCTAGCTGCTACATATTTATATCCCCAGGCTCAATGCAAAGTCATTGAGCTGTAATATACGAACTGTTGAATAAGTGAAAGAGTAGGAGGCAAATTTCAGACCACAAGACTCAGTGGTGGAAAGCGGGCAAGCTTTTCCTGACATCAACGCAAGGTTGGATAAATAAGTGAACAAATGTAGCAGGAGAACCTCTCCAACAACACTGGGGTCTGACAACTGGATGAAAGCAACTGGGAGTTGTGATGGACTAAATTCACTACAAGGTCCCTTGTTGATATTTTCTCCCCTCTTTTGGCAGATTTTAATTACTTTGATATCATAATTTAAAATGTAAAAGCACAGAGCAGTCAAATGGAGAAGCGCTCACTGGGACAGAAACACCCCATATGATTTAAAATTTATCCAAAGTGGTCACAAAAAAAAAAAAAAAAAAAAAAAAAAAATGAAGAGCATCACTTAGTATGTGCATTTTGCTCCAATTCCAAGCTGAATAAACAAAACTCAGCAGGGCTTAAATAGTACCTTAACTTGGCCATAAGAAATAGTTAAGTTTTCATTTTCACAGCAGATTCTTTCATTTCTATTTTTGCACATTTTTTTGTAACAGTCACACATTTGAATTTACTCAGGACAACCCACTGTGTTCCTCTTGTAAGACATTCAGCATCATTCAAGTCACTCTTATCTTCTCTTTACACAAAGACAAATCGAGGTTATTGAGAGCGTGCACAGTGAGAAGCACAGTGAGAAGCACAGTGAGAAGCACACAGACTCCTTCACGCCGTGATTAAATTGTGATGAAGTAACGTGAGAAAAGTAATGTATCGATGTATGAAAGGTAGCTAATTTCCCTCTAATATTAATTATGAGTATTCTAGCTCATCCCAGCCACTGAAGGCTACAACCAAGCCAGAGGAGATAAATAATCTGAATCTAACATACCTTTGGACAACACTTGGCTAAAAGTATACTTCTGACACTTCAAACCAAAATGTCTTGGCTTTTAGCCTATGAGCTAACACACACACACACACACACACACACACACACACACACACACACACACACACTTACAGCCAGCATGAATTTGGCGTCCTCCACTTTGTCCATATCCAGCAGCTGGAGGAAGAGGTCTGAAGCTGGTCTGTAGCAGGCAAAGTGGTTGGCTAGCCGCTCGGCCATAGCGCTCACTACAGAACGACATGTTGTGTTGGTAAAGGATTATTGAGCAACACTCAGTTTAAATCAGTTACTTTGATTGTGGCCTTATATTTCTGCTTATGTCTTACACTTGTCCATGGCATGGTCATTCCCAGCTTCCAGAACCTTTCTAAAGACGAAGGACATGCTGGGGTTTGTGCTGTCTGGACTGGTGTAGATTCCCTCCAGCAACTCTATTGCAGACGACACATCATCACTGCAGAGGGAGACGGATACAAATTTTCTGTTATATTCACACACCTGCCATTTTATAAGGTATATCTTTATAAACGTTCATTAATGCTAATATGTAATCGTCCTATGGCATGGCATTAACACAAGGCATATAGGCATGGATGAGATGACCTGCTGAAGTTCATTCTGGTTTATTGAAACTGGACAACGTGAAGACTGGAAAAAAAAAACGAAACTAAAAAACAAACAAAACAAAAAGTTGATGACAGGGTCAAAGTTTGGCTTAAACAACATGGAAAGGATTGATCCATCCCGCCTTGTATCAGCAGTTCAGGCTGCTGCTGGTGGTGTAATGGTGTGGGACTTTCAGGCTTGTTAGCGCTCTAGTCTTGCATTTATAAGTCGCCAGTGAGAGCGGATATATGGTTTATTATTGTGATGAGCTTAAGACTAAAAATATAGAGTTGGAAATTCGCGTAAAACTCGAAAGTAATGCAACACTTTAAACCTCACAATGTGATTTAAGTTGTCCAAGTTCATTAGAGAGAAAGCAGGTTCCTTGTTTAAAAGTTGGACTTGTTACACAGCCCAACCACCACCAAACCTCCACACCTGATTTGTCCTCAAAAAAGATCAGGTTTCATTCTGAATTCGCACTAACTTATTATGCGTAAACTGCAACATGCATAAACCTCCAATACAGCTGTTTTTAAAGAGACCAAGAATGGGATAAAGTGGCCGATAAAACGACAACAAAACCAAAACAAACAAAAACTCCAAAATGCCATTTTTGGAGTTTAAATATATCTAAAATGTAATATTAAAATTATATTAGTTTCACTTTTTGTCCCTTACAGCCTCCCTCTGAGTGCACACTCCTTCTCCCGCCTATTCTGTGAAATGTTTTTCTGCTGAGGTTGCCACAACCACACAAAGCCTGCATACCACAGCATTACAAACCTAAAACAACTCAAACTGGCAACCCAGCTACACTACTAACACTTTATGCTCCCTGCTCACCCCCTGCCGTCACCAGTCGTGATGAATATTTAACTTCCAGGGTGTGTGTGTGTGTGTGTGTGTATATATATATATAAAAGTGTGAGTGTCTGGAGGTGGGGGAACTTATCTACGCTGATTGTTGCGACTGGGACCGTCTGAATAATTCAGCAAAGGGCCCCTCTAAATGTGGTGCCCCGCTTTCCGGGACCGCTTGCTTTTCCGCCGCTGCTCTTAACCAGTCAGCTTGACTCAGATACAAAGGGGAAGCATGTGTCAGGGAGGCTCAGAGCGCAGCTCCCAGAGGTCAGAGTTCAAGCTGACAGATCCGCGCTACGATGGCCAATCAGGCGTGAGACCGCCTTGCTGTTCTTCACTTCTCGCTGTCCCTCTGAGATGGCGCGGGGATGCCTCTGTTCGAGCTGGCGCACAGCTCTAATGCACAAGTGGCACAATGAAACTTTGATGCACAATGCATTTTATTATTTTGCTCTGCAGTTTGAGAAGAGACAAAGGAGGAACGGAGGACGGCTCTTTTCATGACATTAAAAGGAACCCATGAATAATCCTATTATGCCCGTGTTTCCCATTTGTACTTAACGCCCTGGCAGCCCTGTAAGCTTTTACTTTAACAGTGTGTCAGCCTGGATCTTGCCACACTCTCCTGTGGGGTAGTGCATTAAACTGTTTATATCCAACAGTGCTTACGAAATGGCATAAAAGACTCACTCGACTGCGTTGAAACATTTTGCTCATGCAACCTATCTTCAGTCATCTTTTTCCTGCTAAATGTCCAAACATTTCACTACACGTTGGTGGTGATGGATGAACAGATATTGGGGAATGTCAGAAAAGCTGTACATGCTGTGAACCTAACAGGTCCACTGACAAATCTCCACATATAAACTTACTTTTTGATGTGTGCCAGGGCAGTGTTGTTGACAAACACCATGCTGGACAAGTTGGGGCTTGTACCAAGGCTCTTTATTAGTGATTCCACATCCTGGATCCCCTCCACGTTGCCGTGACTACCCAGAGCCTGAACCAGCCTGGTGATGGCAAGATGCGAGGGCACATGGTCCAACTGAAGCATAGACTTCAGTCTCTCAAGAGCCTCTGTGGAGGAGTGCAACAAGTGACTGTGTGTACAAAAATCAATATGTATGTTTGTGTTAAGCATGCATGTCCATTTCTTACCTTTGACCTGGCCTTTCTTGCTTTGTGTGATGATGAGTAAACTGCTGGCAATATCAGTCAGCTTGAAACCTGGCACCCGAGTTTCAGCACTAAGGGAGACAAATAATTCCTTGGTTATCTGTGGTGTACTACAGTAATACACAAGAAAAAGACAAACTAGAGAATACGCTAGGAGTGCACCAATACATCAGCCAAAGGGATTGATGATGTTTGTTTGTCTCACATCAATTGTGAGTTAATAAATGTTAAAATAATTTCCAATTGTATATTAGTTACACAAGATGGATAAATACGAGAGTTTTGGAGAGTGAAAGGAAGAGTTTACAGATGATAGAGCGACCTGCTGTTATGTATGGCTTGGTGAGGCCAAGCTGAAAGTGGCAGGGTTGAAGATGCTCGTATTTTCAATGCGAGTGACCAGAAAGGATGGGATTAGAAATTAGTATATCAGAGGGACAGCTCAGGTTGAGCAGTTTGGAGACAAAGTTTGAGAAACAAGACTGAGATGGGAGGAAAAGAAGAGGACCACAGAGAAGATTCATGGATGTAGTGAAGGAGGAGATGCAGAGGGGTTGGTGTGACAGAAGGGGATGCTTGGCAGCAGGCAGGTTATCCGCTGTGGTTACGCTTAAAGGGAGCTGCTAAAAGAAGACGACAATGAAGAAGAGAATTAAGATTTCATGTTGTTCTTGCACAAAGTTGGAAAGTAATAAACAAAAACAGACAAAGCTATCCATTTCAGACAAAGCTGCCTCTGAGATTTTGCCAATTTACAAATATTGTTTTGCCCATTGTAAGAAAAATGTTCTACTAACATTTTATTTATACCTTTTTTGCTAAACTTCAATTTGTCACATAAGTAGTTGAGTAAATTATGTAAAAATAAGATAAATGTGCAAATCACTGCCACAGTGTTTCTGTTTGGGTTTATTTTTAAAGATATTTGACTCTCATAATGCCTCTATTAATATTTCCATTTCTTGATATCAGAAATACATAATATACATGACAGATTTGTTCCATATCTGAACGATGCTATGGGCAAGTCCATTATTTCCAACTTCAAAGCCGATACTGTATCTCTAAAAACACATCTTTATAATCTGCGATAGCCGTGCGACGGTGTCGTCCCCGCCATTATCAGGCATCGCATTTTGAAAAGCGTTAGACTCCATAGAGAGAGAGGGGATAAACGCATGAGCTGAAAGATATATGACAGACAAGACAATAGGAACAAATCTGATTGAAAACAAGTCTGAGCTTCTCTGTGACCTGAAAATAATGCAGACATCAAGCGGTTGATTGATGTTGTCGTATACGTGATGTTCCTTCCTCTGGGAGCTGCTCCCTCTCATCAAATCCTCCTCCTTTCACTCCGCATGTCCATCTAACTTGCTGTCCTCTCCAGCCCTCCTCTTTTTCATTTCTTTGCCACTAAAACCTCAATCAAGCTTGCCTCCTGCCTTTCCCCCCCCTTTTTATTATTATACCCCTGCAACCAGATTAATCTGCCCGCTCAATTGAGCATCAGGCTGGCAATCCTTATCACTGTGGCGACACCAGGCCGGGCAGCATCCGGCGGCCGCTGTGACAGGGTCACGCCGGAGATTGGAGGAGTAACAGGGTCGGCGACAGATTGCTGCGGAGACTGAGCAGCGGGTCAGAATTATTCTTATCAGGTGGAAGAAAATCTCCAGAAGCTGTCTCCCAACACACACTCTCACCTTCTCCTTCTAGGGATATTGTGCGTCACCCACTTCTTCTTCTCTCTCATCATCACTCTCTCCCAATCCCTTAATCTCACCATAAGTACCCCGCTGCTCAATTCTGTACAGATTACCCAAAAACAAACACACCCACACACACTGAGAATTAATGCCTATAGCGTCTTCATTATCCCCGTACGTGATTAAATCTAGCCCTCCTCCCCTTGTTCACTCCTCTTTTCCCATTTAGCCCCTTTTATCTCCATCCTTTCCTTTCCATTTCCATTTCTCCCCGACTTTCCTCTCAGCTCATTTCACTTCTCATTAAGAGCGCAGATAAACTAAGCTTTTATCCAGGCAGGGATGCCATAAACCAATTCAAACAGAGACTGGAGATGGGTTATCGCTTGTATTGCCTTGTGCTTGTTGAAACATGGCTCTAAAATTGATATGATTATTTCTCATAATATAAGAGAGTGAACCATGTAGGGAGCTGGAAACAGGGAAGAGACTGATAGTGTAATAGATGTTTTTACATGTTTTTTCTTTCAGCACAAATTAGTAACTGCAGCTCTTCAGTCAGTGTGTGTCATTATGTTATTATCGTAACTCTTTGCTTCTGTGTTTCTCCTCTGCAGAAAGAAAGTGATATAAAGAAAGGGACAAAAGGAGACAGAAAAAAGGGAAAGTTGGAGATTACCTATAAAAGACAAAACAGAGAAGAAGATCAGCCCTGTGCTAAGCTCGCATCTTTAATACCTCTGTCTGTCCATCCATTCGTCTCCAGGCCTAAGCCCTGATATGGCCCACGAACGAAACAACAACACATGATACATTACTAATTGGAAGAAGACCGATGTCCCTGCACAAAGTCACCCGCTTTCCAGAGAACCAAAATTAATCTATATATCCAAGCGTGTGTGTGTCTCTCAGGGCTTAGTAAGAACCATTGTCCATATCCAGCAGAACTGAATGTGTTAGCACACAATCAGTTTGTAATCCTCATGTCTACTGAGGAGCTGCAGATTTAGCCTGAGGCGACCTGCTACCACCAGCTGAGGAGTGACCGGAAAAGTAGCAGAGCATTAAACTACATGTTGAATTGTAAGTTTAATGCAAACTGCTATGCTTTCTGTCTGCTTTAGGGGCTGGATATTTCACTTATGTTACCTCTTCTAAAATATGAACAACTATGGAAAGGGATCCCTTTTGTTTTGCTGCTGTTGATTTTCAAGGAAAAACTAAACACAATTAGTTGGTTATCATACTTAGATATCGGGAAAAAATCTGATTGCCCTTCTAAAACAAAAGCTAAAACCCACTCCTTGTAAATCAAAGCAGATGTATGGAGAGAACTGCATTATGTCACGCCAAACTGCTAAACCTGAAAGCATTGGAAAACCCTCCTACTGCATGTTTTAGGGTGTGATCCATTATAAAAGTGACAATCCATCATACAAATTCACTTCAAAGCTGACTGTGAGCTGGATGGAGATGAATTCACCAGTGACATTCCTCCAGATGCGAATTTAAAATCTGCAATCCAGGCATTGTGTGAGATTACCAACACTTGCATTACACCTACAAATGAAAAGGGTTTTTTTGCATTGTGTGCATGACTGTATGATTTTCATACTAGACATTAAGCCCCTAAACACAGCAGCGTTTACAAGTCCGCATAGACTTCTGCACAACCTGAAGTCTTTTTAGCAACCAGGGATACGTACAAGACAATAAACTGAGACTATAAGCAGTAATATTTTAATGCTTTTTTCCAGATGATTTTGGCACAAATCAAGATATGAATGCACCTACATGTCCTTGACTGCCATGGCTTCATCCATAGATCCCTCAGCCAACAGAGCACGAATCAGGTGGTCGTAGGGGGAGGGGCCTAGTGCCACACCTTTTTTGTCAGCTTCCTTTAGCATCCCAAATGCTTCTGCAGGAAGAAAGCAAGAAAAAAGGGAGAGGGGAAAAGTGAGTCATGAGATTGGCTGAGATAACTGAAAAATAGAATTTAAGATTATCCTTGTATTGATGGATTGGAACAGCCTAATCTGAACACACAATAGTAAAACATGATGTTACCATTTCTCCTCAATATTTATAGGAAAACATGTATTTGCAGTATCTAAAGTCGTTGGAAAAATTATATATTTGTAATTACATACAAACATTGTTTAAAAGGTAATAATAATTTAAGGTGATGTTCTTCAACTGTGGTGAAGGCAGTATGACAAATAAATTCTGACATGTATCTTTCAAAAATCAACCACCTGGCCAGGTGTGTGATGTTTGGATACCTTGAACTTGTCCAAAAGTGTCTGTGACCACCTTAAAACTTGAACAGTTATTAAACTTGACCCATTCCTATGACAGCAGGCACTTTATTGCGCCTTTAAGAGCATCTGTTTCGAACAGTCACCCAAGACTGCTATATGAACTACTTCATTTCAAGTATAATTTGACATTTATTCTTTTCCCCCCCTCAATGAATCAGCAGGCTTGGCACTCAGTAGATTTCACCAATAGTACAATTAAAAAAAATGCTGGGACAAGAGGAAAATGCCATGCCTACACAGCATGAATCAGCAGAAAGCAAAATGAAAAGGTGGGCAGGTAAAAACCCCACATGTCAGAAAGTTAGATGCTCAATTTTGGGGAGAAAAAAACTTTCTTAGGAAAGAGAATCCCACGTAAGAGTGTAACAGACTGTAATTTATCAAGATGTTAACTGGGGTTGAGTAAAGAAAAACATTTCGATGCTTTTGGAGATAATTTGTTTTGCAGGTGCAATACATACAGTGCCATGAAAAAATACTTACCCCTTCCCGATTTCTGATTTTTTTTTGCAGGTTTCTTAATCGAAGATCAGTCAAAAATAACCAGAGCAAATACAAACTGTAGTTTTTAAATGATGATTTCATTTATTAGGAGGGAAAAAAGGTATCCAAGCCTACCTAGCCCTTTGAGAAAAACCAATCGCCCATTAACCTAATAACTGGTTCTGCTAACTATGACAGAAACAACTGCAATCAAGCGTTTGCAATAACTGGCAATGAGTCTTTCACATGGTTTTGCAGAAAAATTGCACAACTCTTTGAATATAAAACGGAAATTGCCTGATAAACAATTTCTATTCTCTTATATTCTCAAATTCTAGTTTTAAGAGACTGGAATTGGTCATTTTATGCACCTCTGATGGTTTAAGTATGGCAAATGTAGTATGTCTCCCCTCTAAGTCTTACAGGAGAACAATAGCAGGACCTCCTGCTGCTTACCTTTGGCCTTGCCCTTCTTACAGAGGGCCAACAGACGGACCTGGTAATCACTAACACTTTCAGTTGCAGTGGGGGTTGTTGTGAACTTGACCTGCTGTGTGGTGGCAGCTTGCTGGTACCAGGTCTAGAAAAACAACACACAAACACACGTGTAAAACAATGCTTAAACTCAGTCTGATGCCCACAAAATGCAGCTACACCAAGTATTAAGGTCTGAAACATGTTCAGCTGTGTCCTGGGAAAGAGCTGGTGTGTTTATGTGCATATATGACAGTGCAATAATGCCCGACAGGCAGGGCAAGGTCCCACAATGCTCGGTCACCCATGTAGCAGCAAGGGAAGGGGGTTAAGCTGTATCGGCTGGGGGCAAATTAGGTTTGGCACCCCAGGGGCAAAGGAAAAGTGTGCGTGCTAGAGAATGTGTGTGCTGGAGCGGGTGGTGTCAACTCAAGAGCCCCTGGGGTCACGAAGTTCATCGCTTCAGGCAACGGCAATCACTTTCTGTCTCATCATGCTTCAGGCTGCTTCAGGCTGCTTCAGGCTGCTTCAGGCGTGCACACCAAGCTCAGGAAAAATGCATAGTGAAGGAATGAAGCAAACAAGAGGAATTTAAGGCTTTAAGACTTCATCTCTTTACTAATTATTGTATTTAATTAGTAAAGAAATAAAATTTAATTCTCTCCATTTAATTTCGTTACAGCTGAACACTCATATCGAGCCAAGCATCAAGCGACAACCATATGGTAGCATTTAGTGTCTGGCTAAATTAGTCTGGCATTACAGATTTAGAGACAGATCGAGCTGTAATTCCTTTCACCAGCCAACCGGTCTGATTGACTACACTTCAGATCAGAGCTTCAATCCTGTTTCCTCTGCATGTAATGAACAGGGGCTTAAAGTGGAGCAGAGTAGGGGGGCTGCATGGAGAGCAGCTGATAAGAGTTTTCAGAGGTTGTTTGGGGGGTGTGGGGGGGGGTTGCTCCTACAATCAGAGTCTGGGGTCAACCTGCTCTTTGGTTAATCGATTCAGTCAGCAACAGTTTTATTCAGACAAAAAAATAAACATGTAGTGTCATCTAAATTTTAAAAAAGCAGTAATTAGACCATTGTGATTTGAATGAGGGAGTGCAACTTTTAAAGCACTTTGCCACATCAGTACAGGACCAGTAATGTACCGAATATTAAATGTAATTATTGTGTTATTACCATGCAATTTTAGGTATAAACCATCAAAGAGGGCTGAGCAAGCCTTAGTATTGATTACTATAAAACAAACAAAACACTAACAAGGCACAAAATAAGAAATACAGGAAAAATAAAATCAACAGCACCTCCTGTTAAACAGTCACAAAAGTGTTAGAATTAAAAAATATTTTAAAGAGAGAATTATAAGAATAAATGAAATTGTCATTCTGATCTCAATCATCAGACTGTTCCTCCTGTTTGAACATCAAAACAGAGCTCAGTATCCAAAAGTCCCTGTTAGGCTATGAGCTCAATGCTTGACATTTTAGGTGAGCTACACTTAGTGTAGGCTAGAGAAGTGGAATTCTTTCTGACCAATAGGTAATATATAAAAGTTATTATCAAATGAACTTTGGAAGGTTTTGAGATAGCCAGGATTTGATGCCATTTAGAAAGGTCAATAGACTGTCAAGGCTACTGGTGTTGCACAGCAGAGGGAGATTTAATACTGTGTTATGAGCAAAACTGAATGGGCAATATTAAGGCTATGAATGATCTGGCTGAGAGGAAGCATTATATTCAAACCATAAGTGGTCCTGGGACAAAGCCTTGGGGAACGCCTCAATGATTTGTTAATTATTGATTAAACAATGACTTAATATAATATCTCAAAATAGCAACAATCTCACATCATAAAAAATAGCTTTTTAGACAATAAAAATTCCAAAAAAAAGAAATATTACCTGACAGGTAATTACTTCAACTGATCAAATTGACTGCTGTGATTAAAGACTTAAGGACACAAACTATGAACAGGCCCACTATGTTGAGTCTTACCATTGGTGCTACAGGGCTGTATGTCATATTTAATATCAGGCACCTTCACAGCTCTTTCTTCTTGCCTTTGCTTTTAGGTTTGCCTTCCCTGCTCATGGCAATCATCTTTCTAATAACAGACCTGCCAACTGAGCATTATTGGGATTTTCATTTTATTGCAAGCTGGGACTTTACCTCAGGTACCTCGAAAGGGACCTCCTGGCCATTACTCTTCAGGATGTCTGCCAGTAAACGCAGAGTCCTCTCCCTGGGAATGACGTTCTCGTCCTGCATCTTCGTCCACATGGCTTCTGCCTTCTGCCAATTGTTGGTCTCCTCTGAAAGCAACCAGAATCAAAGCAGTGAGAATGAGAAAATGTTTATGATTTGTTATTGGAAGCCATGACACACAGACCTGTGAGCCTGTATAGTCAGCTCACTACCCAGCATGCTCAAGAGAGCAATTTCTGACAAAGCGCTCCATGCTGAGAGAAGGCAATCAAAGCACTAATCTGATCAACAGACTGACCCTCAACTATGCTGTAATTTATCAAACACACCAGCTAGTGGTGTGTGCGTGTGTGTGTGTGTGTGTGGGAAGGGTAATGGGTCGACAATCAGCTTTAACACTCCAATCACAAGCGTTATCTGTTCTGCTCTCCAGTGCAGCAATCACACCATGTCTTCTGCTGACTTCTGACTGATCCCATTCTGCTGCACACTCAAGGTCTGGGAATGAGCTCAGGAGGCACACCCAGAGGTGAAAAGTCGCAACTGAAGATGAGGTCGGGGGGGGGGGGGGGCAGTTTGTAGGTCAAACCCACAAACAGAGAAACCAAATAAAAGAGCACACAGACAAATGAAAGGAAAAGACTTACTGCAGAGTCGGAGGAGATAATTGTACATCTCATCTCTGTCGCACTCAAACAGCTTGGCTGTCATGTCCACCATCTGCTCCAAGGCCTCTATCTGTACACACAGACAGAATATATTCTTTAACGTTGATTTTTTTTTTCTGCATTAATATTCTTTCCTTCTTCTTCTTTGTGTGGCTTTGGTAATTTTAGGCCTGTGTGTGTGTGTGTTTGTGTTACCTACCTGGTTATTTAAAATGCATTTCTCTGCATACCACTGCACGCGTCCAGGCTTTGCCCTCAGCCCAGGGGTCTAGATAAAAGAAAACAGACAAAAGAAATCAGTTGATTAATTGATAAATAGCAGCTTCAGTAAATTGTTCCTCACATGTCTCAGATGTCAAATAACTGGTCAGACGCTGCATAGCAACAAGATATACTTCAATTTTTTTTAATTTTTTTTTTACTTGATCCCGGTTAATAACATCTTCCAACATCAGGCTTATATTTTATCAGTGTCACTATTATTATTACTACAATGTCTGTACTTCATGCCAATTGTGTTTGTTTCTTTACTTCTATTTATATTTGCTGCAATTTCTGCTGCCCTTGACCAGGTCTCCCTTAAAGGAATTTTTATCTCTCAAAACTAAAGGACAAATAAAAAAAACATTACTTCACTGTGCACAACATAGGGTGGAAATTAATATAATACAAAACCATTAAAGCATTATCCTTAACATAACACTGATCCACCCGTACCCCAGTATAAAGAGTCCTTAAATATTAGCATCTATTGGTGTAGACTAATCACGAGCTGATATACAACAGATGTTAAAAATTAAATGTGTCTGCTGGCAGGAGGCTTTGTGAAAGTGCAGTGGTTTTACAAGATCATCAATGATGTATCTTCAGTCACTCTATTTCTAAAGATAATGTGTTTGATAATTAGTTTGGCAGATTATCAATACATAAAAGCTAAAGGGCAATTTACTGATACAAAGAAAACAGAGCTGATATATAATATGTGTTCAGGAGTCGGACACATGCATTTAGCAAAGCTACATCTGAGGAAATCATTGAGTTTCACAGTGTAGTGAATATGTCCATTAGAAGTTTGCAAAGTACTTTTTCACTTTAAATTACTTTTTCAATAATCAGTTATCCAAAACTCAGATTTGACAAATTTGCAGTGCTGTGCAAAGATTTACAGATTTCAGATTTTTGTTTTTAATCCAGTAACAACATAGAAGCATCTAACTGATCTGAAATTTCTTCTACACTCCAAACATACAGCCAGATTCATAAGAAACATATATTCCGCTCCACAAAGAAGAGGAAGTCATACAAAATATGCTACTGTATTTCAGAATAACAGTCTGGGAATAAATGAAGGCAGAAAACTCAGAGGCAACCCAAACAAAGAGGATTGTTGAGTGCATTTTAGAGCAATATTGATACAAAAAACTCTCATAGCTAATGTATATCGTGGGGAGCAGGAATAGCAAATGTTTGCCACGAATAAGTTTAAAAACCCAGTGAAGCCACTTCCAGTACACTCTACCTTGTAGTAGAGACCATTATCTAGGACTCCACAATGCAACACTGGAACTGTCCTATATGAACTGTGGAAATACTACAGAAAGACCTCCCACTACACTCTTGAAAATGGCATTTAAAAAAAAGGAACTTCAACAATAAAATTATGATTTCAAATGCAGAGGAATCTGACGCCCCGGCAGTTACAGCCAGGAGATTTGCTCAGATTTTTAGGACAGCAGTGAGATGCAGACAGACAGAGTGTGTGGGCTGTCAATAAAGGCTGACATAGATTGATCTGCAGGCTCATGTAGCTATGATTTAGTCTGATATGAGGAGTGACTAGATGATTATCATGGAATAACAGTGATCAGGATTTCATCTGTCTCCTGGGGGCTTTGATACAATCTGAATAAGACTAGGATTGAGAAACCTCACTCTGCCTGTCTTCCTGGTAATCTGGCTAAGGAAAAAAAGAAAGAAAAAAAAAGGACAGACCGATCTGGCAGGAAGTTAATCTGAATGAGGATCAACAGCGCTCAATCCCTGCTGGCCTCTTTGATGGGAGCCCATCATACTGTGAGAGAGGGGAGAGTAAAAGGAAAGACCGGCTTCATCCCTTCCCCTGACTGCCATGCTTTCCTCTTTCAATCCCCACTTCTCTCAATCCCTCCCTCTTCCTCCAAATCTCTCCTGCTCCTCCTCTCCATCCCTCTAGCTGTCCCAGGCAAAGGCATTATGTTCTTACCCAACCAGCCAAAGGGACAAATTAAAATGTGTTGCACTCACTCTCTCTCAGTCTGTCTAATCTTCTTAGAGACTAAGGCCTGGTGCAAGTGCTCCATCTCTTTGCCTCTGATTCCTTTTACTTGGTAAAGTCTTGAGGGCTCAAAGCACCACAACTGCTCACACACACACACACACACACACACACGAATATGTTTGGGATTTTGAATCCATCAGGACAAATCTCCCTAATCTGGGCCAAAAACAAAATCCTCAGAAATAAGAAGGCACATAGTTTACACACACGCATGGTTACATGAAAAGAATTCAAGTTCGAAACAACCCCCACGCCCCCAAAAAACAAAAGGTCGCTCAGAGATCAAGGAAACATAATGTCAAACAGCTCAAATAAAACTATACTGGAGTCCCTGTTGCCACCTTGCTCAGTGTCTTGCGTAGCCTTTAGTTGCCAAAGCATCTTCACAGGTTTCTCCCACCTACTTACGTGCATAGACAAAAAGAAAGTGCTGGAGTCGACCTTTCCTCACCTCCACTTAACAAACCCTCTCCATCTCAATTCCTAATGTCCTAATTCCACTAATCACCTGGCCACTTAGCCCCCCACACACACACAAATACACGCATGCAGAGGCAAACCCCTCTCCCTAACACAAAAACACATAATGGCTTACCACTCTTTAGCAATACTACCTAACCTTGACCATAACACACACAATAATAGGCCTGGCCACCTGACAATCCCCTATCTAACCATGACCATTTAGCACAAAATTGGCCACCTTTCTCTATCATTACATTTAATTAGCTGTGATTAATCAGCTGCCAATTATACCAAACACAGCCTAAAGAGAGACACCACTCTGGACTGCCACTTGACGCTCTCACAGGGGGAAAAAGTATTTGTGCATCTGAGTGTGCGTATGCATATTTGAGTCAAAGATATGATTCAATTGTAGTTTATCACCTCAGCGGTGGATCTATCGCCATCCAAGTATAATACGGGGGAGTTCAAAAGTGAACTTTGTGTTTAGACTGTTCTAAAAGTCTGTGAAGGTTAAGTGAATCCTGGCTTTTGAAATATATCAACTGCCTTTTTTTGTTTTCTCCTGATTAGACTCTGAAAGACAGCAAAGAAAAGCCGTTAACTGTAAAACTGGGGAACTGGAGACCCAGTTGCCGAGCAGTCATTCCTGACATATTCTTTTAAGTCCACCATAGACCCTCACGCTAACCATCTGGCAATGGAATTTACATTACTGGGACCCGAGCAAACTCTGACAGACTCGTGAAAAGTATAATCCCTGCTTTAAGGCGTTCACAGATACATATCTAAAAATGTGTCTGCTGGCAGGAGGCTTTGTGAAAGTGCAGTGGTTTACAAGATCATCAATGATGTATCTTCAGTCACTCTATTTCTAAAGACAATGTGTTTGATAATTAGTTTGGCAGATTATCAATACATAAAAGCTAAAGGGCAATTTACTGATACAAGAAAACAGAGCTGATATATAATATGTGTTCAGGAGTCGGACACATGCATTTAGCAAAGCTACATCTGAGGAAATCATTGAGTTTCACAGTGTAGTGAATATGTCCATTAGAAGTTTGCAAAGTACTTTTTCACTTTAAATTACTTTTTCAATAATCAGTTATCCAAAACTCAGATTTGACAAATTTGCAGTGCTGTGCAAAGATTTACGGATTTCAGATTTTTGTTTTTAATCCAGTAACAACATAGAAGCATCTAACTGATCTGAAATTTCTTCTACACTCCAAACATACAGCCAGATTCATAAGAACATATATTCTGCTCCACAAAGAAGAGGAAGTCATACAAAATATGCTACTGTATTTCAGAATAACAGTCTGGGAATAAATGAAGGCAGAAAACTCAGAGGCAACCCAAACAAAGAGGATTGTTGAGTGCATTTTAGAGCAATATTGATACAAAAAACTCTCATAGCTAATGTATATCGTGGGGAGCAGGAATAGCAAATGTTTGCCACGAATAAGTTTAAAAACCCAGTGAAGCCACTTCCAGTACACTCTACCTTGTAGTAGAGACCATTATCTAGGACTCCACAATGCAACACTGGAACTGCCCTATATGAACTGTGGAAATACTACAGAAAGACCTCCCACTACACTCTTGAAAATGGCATTTAAAAAAAAGGAACTTCAACAACAAAATTATGATTTCAAATGCAGAGGATCTGACCCCCAGCAGTTACAGCCAGGAGATTTGCTCAGATTTTTAGGACAGCAGTGAGATGCAGACAGACAGAGTGTGTGGGCTGTCAATAAAGGCTGACATAGATTGATCTGCTAGGCTCATGTATGCTATTGATTTAGTCTGATATGAGGAGTGACTAGATGAATTATAATGGAATAACAGTGATCAGGATTTCATCTGTCTCCTGGGGCTTTGATACAATCTGAATAAGACTAGGATTGAGAAACCTCACTCTGCCTGTTCTTCCTGGTATATCTGGCTAAGGAAAAAAAGAAAGAAAAAAAAAAAAACAGGACAGACCGATCTGGCAGGAAGTTAATCTGAATGAGGATCAACAGCGCTCAATCCCTGCTGCCTCTTTGAGGGGAGCCCATCATACTGTGAGAGAGGGGAGAGTAAAACGGAAAGACCGGCTTCATCCCTTCCCCTGACTGCCATGCTTTCCTCTTTCAATCCCCACTTCTCTCAATCCCTCCCTCTTCCTCCAAATCTCTCCTGCTCCTCCTCTCCATCCCTCTAGCTGTCCCAGGCAAAGGCATTATGTTCTTACCCAACCAGCCAAAGGGACAAATTAAAATGTGTTGCACTCACTCTCTCTCTCAGTCTGTCTAATCTTCTTAGAGACTAAGGCCTGGTGCAAGTGCTCCATCTCTTTGCCTCTGATTCCTTTTACTTGGTAAAGTCTTGAGGGCTCAAAGCACCACAACTGCTCACACACACACACACACACACACACACACACACACACACACACACACACACACACACACACACACACACACACACACACACACACACGAATATGTTTGGGATTTTGAATCCATCAGGACAAATCTCCCTAATCTGGGCCAAAAAACAAAATCCTCAGAAATAAGAAGGCACATAGTTTACACACACGCATGGTTACATGAAAAGAATTCAAGTTCGAAACAACCCCCACGCCCCCAAAAAACAAAAGGTCGCTCAGAGATCAAGGAAACATGTCAAACAGCTCAAATAAAACTATACTGGAGTCCCTGTTGCCACCTTGCTCAGTGTCTTGCGTAGCCTTTAGTTGCCAAAGCATCTTCACAGGTTTCTCCCACCTACTTACGTGCATAGACAAAAAGAAAGTGCTGGAGTCGACCTTTCCTCACCTCCACTTAACAAACCCTCTCCATCTCAATTCCTAATGTCCTAATTCCACTAATCACCTGGCCACTTAGCCCCCCACACACACACAAATACACGCATGCAGAGGCAAACCCCCTCTCCCTAACACAAAAACACATAATGCTTACCACTCTTTAGCAATACTACCTAACCTTGACCATAACACACACAATAATAGGCCTGGCCACCTGACAATCCCCTATCTAACCATGACCATTTAGCACAAAATTGGCCACCTTTCTCTATCATTACATTTAATTAGCTGTGATTAATCAGCTGCCAATTATACCAAACACAGCCTAAAGAGAGACACCACTCTGGACTGCCACTTGACGCTCTCACAGGGGGAAAAGTATTTGTGCATCTGAGTGTGCGTATGCATATTTGAGTCAAAGATATGATTCAATTGTAGTTTATCACCTCAGCGGTGGATCTATCGCCATCCAAGTATAATACGGGGGAGTTCAAAAGTGAACTTTGTGTTTAGACTGTTCTAAAAGTCTGAAGGTTAAGTGAATCCTGGCTTTTGAAATATATCAACTGCCTTTTTTTGTTTTCTCCTGATTAGACTCTGAAAGACAGCAAAGAAAAGCCGTTAACTGTAAAACTGGGGAACTGGAGACCCAGTTGCCGAGCAGTCATTCCTGACATATTCTTTTAAGTCCACCATAGACCCTCACGCTAACCATCTGGCAATGGAATTTACATTACTGGGACCCGAGCAAACTCTGACAGACTCGTGAAAAGTATAATCCCTGCTTTAAGGCGTTCACAGATACATATCTACTAGGGGTGCAACGATACACAAAATTCACGGTTCGGTTCGATACTTTGGTGTCACGGTTCGATATTTTTTCGATACAAAAACAATGTTCATGCCTTTTTAATTTGTCATTTATTAAAATTATAAATATATATTTTAACTCAAAAGTACAGTTTTTAAATTTAATGTTGCTGAAACAAAAGTAATTAAAAAAATAAATATATCTCAGGGCTCTCAAAATTTCAAAATCCCTGGTAGCCCTTCGGGTAGGGACTCTTCAGTTTTTGGTAGCCCAAAATAAATTTAAGTAGCCCGAATAAAAAAGAGAGCAATTTTTTGATTGATGTTTTGTTTCCTTTACAATATTATACTTTAGGAAACAAAACATTAATCAAAAAATTGTTGAAACACAAATTACAACATTGTATAAAAATTACAATCATCAACTCAAATACTTGGTTCTAATTGAACAGAAATTTCTATGAACTTGTAAGAACTGTGTAGAACATGAATCAGTCTGTGTCAGATCCTGAATTTGAAATTTGCACTGAAGTCACGGGTAAGAGGCAAGTGGAACCAAGATCTAGGCCATTTGCTTTTTGAAGTTTGCAAAGACTGCTAAATTTTGCCAGTGGTAGTTCACTCTTTGCAACATAGTACGCTGTTCTAAACGGATTTTTCAGGTTTATTTTTAGTATGTTATTTGCAATTGGTGTTTGTTCTGGGAAAGATATTGCAGACTGAGCAATAATGTGTTTCTTGCATTTCTCATGGGTTCTAATGGGGGCCTTTCTTAAAATGACTGGTCCCAGTAACAAAGGCGCTTGTCGACTCAGAAATCGAGAGAAAACCAACAACACACCCGGCAGAACATTATGTTATTTACACGGGTGCACATAAGTGGTCCGCATGTGCGCATTCGCTGTCAAAATAAAAGACGCGCACTAGATAAGAAGTTGCAACGCGCGTTTGCGTCCATATAAAAGGCAGTGTTTTTGTCCACTAGAGTGGGATTTTCACGGCACATTCCGCACCACATCTCTGTGCGTTCATCATTTGCAATCCACTTTTCCGAGAATACGCGCTTCTTTTGTGGTTCGGACTCCTTCTGACATTTGTTTGGAGGTGGAGGAACACCAAAGTAATTGCTTAAAGGAGCTTCTTCGACATCTTTAAGAGTTCTAAACAAATGTCTGTCCTCCTCCAGAAAATCTTATGTATGCAAACACGCGTTGCAACTTCATATCTTGTGCGCGTCTTTTTTCTTTTTTCTTTTGACAGCGAATGCGCACCTGCGGACCACTTATGTGCAGCCCTGGTTATATAGCTCGTCACATTGCAGCCACAGAAATTATTTTGTCCATGAAACCATAAAGCTGCACTTTCTTTTTGCCTTGTAGTCTGATTTGTCATAACTTTTCCGTTTTGTGGTAAGCTTTTCTTTGGCTGTCACTTCTTCACCCTGACCTGTCTTATTTGGCTCAGCAGAACTAAAATATATATCCTGCTACTTTTACACACACACACACACACACACACACACACACACACACACACACACACACACATAACGGTCAGCGATTCTCTGCGCGATCAACCCCTCACATGTTTAAGCTTGCTGCGGGAGATTTCACAGGTCATGTTTGCATAGTAAGCTAACGATTGATAAGACGATGTCAGAGGATTTGGTGCGCAAATTATCATCACTCACCAATCAGTGCTGTCGCTCTCTATACACAGTTCGCGCGATTGCAAAGTGAAAGCAAAAAACAAGCGCAAATTCAAACGCGATTTCAATATGTCACATATTGACAGTGGCTCACCGATGCCAATGACATAATTACCCAGCTACATTTCCGAAAGAATGCAAAAGCATTGATATATTGTAGCGGGTCAGGGCTGTTCGGGGTTCTGTTTGTACAGTTATGTTTTGTGTATGTTGCCATAGTGACGGGTGACGCCCTCTCGCTGCGACAGTGTGTCCTTCCGGGGTCAGAGGGCGCCCTGTGTGTTGTTGTTGCTGTGCGGTTGCCGCGCTGAGCAGTTAGCTAGCGGCAGTGTTCTTCTGCAGATGTCAATAAACGGCTGTGCTCCCTGGCTAGCTCACGGGAAGCAAGACCAAACGATACCTCCGTCTCCTCCTTGTCTGAGCTTGCCACAATATTAAACATATTAGGTCCCCATAAGGAGAATCATGTGCTAACGGCTGTCTAAATGACTCGGGTAAAGTTTGTACCATGCATGTTTGTTGTTTTTGTCTGCTTCCACTTGTCTTTGCACTAGGATGATGTCGGTGTAAATGTGCAGTCATATTCGTTGTGTTCCCACTAGTGCTGTCAGCGTTAATCTCGTTGAAATGACGTTAACGCCACAACAAGGCAAATCTCCGTTAACGAGCTACCCCTGATCGCCCAGTGCATGGGGCTAGACGGCCAACACGTTAACGAGCTAACTGCGCTAACACACTAGTTCCCACCCATGTAATTGAGCATTGCATGGCACATCCAACATACTGTTTTACTTTAGTCCATGACGCGCTTACCTTCAGGGTCATACGTCACATGAAAACCAAAATAATTCCAAAGGCCAGATCTGAATGAGGGTGGGGGAGGTTCAATTTGCCATGTTGCAAGGAGAGCTTAACTTCTGTCTCGCTAGCTTGCCCTGCGGTCTTCCTTCTGATGATGCTGTCTGTGTTGAGCGCTCAGTGGATCTGCACTCGACAGTGCAGCCTAGGCGGAGTAGTCGAACGCAGATTCACTGAGCGCTCAACACAGACAGCATCGTCAGAAGGAAAGTTGATAAAATAAATTACAAATTTTGTATTGTTCGATACATATGCGTACCGAACCGAAAGCACTGTATCGATACGAGTATCGTTGCACCCCTAATATCTACCAGCACACTCTAGGCTGCAGGTTGATTTTTGTAATTGTATTATCAGATCTATGGAGGCATATGTTAGATAATGGGATGAAGAGAGAAGCTGAGCTGTGAACTGGTCACCACCTGGTGGTGCGCTAGAGCGGGTGGCCGGATAGGCCTGGCGTGCCCAAACATACAGAAAGGGTGCAATGGAAGTGTCTGGCAGAGGCCCTGTTCTGTGGATCTTCAATTCCCACCTCTGAGAGAACTAATCAATAGCTTCCTGAGGCCAGGGACGTCAAGTCCTGTCATGGCAATAATTCCCGAAATAAATGGAGTCCAGGGAGTTTTGGTGTAATCAACAGCGACTATAGTAATGTGAGAAAAATTCTACATCTGAAGAAAAGTGATAACTTTGTCCAGAAAAGCAGATAAGGAAAGATTACAATTATTTATTTAATAAAAATGCCAGTAGATGTGATACTTTGTGGGAAGTAGTAAATACACACTATGGTTAAAAAGCAGCCATTGTCCACTAACATCTTGTATGCTTTAATTTTCAGTAGGCATGTAAATAGGCTTGCTGGACTTTTAAATCAATATTCCTGCATTTTTTTTCAGTTGCAGTCTGGGGATTTTTGTATGTACTGTGCTACAACATTTCAGTGGGATTCAAATCTGAGCTATTTTTTCCATGACGAGGTCAGCTGTACATCTATTTAAAAGGCATCAGCAATCTCACACATGTAGCATGTAGCTGACTCGCTATTATAAGTAGGATAACAGTCATACAATCTAGCGAGAGCCACAATAACACGCTGATAATATTTAAGAGGGTTTGAAAATCCTCAAGAGGGACAAATCCCCATTTCAGTGCACGCCAGGACATGCGAGAGAGAGCAAGGTCAGGGCGAGGGAGTTAAGATATTTTTCACTGTTTTGTTCTCATTCTGATCGGCCTTGTTTCTGTTCCTCTATTGTCAGGCTCATCCCTCTATTCATCTGCTCATCAATCTCTCTATCTTGTTGTCCATTCCCAACCCCTTCTCCATTTATGTGAAAATCGCTTCTTATCTGCCCGCTTTGCCTCTCTCTTCCTCGCACTAATCTACACAGATTTTAAAGCAGGACTTAAGATGACAAAGATATAAATATTCATAGAATATTCAGGTCAGATGATTTACAATAACAAAAAGAGGGTTGGCAATTCCATCCTACATGTCCTGTGCGGCTTATGACGGCCACGCACACCGGAGAACAATTTTTCATCAGCTAGATTCTCCAGGACTAAGAAACTAATTTTCTTTGGAGATCTGATCTGATCAGAGTGCAGAGTGCAGTCTAACAAAAACAAATAAAACCTTCCAATAAAGACACAATGTTACCTCGATGATCTTCCGGGCCTCGCGGTAGCGGCCTGTCTGCAGGAATGCGAAGAACAGGTCATAGAGCATGGTCATCTCTCCTCGCTCCTGGCTCACAAAGTCCATGGCTGAAGAGAAAGACAGACAGGCGAGGAAACGGAGCAGAGAAAGGTCATGAATAAAAACGCCCGTAAGGTAAACAAACCCACCACACACTTCATTTCCTTCTGATTCCATTATTTGGCACAATGTCCCACTCACAAAGCAGCCCTATCAAGACAGCTCTCAAACAAACACAGGTCCCGAATGAAAGCCTAAGCTGCCCCGGTGAACTTGCTAAAACGCTCTGCTCAGCGTTACGTACTATCTCCATCCAGCAGCTTCAGAACAGGTACCAGACACACAAACAAACACACACCCTGCAAACTTTCAGTAACCTAAATGAATCTGCATATTCAGCAAACAGAAAAAAAAGAATAATCCTACTCCCTTCATTTGCACTCATTTAAAGCTGGAAATATTTCACTGATTGGCTCCAATGTGAACAAGTTTTCAGAGTTTCTGACTGGATTAAATGATGTAGCATTTTCTATGTGCAAATCCTATCTTCCCAAGACTGAACCACACCAGCAGGATCCTGTTGAAACTTCCAGGTTAAAAGCATGTATTCTGTCCTCTTCTTATCTGAAAATAGCTCAGTAGTTGCTATAATTGCCAGACCCTCTGAAAACCCTATACTTTATTTTTCTGTTGGTGCTTGAAACCAAACCAAGGTCACACATGTGAATGAAGATTTTGACAAGCTGTGTCATGCTTTTAGTGTGTTTTGGACAGCTGAAGGCCAGTCTGCTGGAAGCTTTTCTTCTCTTTTATTTTAAAAGGTGTATTTTAAGGTGAATTTTTAGACTATTCGTGCACTGCATCAGCATGGGTCCACAGGGGTACTCACGATGCTGCGAGTGCGACTCAAGGTTTATGTCACAAGTCATCCTCTCTGATGCTTTATATGATGGAGTGAGAGGCGGTGTAATTTGTTATTCGTAAGTTGACACTGCTTTACATGCTGGCCTCTTTCAGCACTTTAATCAGAGTTACTTTGGATTTAAGGGTGCAGCGACTAACTGTGAGGGTTTGTCACCTTTTGGCATGTTGGGGGAATGAAAGGAGACAGAGGGGAGGGAAGGAAGTGGAGAGGTGCTCCACTGTACAGTTTCAACCTTTACGTACTCCAAAGCCACTTGCCCCGGCGGCTCACCGAACTTGACCTTTTCACCGCATCGCTGTCAACATACAGGGAGACTGTTCTAAATGTGACTGGCTGACATGCTTCACCGTGACCCTGGTCTGAACCTTTCTCACTCTCTGGTCCTCTTATGCTCTCTTGGGATTGTTGGCACTTGTTACATGTGCGTTTAACGCAAACACTGAATGAGCACTTTGGAATAGCTCCTCCCCACACACAAAGACCCAAATGAATAACAAAAGGTTGGAGTCAATCAGAGGAAACAAAAATGGATCACGCTAAGCTGGAGTGGGGAAAAAATTTGGATTATAGCTGTGAGACGCAGTGATAGAGTACACAGCTATTCTGAACTTCTGAACTCTGGGGAATCCTGGTCCAGTGTTCAGATTAACCCGTCTTTTGTCACTCCTAATCTGTAGGTTAATGAAAAATGTTTGAAATCCCACCAGGACTATTCTTGTTTGCATGACAAAACAAACATGCTATGAAAGCATGTTATAATTTATAAATGAAAAAATTTAAATTTAAGAAAATGTAAAATCTTCTCGTCCTTAGAGGATGTGAAACCACTAAATATTTGATTTGAGCTCGATCAAACAACCTGAATGATCCCGTAGTTATGTTTTTTTCCTCTTGCCTAAACCCCAGCTATAGCATATGGCTGCCCCTCCATAAATCAAATCAAAATTTATTTATATAGCACATTTAAAAACAACAATGTCATCAAAGTGCTTCACAAATTAGGAAATAAATAAAATAAGACAAATTTACCAAACAGCAACACAAGACAAACATAGAAGCCAACCAAATGATAGTCAAAATAACTTAAGGCTGTTCGATATAACGATATATATCGGATGACGATATAAAAATGTCCATCGTTTCATTTTACGCTATCGTTTGTTTCGTGGTGTCACAAAATAAACTGTTTACAGCAATATTTTTTCATCGTTTTGATGGTCACTGTAGTGGCTATATTGATTTCTTAAAGTTCTCTCTTTCTCTTATATTTAATATAACCACACTACAGACGGACAAGCGCCTGTTTTTATGCGTTGTCGTTAGCAACAATGACGGTAAAACCATCGCATGTCCGCTTGTTTATCTTCCACATAAACCTTTCACAATAAAGCTCAAGATCCTGTTGAGACTTTTCAAAATAAACGTAAAAGAGTATGCAGAGTACTTACGGATGAGAAGCAAAAAAGAGCCGTCAGGTGCTAAAAAAATAAACCTTAGACTCAAACGTTAGAACAGGCTTTTCCCCGCAGCACGCCGTGTAATAAATACTCACAAAGAAAACGGCGGCCGTTACAACTTATGTCTAAAAATGTACAGTTTCATGCAACACTCAACTCCAGGTACACGATACCCAGCTGGAAACACTTCACGCAAGTCGAGCTGCCCGAGATTCACAGAAGTTTCAGAAAATGCTAAATGTTTTTGTGTTGATAGAAGTCTTATATCGGGATATGAGATTTTGGTCATATCGCACAGCCCTAGTCATAGTCAAGAAAAAAAATGAGTCTTTAAGCGAGATTTGAAAGACTGAATAGACTCGGAAGTGCGATTGGCAATAGGGAGACTGTTCCACAGTCCAGGTGCTGCGATAGCAAAGGCATGATCACCTCTGGTTTTCAGCCTAGACTTAGGTTGTATTAAGAGCATCTGGTTTGAAGATCTTAGTGCTTTTTAGGATTATACAAATGGAGTTCTGTTAAATAGCTAGGCGCGATATTGTTTAAGATTTTATAAGTGAGTAAAAGAATTTTAAAATCAATGCGAAATTTCTCAAGAAGCCAGTGTAAGTTGGCTAAAACTGGAGTAATATGATCAGGCATTCTGGCACCTGATAAAAGGCTGCAGCAGCGTTCTGTACTAATTGCAAACGGTAGAGAGAGGAGTGAGGGAGGCCTAAATAAAGGGAGTTACAATAGTCAAAGTTACTCCCTAAGCCCCTGCTCAGACCACAGGCAGTATAAAGGTTGGACGAAGCTTCCTGGCCGGAAATGTAAGGACAATACAGGAAGTGCCCTAAACTTTCATCAAAGCAGCTGTTTGCCCAGACATCTATAAACACTTTCCGATTAGTTCATGAGCTCAGCTGCTAATTTTGGGTCAAACAAAATAAAGCAAAGTCTATTTTCTATATTCTAGTTAGTATGTTTCAGAAAGAAAGGTTATTTCAGATATGCAAACTGGCTAACAACGTCTGATTGATGAATCGTTGTTCAAACTACAAGTCACGCCCATCGGTACCTTGAAAAGGATCTATGAGTGATATGACAATAGCAACATCCATGTTTTATAGTGGGTTATAAATATATGGTTCTGTTGGAGGTTTCTTCCTGTTAAAAATTAGTCCTTGACAAATGCTTCCTTCTAGGGGATTGTCAGATTCTCTAATAGTCTTTACAATATTAAGGAAAAATAAATAAATAAATAAATTGCCCATTAGTATTTTTTTTAATATAAACTGATGATAGATGGGTTACTGGATGTGGAAAAAGGTAGCTGAAGGACAGGACGTGATGACTATGTACAAAGTGTGTAACCTTTCTGCAGTAACTCAGTCTCTCCTTTCTCCACCAGAGCAACAATAATGTCGTGGATGCGAGGCAGGTGGTTGTAGCGCTTCTGACACTCGAGTGCCGCTTCGAGAGCTCCGGACACGTCCTTACTGCAGATACAGACAAAGAGAGAGAGAGAGCAGAGAGCGAGTTAGATGCCAGGTCTGTGCAATCAGTCATGTACAGGATTGTGTCAGTAGAGAATAGAAGAGCGTATCATGGGGTGTTAACCCTGTGACCTCCCATTCAAGCACTATGACCCACCCCAACAATACAGGCCTTTGAATTCATGACAGCACAACTGTGGGCGATGAAGCCTTTTGGCCCCAATACATCATTCTCACACAATCAGGCACACTCTCACACACCTATCTGTGAGGGGCTAATGTCTCTCTGGACAGGCTTTTAGAGGGGAAGCAATGCAACAGATAAAAGGACTCCACTGATCTTTACCCTCTCTGCTCTGCTCCTCTTGCGCCTTCAAACTTCTCTTGCTCTTCCTTTTGTCTCTTCAACGCCCTTTAACCTTCCCCTCATTTTCTCTTCTCTCATTTCCCTTTTCTTCTAACCTTCCCGTCTTCTTTTTATCCTTCCGTCTCTCTTCCTCCACACCATCTTTTTTCCCCCCATGCTGTCAGCTCTCACACTCCTCCGATGACCTCACCCCCCAGCTGAGCAATTTAACAGAAATATGGCAACAAAATTAGTCCCCCCCCCACCCTGCCAGCAGCATCACCACAGCTTCATCTCATGTCACCCCCCCCGCCTAACCTTCTACTTTCACGCCTTCCAACAAACAAAAGAGCATGCAGAAGGAGGATGAGTGCACCTGAAGGAGTGATAACGAGAGAAGTAGAGAGGCAGAGATGGGTAAAGGAAGTAAGAGAGCAAGAGCAAGAAGGGGGAGTGGGAGAGACCACATCAATCCCCTCTATTGTGACAGCGCTGCCATCAATCTGTTGATTGGGTAATTACCATGTCAATCACACAGAGGTCAAAGCATATAAGGCACCCACAAAGGAGGCAAGGGGCAGAGTGAATGAGTGAGAAAAAGACAGTGTTAGACAGAATGGACAGGTATAGTTTTTGCAGTGTTTTTTTCCCTCTCATCTAATCAATTAAATAAGCAGATTTGTGAAATATGTCCAAAAAGACCAACAACTTTAGAGGGAAAAAAAGGACCGAAAATGATGTGACCTTGAGTTCAGCTTTTGTGAGCCAGCAGCAGCAGAAGAGAGTGATGGAGGGAGGAGGGATGGAGTGATTAGGGTTGGAAGGCAAAGAGGTCTGCTAATTGAAATGAAGAGGGACAACATTATTCAGCAGCGGCAGTCAAGAGGCTGTTCAAATGCATAACAGTCTGATTGAACAACGCAGAAGAGAGACTAAGAGATTTTTGAAAATGAGAGAAAGAGTGTGGAGATGGGAGGAGACCAGAAAAGGAGGCGTTGGTGTGCAGTTTACCCCCCAAAATGAGAGAGGGATGGGGAAAAAAGTACAGTATGCTCTTTGTAGTTGACGTATCATATACATACAATTACTTTAACTATTATGGTGTGGTGCACAAGGCCATTTCATTCCACATTTGTTTCATCATCTCAACTATCTGTCCACCTTACTCATCCCTCCATCAAGCAACTCCATAACTACTTATAATCCCTCTTTTCTAATGAGAGAGAAAGAGAGAGAGAAAAGGGGCCTGGCGTTGCAATTATACCCCTTCTGCCTTCCTCCCCTCTCTCCGCCCGCTAACCCCCCCCCCCAAAAAAAGAGCTAAAGATGTCGAAAGATGGATAATTTCCCCTAGGTACAATTTAACTGTCACTTTGCATTGCCATTTACTGCAGTGCACAGCCCTGTTAATGTCCCCAACTTTGCATGTCAGCCACTTTCCAGCCAATTAAGCCCTGAAAAAATAACGAGCGCTTTGCTCCATAGAAACCTGAAGGATTAGACAAGGAAGCTCATTTTACCTCATCTTACTCCCCCTTCTTTACCTCCCTCTCCATTTCCGTCACCCCTCCTCCCCCTTTTGTTCAGAGGAGATGAGCAGGCCTGTTATCAAGCCACTGTCCTCGCGTGAGGGAAAACGAGGTGTCTGTGTCTTGAAACACAAATGAAACTGATCATCACACCACTACATGTATTCAAGAAAGGCACTTATGCTAGTACGGTTCACCCCCCACATGATTGAAACTGTGCGTGTAACGTTGTGGTAATGTGAATCATTCCCATCACCATTTTGGCTGAACAGATAATTCAGCTGATGTTCCCAACTTGTTATTTAATGGCTAGTTTAAAATGCAGAGTATTCACAAATTTGTATAGCTTTTTTTTATTTATATATATATATATATATATATATATATATATATATATATATATATATATATATATATATATATATATATATATGCTAATAGGAATAATAATTTCTAACTTTATCCATATTCCCTTGTCACAGGGAAAGAGCCGGTGGGTAGCTCACACTGATGCAACCCCAAGGGAGATTCGTGCCTCTGGCCACATTTTGGTTACCAAACAGCTATGTAAATCATTATATACAAACCTTATGAGCCAAAGCCCATATTCAGACTGTTCTGCTACATCAATCAGAGGCAGCGTCCTTACATCGCCATCTCATGCACACTGCCCTGGCTGTGAGCACCCACCTGCTGTTATGTTTATGAGGGGCAGCCAATCAGAAAACAGTTGGCTTAAAAGGATAAATATGTCAAAAATATTCATTAGACCAACTTAAACATAAGCTTAATTTAGTATCGACCATGTTAAGAGTTAAACATGCATGTTTTAGCATGTCTTTTCACGTTCTTCCATTATTCAACTCCGGCTGCTTCGATTTCTCTACATAAGATTTCCATTTCTTCCTTTTATTCCTAGGGAGTGGGAGTGAATGAGGCGTTTTTCTCTGAGCCACTTGTCTCTTTTCAGCTCTACCCTCCTCCTCATATTCCATCAACGTGGCTGCCGTCTTATCATCCACGTCCTGCCAGCTCTTCATTTTGCTGGACTCATTAGCATTTACTGTTGCTAATCACTTCCACGAGGATGTGGCAATGTGAGCTAGCTGCCAGCTAGCGTAGTCGCAGGTTAGCAGACACAATACAAAGCGGACAGGCATGACGGCTAACGGGGCGGCGCATATGATGGGCTGTCAAGGGCTAATCTGGCGGAGAAGTGTTCATTAAGTCATTAGCGCTGACGCTGCGATGAGATGGGTGCAGGCGGGAGTGATGCCTGCTTTGTCCTCTTTTATCGCTTCCCTTCATCCCTCCTCCTCCTCCTCCTTCCGACTGTTTGTCCGCTGACTGACGGAATGAAGAGGTGGAGAATGGGTGAAGATAAAAGATAAAAAAGAGAAGAGGGCAAAGAGACTGATTCAACCGGCGTGCAAAAGTCAAGTGTTGCAGTACTGAGGCTTGACTGAACCACTGTTGGAACTACAAGAACCACCACTGCACTTTCACAAAAGACTAATTTAAGACATTTGCTGTTTTGAAATAGGATTTAAAAACGTAACTAAGATAACTCTGTAGCCAAAGTAAAATAAAGTTAATAAAATAGTGATTATTCACAAAAGTGTCCTGAATAAGCTTTATTATTAAGTTGTTACTCATCTATCAATTTTAAGTAGAATTAAGCCATCTGTTACAATTACACCAATCTACTTTATGCACAGCAAACTGGACAACTTTGTCAAAATTTTATCTGCACACCAGATGAGTTGACCAACACTCAATAACCAGCCAACTAAACGCACCCAAATGTCCTACTAACAATTCATAAACACATGACAGATGTTAGAATACCAGCAGCCATCTTTTTCCTTCGTGTTTATTAGTGTGTGTTCACTGCAGTATCATTTGGAGGAAGTACAACTGGCACTTGATTTGTGAACGAGGCTGTGCTAAGCTGCTGTGTGCATTTGTGTTTTTGGCGGCTGTTGATGACCCAGTAGTAAATTAGCCTGCTAATCTCACAGAGGCAGTGATTAACGAGTGAACCTCGAAACTGTTTGTGCCAGAGACCAGACTTACAGCAACACAAACAGCAACAAGGGAGCACCCGGTGAGAGAGAGTGTGTGTATGTGTGTGCGCGCAAGAGAGCTTTCTTTGCAGAGGTCTACCTCTGCTGCAGTAAGCACACTAGAGGTAAACTGCACATGAAAGCATGCACAGTATGTGTGTGTGCCCCCTAACCGCGCATTACGTGTCTATGGTAAATCCAGCAATTAGTGGTCTGTACATAATTAACATGCTAATGAGTTGATCTACTTAAAAGCTGCTTCGACAAATAGAACACGCACATGCGCTGAAAAAACACACACAAACCGAATAGAGTTGAGGGTGGGGCAATAGCAGTGACCCCGCAGCCAATATTTGCTAATGCTCATTTGCATACTTGCATTATGAGAAGCAGCATCGATGGCCATCTCTCCCCGCACACCCACACTTAAACCTCAGAGGAGAGCAGTGGGTGTTTCAGGGGATCAGGGGTGGGGGAGCTCATGGGAGAGGTTGCAGCTGGCGCATCCTCAAACAAACAAAACCTGGCTCTGACGCGCATAAACACACACGGCTAACATAAATGAGCAATTTCCACATCCTCTCTCTATCTGAATCGCTGACCCAGAATATAACCTCAGCTATGATCATAGGGAGGAATGAGTGACTCATTGAGACACACATGCATACACACACCTGGCAACAGGCTTTGGCAGATGAAGGCTCAAATCTGAAAACAAAAGTGAGCTTGTTGGCTGGTTAAGTGGACACCATCAGCCATAAAACTGGAACATACAACTCAAATAGATGTTTTAACTTTAAGGGAGTTTGGGACACTTTTGTAACACTTAGGATCTCTTTTACCTGACCAGGTAGGCAGTAACCACGGGGGAGCAGAGATTAGCAGTGGGCTTGACCAGACCGAGGGTAAAGACCGTGTCTTGCAGTCGGCGGATGGAAGGGATATCGCCTTCGGCCGCTACAGCGTTGAGCGTGCGAAACAGGGTGGTCACGTGTGTGTCGTTCATCGGCACATCCTTCTCTTTCATCTCCTTCAGGATGTCCACTGCCTCTGAGATGGAAAGGAAGAAACGTCAGCAACGCTTGCTCCCACATCTGTGTGCGACGCTTCAGTGAGGTGTCAGCATGCACCTCTCCATCAAAACAAGCGATGTGAAAGTGGATTAGATGGACAGAGAACGGGCACATGAAAAGAACAAAAGAGAAGGAGAAAGAGAGATGATGCAGAGAGGAGAAAGAAAGCGAGAGGAGGGCAGATATTGGCTGGGAGAAGAGTAGGGTGTGTGAATGTGATAAAAGGCCCCTTTAGCTAATTCCATGTGGGGGAAACAAACCCATATTAAAACAGAATTTTGCACCCAGCGGGGGATGCAAATCCAACCCCGTATAATGCCAACTCTGTGCTAATTGCTACTTGCAGTTTTCTAAACGAGACTACAATTACCAGACCTCTACAATGGAGGCCAGCTTTTTGCCGTGGCCATGTGGAAAGCACTTGGGGGGCTAAATTATAGGTATGTGGCGACAAGGGCCCGCCGTGGACCCAGTGAGACCTCGCTAAGCGGGCTGAGGGGTGGATCAGTTTGGTCAAGTCCAGCCGGTAATGGAGGGCTTTTTACTGGGCCACGCGTCCATCTGGCCAACACTAGGGGCTAAATGGTGAAAAGAGAGTGTGGTTTGTGTGTGTATATGTGGTGTATCAGGGTAAAGCAATTAAGATGCGTTTACCATCTATTTAGACAGCTGCTAATGGGCTGACAGCGATACAGCCGCTCTCCACCACGGATACTAATCTATACAGCATGACCAAGAAGGAGGAGGGAGATGGAGCGATGCACAGACACAGAATATATTTGAATAATCACCATTAAGCCTCCAAATGCAGGATAATGTTGGATCCTGTCTTACAATTCACACAACAAAGATCCTCGCTCTTTTCACTGGTGAAGATTTTAGTACACAGACGCATGAAAGCAAATAAGTGAACACATGGGAGTAATGATATCCACACCTACACAGCTGTTAATACAACAAAACCCCTCAAACGAGTGTCACTCTACTGTGAACACACCCTTGTGGGCTGAGATACGGGGCCACTGGTGAGTGCTTTGGCATCCTAATTTCAGTCTGTCTCTCCAGCCCTCCACCTCCCTATGCCAGTTGTTATGGCGATGGGAACCCATGGCTGTCACAGATTTAATGGGACGGGGGGAAAAAATAGAGGGGCGAAGAGGGGGACGGGGTGACTAGCAGTGGAGGAGACACCGCTAAACAGGGGGAGAAAATAAAAGGAGGGTTAAGCTTTTCAAAAGGGATAAGTTTGGTTAATTGAATGTGGGCCTGATGAAGATAAGGGCACTCTTTCAACTTATCGGGTTTCTGTTGCTGCTCTGTTTCTGTTTTTAATTATCAAGACATCAGCAATTGATACCATCAACATAGTTTCCAACTACAAATATATTCCCACGTTTTACCAATTCTGCGATACTCAACACACTGCAATTCCCTGTATCATATATGTGCAACTGAAGACAAAGCAAGAGGATTTAGACGATCTGCCCTCCAATTGCCCCCCCACCCCAACATTTTAGCCGCTTTCTTCATTGCAACTTTTAAATTACCCTCAAGTCTTTTCATTTCAGGCTAATTTATTTCATAAGCATTACCTTAAGCAGCAACTAAATCATGACCCTGATAAGTAAAATTAGTGGTGGAATTGGTTTAAAGCAGGGGTGGGCATTTAATTTCCCCAAGGGGCCACATGAGAAATCGGGACTGTTGTGGTGGACTGCACTAATAAGCTTATGAAGAGATAAAATTCATGAGCAGAATTGAGATCAGCTTATTGGAGCGGTTCTCTACGACGGTCCCAGCCTCTCATGAGGCCCTTTGGTGAAAATTCATTGCTCACCACTCGTGTAAAAACGAGTGTATAAATGTATGTAATGTAAGCAGAAGCAAAAAGATATAATGCAATATTCATATTCTGTCCCACTCATAGGTGTGCTTTTAACTTCTTTCAACAAAGAACACAAGCACCACAAATCAGGGAGGTGAGCTTGATGGAAGAATGTGTGGATGTGTGACACAAACGTTTGATAATTAAATGTGTTCAGTTTAATAATGTTGCTGTAAGTCACCTTCGTGGGAAAACTTAAAATTATGCTAATTTTGTCATAGTAAAAATATTTCTTCATTCAACTCAACCAGCATACATGATAATAAAGCTACACTGGTGGCTCTTAACATGCTTATAATAACAGTTTAGGTCTCTGCACTACTAGTGTCAATGCACTCAAATGTCAATAAACAGAATGACAAAAATGAAGCGGACATCACTTCATGAACAGACGAGCTGAGCAAGGTTATCCACAAGAAAACCTTCAAAAAACAGAACAGTTTCCCCCACAGAGTTGATTACAAATGGTGGTATCAACATTAAATAATATCTCTAATGACTTGAGTCGTTGTCAAGTCTGTACTATTTATCACTTCCAGTGAAACTTGTGCTTCACTCCAACTATCCATCTCAGTGCCTCCCACTCTCCCTTTCTCCGTACCTCTCTCCATCACTAACTGACAGCCCCACTAATCACTGAGACCAATGGCTTGGAGTTGATCTGCCCAAATGGATCAACACTAGCTAACATCCCTCCGTCCACCGTCCAAACTTCCCCCACGGCGTCCTCTCTCCATCTCCCCCTTTATCTGTTCGTTTAGCCAGTATGCATATCCATCAGCTCAGCCGAGCATCATGGCCAGCACAGCGAGCCAGACCACACACACACACGTGTGCGCACACACACTTGAAGAGATGGGGAGGCAGACAGGCCAGGTAAACAAACATCACACAGCCCAGTGGTTCACCTAATGTTCCATGACATGACTGCTAGTGATGTCTCTTTCCCAAACACACATAGCTCCAAAGACATATCCAGGACCACCAAAAGCCAGAACAAGTTCTGTTTACCAAAGTGGGAGGATGGACAGGTGGAGGAAGCGGAGCAAGGGCAGGTCAAACAGATGGTTGTGATAGAAGAGGTATATTTAAAAAAAGGACAGAGCTTGCAAAGATGGAGAGAGAGGATACTCAGAGGACAGAGGCTATGCTGGGTGCACTCTTTGTGATCGTCTGGATCTGTTACTTAATAGGTTATGGATGCATTGGGTGAAGATTGGCTCAACTTTGATTAATCCAGAACTGCATCTAGATCCAGTGAGTTAAAGCACATCATTTTGATATTCTCAAGAAAATACCACAAACATGTATTTTGGTGGAAGTAAGATATCTGGAGTAGATCTTGTTAACAAAAGTGTTTATAACAGCATATGTCTGTATTAGCCAATAAACACTGGATTTTATATAATTTGTTTGAAATAGACACTAAATGTGGAGTATTACAGTACTGAATAAAACATAATAACAATAATAAACATTTTAATGTTCAGCAGTTTTCCACCTGCCCATGTTGACAGGAGAATCTTTTCCTAAATCTCAAAAGATGAACTTACAATGATGTTTTTGGACATCAACATGCTAGAAAAAAAAGCCAAAGAGATGCAAGATCAGGAAGATTTATGGACATGTGAAAGTTAATATGAGGAGCGAGCAGCATAGGAAGATCAATCAGCTTTTAGAAGAGGAATCAATTATGAAGAATTACCTAAGAGCAACAGGGGAAGGTAAGTAAAAAGAATAAAGTGAAAAGGATGACGTATTGTAAAAACAAAGTTTGCCTGTTAGGTGAAATGAGAGAGCCATGAGCAAAGAACAAAAAAAGCCATTAGAGACAGTGAGAAGTAAAGAAGGATGCCAGGAGACATGATCTTCATCTGGTCCCGGTGTGTGCTGGGAGCCAGGCGGACCAGCGTCTGGGTGGGGACAGGCTAAAATCAAGGTTAGCCATGTGTGCTAATGTGGCTGACAAGCGTCCCCCTCCATATGCACACTCCGACTAATGGCAAATGCGTTAGCGCTGCCTATACACACCCCAACACACATACACAGATGGATACACCAACCGCCGTGCCACCAAATGCCTTTTGCTTGAATTCACATGCAAATTTGCGTGTCGCTGTGTGTATGTGTGTGTGAGAAATGTTCAAGCACTTGGTGGACATGATCTGCCATTAGCATCAAGGCAGATTTCAATAATTCTGGAAAAATACACACAGTCCTGTAATTTTCCCCTCTCTCGTTTCTCACTGACACGGATGTGCGTGTGTGTATGTGTGTGTGTTGGAGGGGATAAGAGAATGACACGCTTTGCGACGGAGCAGAGGAGAGAAGGTCAGATAGAGAGATGCCGAGGAAGACAGAGAGATAGCAAAAGGGGAGGAGAGGAACGGCGAGGAGAGACAAGGGAAACATTTTTCCTGTCATTGGGTGCAAAAAGCAGAGCGGCAAAACTGATGGTAATTGGGTCTTCGATGGGCTGAAGGAAACCCACCGTAGCATTCTGGAAATAGCCAGCTAATGTGGTTTGAGGGAGGGGAAACGACAGATTGTGACAGAGCTGGTGACACGTACAAAGAAGCGCATCGGTTTTTAAGTTCAAGCCAGATATACTGACAAAGAAAAAGCAGCAGTCAATTGTATGTATTACTTTTATTTAAAGAGGGAAGGCTACTGGAGCAAGCTCAACTTTATAAGAATATCCTCATCACGCAAATTTAAAATAAACAAAACAAAAAAGGATTAATCACTCAAAAAAAAAAAGGACTTAACAACTTAAGAAATTTATTAATCAAAGAATTTGTCAAACTAATAGCACAAAGAAGGAAAAAAATACATTATTTGTAGTTCTAGGTTAACTTACCCTCCATTCTGCCATTTACAGAAAGGACCTTGACCAGCGCAAGGTATTTGCTGGCATCCAATGCTACTGATGAGTCCTTACGACTCCTAAAAGCAGAGACAAGATAGCAACAGACAGACTTGATTAATGTATTCCACTTACAGTAATGCAACTCATCTATTGTACGTTCTCAGTGTTCAGGCTGATGCTGGAAGCAGGTGGTGAGTGAAGAGAAGGAAACGGGGGAGGCAGAGGGGAGAGTTTCCTGTGTTTTAGCCAGTCAACTAAGCGGCTGGACCCTGCATTAATGTCTCCCCTAATACCACTCAAGTTAAACTTTAATGGCCTGCTACTGGCCACAGTGCAGCCGTGTGCGTCTGTGTGCGTGCGCGCGTGTAGAAAATTTGTTTGTGTGCGCACATTATGCTCCACTCACAATTCTCTCTTCAGGTTCAGCGCTTCCTCCACATTGTTTTGGCGACAGCACAGGTTGATGAGGATGGCGTAGCCGCCGGCTGTCATCTCCTCTTCATGCTGCTGCTTCAGCTCGAGGGCACGCTGCAGGTTCTGATCAGACAACAACGCTCTCAGGGAAAAAAAATAACCCAAAACCAAACACAAAAACAAAGCAGCTAACTTCAAAAAAGAAAACAAAAGAAAAAGAGCCTTATGAGACCAAAAGAAATTTTACCTCCTCAGCACTCAGAGCCTGGATAGCCTGTTTGAGAACAAGTCCTAATGGTTTGTTCTCTGCTTTTAGTTCAGCCAATTTATTCTCAAGTGCCAACACCTTGCCCTCAATTCCCTAAAGGCGACAGAAAGGTGTTAAACACATGTACATGACCACTGTCCAACCTCACGGGTACAGGAGCTTGTACAAATAGACACATGGACATTCATCTCCACAGGAGAGCTGCGCTCTTACTTGGGGTGTGGGGAAGATGTCTTTACAAAATGGCACATCAAAGAAAGTTATGAGGATAATTGTGAAACTTGAACATTTTGTATGCGTCCTTCACAATGTCCTACTTACAGTGGCACGAGGAGTAGCTGGCACAGGGCCATTGGAGACTTTCTCTTTGGGGTCTACCAAAGCCATCACATCCTGACACACACACATGCACACACAGCGTCAACACTTGGCATCCAATTTCTACTGCAGTATAATGAGCACTTAGAGTAACAGTGCAGAAAACATAGTGGAAAAACTGACTCTAATTTACCTGAAAACGATATAATAAAATGTCCAAAGTAACAGTAGGTATATTTAAAAATAAAAGACTGAAGGTCGGGCTCAATACCTTGATAAGCTCAGGAACGTGGCAGGAATCCAGAAGGTTCCTTATCCCTCGATAGAGGTTTACTGAAATCATTATATTCTGTGTAGAAATCAGCAGGAAAACAAACATCAGCAAGAAACTCGAGCTTAACCTGTCGATTTCTGTTACAAAGTCAGCTGAAAATCTCTCAGCCACAACTAAATTAAAAATAATCCATCAAGAGCTTATGCTCAAAATCGTTTGCGGAGCATAACGCTGTAATCAGGTGCTACTGGAAATGATGCAATTTCAATAAAGGGACATTAACGACTAATTAACAACAAAATGGCAAAACTCTTTCAGTGACATCCTTTCTTTGGTGATTAATACCTGAGAGATGACCTGCATGCAAATTAGAGTTGATGCTATTGACTCATTAGTCAAAAATGAATATGCAACTATTCACTGGATTCCACTTTGCAGATGAGAGTTTGAGCTTTTGTGTGTTTTATGTTATGTGGGTTAAGGCCCTCCACAGATGACTGATGAGCCAATAATGAGATGAAAACAATGAAAATATAATACAACAGGACAACTTTAAATACATACAAGACAAAAAATACATTAAAAACAACTAAATAATGGCTGGATACATATAGAAAAAAAAAATCCTAAAATATATAATATACAATAGTCAAAAACCCTGAAGGTGAATAAAATAATGTAATTCTGGATAAAAATGAAAGACCTCAAAACCCAAAATAATAAAATAGAATATATATACACACTCTCACAAAACACTAGTCTGGACTTTGAGAAATTGATTAGGATACTTTCATCTTGTGAATGTTTATGCTGATTAGAATTTAAAGGAAAATGACAAATTAATAAATATTGTGATATATATTCATATTTGCTCCAAAGCATATGAAGTATCGCTTTATATGAAAAGGATTTCCGCAGATGAAGGTGAGAAACAGCACTGCCAACACTGGTATCAAAAAAAATGTCCACTTAAGGATTAACATTTATTTTTTTTACACTTTAAATTCCAAACAAAGCCAGTGAAGACAGTTTTTGTTTCTTACTTTTTCCCCCCTAAATCCTTGATGTAAAACATGATTTAATCTTCTTCGACATGTCTGGACCTCGTAACTCAAACCTTCACTCTTGAAAAATAGAGCACAGGATGAGCGTGTATACTGTAAATAATCCGAGTCCGATTACACACGGCATCATCTCAGATCAGACAGTCCAAGCTCCTTTAAAGTGGGAAGGTTATGAATGTACTGGATATAGAGATGTTAGTACATGAATGTGTGGTGTGTGCATTTCTCCCCCCAATCAACTTAATCGGTGTGTGTACCTTAGACTGCAGCTGACTGAAGAATTTCCGCAGTTTGTCTTCTTGCGCCCGCACCTGCCCTTCTGACATGTTGTCGATCAGATTATACAGGAAGTAGGCTGTAGCTTCTGCACAAACACACACGCATATACACATGCACAGTGAGCCGTTGTCTTGGGAATAAATTTCATTTGCCACCGTGTCAGTCACTCTGGCCATTTGTGCATTTATACTATTTTTCTGTAACCTCTGCAGAGTGTGTGATTGTGTTTCTTTTCTGCTGACAGAAGCTGCTTTTGGGCTGGAGTTTGAGTGAATGTACGACGGCTGGCAGTGACAGATTCCTCTTACTGCAGCGTGCACACACACACACACACACTTGCAGATGTCGTGTAACTGGATGTGACATGGATAACGGTCTCCATCGCTCCCACCAGCACACACACCAGTTTCAGCACTTTGGACATTCTGTGACACACACACACAGAGCGACATTAACGCTCTGCACACACACTGACAGCGCAAAAACGCTGCCTAACAGTCACACATACCCACTTTAACTACTCTGCGCTGTGTCAGCAGCTAGGCTCCCTTTCCTCCGATGGAGAGGGCAGGTCTTTCATCCACACAGCAACACACTCACACACACACACAAAATGATGAGAAGTGGGCCGGGCAGCAGTCCACTGCTACTGAGACTGAACGTAAACACATGCAAAGCATTTTTTTGTCATCTGAATTATAGTTAGAAAGTGACAGCGCATACAGTCCCGACTCTGAATACCAATATGAGTTACACGTACAGCCATACTCTCACTCCTCTCTCCTTCTCACCTGCACAAATGCACACAAACACATTCCAGCCGTGTCCTTGTATACAAGATATCAGCATCATGAATTGTTGGTAGGAATGGGACATATAAATGTTTCCTTACCAGCAGGGGAAAAGTTTCCTTTAGAGAAGCGTTCATCTTTGTATAAGACCTCAGTAATCTGGAAACACAAATTGATCACACATAGAAATTACAGTACGTCATATGCAGCAAGTGGAAGAATGTACATATGTTTTAACAATCTAGATTTTACTGAATGTTACTGACTTTCTGTCAGAAAATCTAATTAAATATCAAACCCTTATTTTACAACCCTCCTAAATGCAACTCATCTTAACTTACAAGAAAAAAGCCAATCAGAGGCAGACAGAAATTCATCTCATGTCTCATTAAACTTGTGTCAAGTTTAAAAAATGCTTCTTTTTATTTGCACTTGTTTTTTCTAACATAGCCGCTGATAAACTCCTTCTAAACCTCTCTGTTGTACTTCTATATCACTCTTTGCAGCCCGCGTGGGCATGTTGACCTCTTACCTTCACCATGCTCTCCACATCAGCAGACCTGCAGGGGGCAGTAGAGGACAAGACATGAGTACCCAGTCAGCACGAAACACGGGCAGGTCAACAAGACTCCAACTTCACAGAGTTGCTGTGCAGTTTGGTCATAAGCAAGCATAGGCTATACTTTAAATATAAAAGGACATCTTTATGCGTCACCAGCTTACTTCCCCTTAATATCTTTGTGTTAATATATAACTGTTTTAAGCTAGTAGTTAACAGCCTCCCTTTAACGCCACACTAAAAAAAAGTATTAGGTAAAAACACTATATAATATTTAAAGCAGCAAAAATACATTTTCATACCTTTAAAGAAAAACACAAATTCTGTACATTTTGCTACATTTTCCCCCCAAAGTGAGGAAAATCCAGTTCTTCAGCAACTACAATGATACATCTTCGCTCAAAGACGTTTTGCATTAAGGACTTACTCAATAAATGACGTAACTTTTATTCTAACAACACACATGATATGACATTTGAAATCAAGTAATCGTAACACAGACAGTGTCATGTTCCCGTAGCTTCTGAATTGACAGCGTGGCACAATACACCGAGAAAGAGCGACAGATTTTGTAATTTGACATTCTCAACCTCGCTGTACATGAGAGGAGAGACGGCAGTATAAAAGCCTGGAAAAACCACAAAAGACACAGTGAAACACAAAGTCACACACATGCACACAGGCTAAATGATGACAATGTGTGACATTTCTGGCGTTGTCAGCTAGTTGGCGGAAAGGAGGAGAAAGTGGGTGATGAGAGGAGGGAAGAAGAGGTCTTTAATGATTAAATTATCCCCTGACCTTGTCTTTGACAGGAGCAGGTCTTACACAGCGATGACACGGCGTTCGCAAACACACATGCACACACAGACACACACGGTCCCCAAGTGACAAGCCCAATTATGACCCTGTCAGCCAACCTAACTATCAGAACGGTGAGAGAGTGTGTGTGCGCGTACGTGTGTGTGCAATGAGAGAAAAGCAAATAAAAAAAGCTCTGGAGATAAAATAAAAACAAACGTGGATACTGCGAGTTAAAATGGAAACGACACATATGTAGAGAAACATATCGATTTAAAGTTTGTCTTATTATTTTTACTACATTTTTATTATAAAGCTTCTGAATAAATTTTTAGCTTTAAAAAAAAAAAAAAAAAAAAAAAAAAGGCATTTTGCTCTAATTCTAGTCCTTAAAGTAAAAACTATGCTGCCAAGCTCAAACTATGGCATTGTTTTGTCTTGTTTTTTAAATGATGGATTCCTGAGAATAATCAGCATAACTTTTTCCCTTTTGTTAGTTAGCATGCACTACAACAAAGAAACTACCGGCTGAATTATAAAGCTCAAATTTAAGCTCAACTGAGCGTATCCTGGCTTAGTGGAAGAAATAACTTTGGTCCCAGCAGACAAGTCAGCATTTTTCTCTTGACACACCTCCAGCCTCACTCAGGGGTTGGAGTGTTTTTGTGTGGGTGTGTAGTGCTAAACTGTAAATATTCATAAACATCCCTTCAAGAAAGCCTGTGGGTCAGTCTGCGTTTGTGTGTCTGTGTAGGGTGAGACAACCAGAGACCAGTATGGGGGTCTGGGTATGAGCGACAGTGTTGGGCATCTGCTAATTTACATATCTCCCACGGTGCTTTGAGGCAAGAGCTAAGGGATGGCAAGCTCCATATGCATGAGGCATCCATGTATATCTTTTGTGTGTGTGCATGTGTCTGCATGCATGTGTGTGTGGTAGTGTTTTTCCCCGCAGCTGCTGAAGCACAGACACAGTAGATGGTGTGATCAGCTGCACATGTCATATTCATAGCATATGCTGCAGTGACCTCCACATAGCTACAGGCCTCCCTCAAACACCAGTGAGGAGTTTGGGGGCAAAATATGGAGAAATATGGAATATAAAGTGATGGGGAACATGTGAACACATGAAGGGACGGCAGGCTAATAACTCACTTTTTGAAGCCCAGAATGAGGCTGCTGCGGAAAACACCGAGATCCAGGGAGGGGAAGGAAGGATCCGACACTGGAAAGAGAAGACAAATCATGATTACAGGGGAAAAAAGCGACAAACCGATTCACATTCTGGAATCCTACAATGAAGTTTAAGATTGGGATTGGTGGCCTTGCAATTCAACTAATCAATAATCTAACATGCAAGGCTTTCAGCACGTTTTCAGCAAAGTTCAGGAGAAAGCTTAAATTCAAAGCTTTGTTTAAAGCTGTAATGTGATAGTTATTCCACCCTCACCAGTCTGCATAAAACCCAGGGAATGTGATTAGAAGTAATGCTATTCCAGTAATAAGCCAGAAGCTACAGTCCCAAACGCTGCCTAAAAGGCAGTGTCCAAGTGTAACACTGATGACACATTGCCTGTGTGAAGACTTCTACATTCACCTGCCATTATTAGCTGGAAGAAACACCACTATGCCAATCACATGGCAGTAACTCAATTAGGGCTGTGCGATATGACCAAAATCTCATATCCCGATATAAGAATTCTATCGTCCCGATAACGATATAAATCACAAAAACGTAGCATTTTCTGTAAATTTTGTGAATTTTTGTGAATCTCGGGCTGCTTGTCTTGCGTGAACCGATGCATGAAACTATACATTTTTAGACATAAGTTGTAAAGGCCGCCGTTTTCTTTGGTCTAAGGTTTATTTTTTAGCACCTGGCGGCTCTTTTTTAATTCTCATCCGTAAATAATCTGCTCTTTCACGTGATTCAGTTTATTTTGAAAAGTCTCAACAGGATCTTGAGCTTTATTGTGAAAGGTTTATGTGGAAAATAAACAAGTGGACATGCGATGGTGTTACCGTCATTGTTGCTAACCACAACGCATAAAAACAGGCGCTTGTCCAGCCATAGTGTGGTTATATGAAATATAAGAGAAAGAGAAAACTTTAAGAAATTAATATAGCCACTACAGTGACCATCAAAACGATGAAAAAATATTGCCGTAAACAGTTTATTTTGCGACACCACGAAACAAACGATAGCGTAAAATGAAATGATAGACGTTTTTATATCGTCATCCGATATATATCGTTATATCGAACAGCCCTAAACTCAATGCATTTAAGCATGCAGACATGGTCTTGGTTTCTGCTTCCACATTCCAGGGGTGGGTCAAAATTGTTTTTTGACCCCAGAAAAGTATCTAACTATTCTGCCAAGACTATTTTTTTGCACACAAAAAGGCAATACATAACGCTGGCAGCAGATAAGACCCAGCACCATTTCTAGGAAGATATGTGAGGGTTAAAGAATCCGTAAAACTTTCTTCACATGAGGTCAAAAAAAGGAAAAAAGGAAATAAATCCACTAGGGAGTACAAATGAAAGAAACCAACAGCTGCCTGTGAAAATGAGTGGTGGATGCTAGAGACTAAAAACAGAAGAAAGGGAAAACAGGAAGAGTCATCCATTATTTAGCGGCCATCTCTATCCCATTCCTCTGCCAGTTGAGGCGCCTCTCGTTCTCGCTTCTTACATATTCACACAAACTAATCTCTTAAAAGGCCTGATGAGCAACGAGAAGCAAGTGGGCAAATGTGTGTGTGTGTGTGTGTTAATGCTGGGCCAATTAGCCTGCAGGCAAAGTGCAAAAAATGCTGCAGAGATTCTTTAGACTGAATAAGAGAGTGTGTACTTACGCAGAGTGTAGAGTTTGGCCAGGTCGGTCACAGCCACCAAGCGCATCTCTGAGCATAAAAAGCCCTCCGACTCCACAGAGATGCCTGCATCCTGAAGACCAAAACAACAAAAAAAAAATCCCAGACAACTTTAAATCAGAATAAACATAAATGCAAACTGGTCACATGAAAAAAACCAAACAAACCAACAAACAAGAACCCTCACACAGATTTATGGATTACCTTGAGGGCTTGTCGAGCTGCATCAATGCTGGGGAACACAGGGAGGCTGTAGTTGGATAAAGTCTCGACATCAGGGGAAACATCGAGATCCTGCATGCCTTTCATCACCTCTACAACACCTACAACACACAAGTATTGTAGTAGTGTATGAATGTGAGAGTGAATGAATAGTGGCATTGTAAAGCGCTATATAAATCCAATCCATTATTATCATTATTATTAAGTAATAAGTAAGAAAAATCTGCCTTTCTTCCCCCAGATGGATGCATTTATGTTGTGTAGTGAAAGAAGCAACTAAGAGTTGTTTTTTTTATGAAACAACAGAATAAAAAGACAAAAAAGACAAAAATAGATCAATGCTTCTATCAGAGGTTCCTTTGAATTCTGAAGGTACTCAGTTAAATATTGTTTGAAAATCACTCATTCCTAGAATCTAGGATGCTGCTGTCAAACAGGTACCCTTAAACCAGAATATATTCAGTTTAAAAATCAGAAGAAAAGTCTCAAACACACAAATATAAAAGCAAGGTTGTTATTTGCACAGTTATAAATGATAATCTTAATTTTTTTTAAACCAGCTTTTCTATCATTCAGATTCTAATGACAAATGCATTATAGAATATGAAAGGCCTTGAAGTTAATGTGACTGAAAGGGTGAAATTAAGAACTTTTATACATGCTTTCCTTTTCTCATATTTGTGCACAGGTCTGACAAAAAACTATTAAATCCACTCTTCTTTTCAGCAACAAAGTGCAAATGACTCTTTCGCGATCTACCTCAGACGAGTGAGTGCGTGTGCATAAACATGCAGTTGCCCTGAAGTGGACTCTTGCACCCTCACCCTGTTCTCCAGCAGAAACTGGAGGTCCTGCTCCAGGGAAAGAGGCCAAAAACAGTCACATGCATATGGAACAGCCATTCGCATGTTTAACATGCCTTCAAGCATCTTCATGTTTGTGTGTGCACATATGCAAGCAGCTTTGGAGCACTTTGCATATTTCTGGGAGCATGGCCACAAAGGAAATGGGCCTAAATGAGCACATATACATGTCTGTGTGTGCGTGTTTGCTCTTATTAAGTGTTACAATTTGGTGCAAGGACAGAAATAATCCATCTATGGTACTATACATGCTATGCATAAGCACATCAAGGGCTTATACACCTGGCTCCCAAGCGGACTTCTGAAAACTATCCTAAAGTGCTTCCTTGAGTTGACATATCTTAAGATGCTGTGTGTATTTAAGCTGCACTCAGGTACTAAAACAAACACACACACATATCTGTGTTTCTGCATCCTAATGGGACGTATGTGTTCACCTGGCAGCCTCTTTTCAGCTGAATAAAAGATGAGTCCTGGGCTTTTATATGCCATTAAAACCTGCCGCTGGGGTGCATTATCCCAGGTAGGGCTACCTGAACCACTCCATCCATCCACCCTTCTCCGCCCTCTATTTCACTCATTCATCGTCCCCTCTCACTATCCATCTACCTGCTTTCAAGTTAAAGTAAACAGACGATCTTCTCAATGGAGGATCCATCCACTCTGCTGCCCATCCCTCCATTCTTACCCCCTAATCGCTTTCATCCAACTCTTTTTTTATGAAAGAAAACAGGGAGCACCTTCTGTCCTCCTGAATAATCCATAATCAATTTCACAGAGAGCAAAAGGAGCTGAAAACAAGTGAATGGATAGCTGGAAGTATATAAATGGACAGGTTCTCTCACGTTTTTCAGCTTCCACACATGAGCTTTCATGACCGTCAGCACTTTTCTTTGGTCAGTTGAGCAGGTTTGTGTGCTTTCATCCCCACAATCAACTCTAACCAAAAGCTTTAATTCCTCTGAACTTCAGGTTGTTTCTTCTTCGGTTTGATTTAAAGGCTTGAATTGAGTTAACTAAGAAGCAAGCCTATGAATAATACTAGTTATTAAAAATTTCTTTCTTTCTTTGTTTTTTAAAAAAGGGGGTTACGCATGCAATACTGTGCAAAAGTCTTAATTTCTTTATATTTTACTTCCAGGGAGCCAAACTTTCTTAGAATTTTTAAAGTGGTCTTAAGAAATAGTTCTCCAAGCTCTCTGAAGATCTTTTAAAAGTTTTCGTTTAAACATTGGCTGCTTTCTCACTCCTTTTCACTGTAAAGCCACTTTAAACTGAACTAAGAATCACTCATCCTTAAAATGACACCTATTTCAAGGGATGAACTAGTGTTGTGCCTACACATCACCAATAACTTGGTAAAGAACGGATTTTAAAACCATATCTTTAGGAATTATTATTTTTTGGACCAATAAAGTGATTCCCAAAGAGCTATTAGCGAAGAACTAGACAAGGTGTGCAGTGTGTACTTTAAAAACAATTGAGGAAACTGGGAGTGGAAGTGGAAGACAAATGCAATGGGAGGTTCAAATCATCATCAGTAGGTACATCTATAAACCAAGATGGAGGCTCTGTGATGGTTTGGGGCTGAATTTTGGCGTTGGTGTTGAGATCTTGTCGAAATCTGATGGATATCATCAGATTTTGATCCACAATCCAATACTATCTATTAAAATATTGACTTTCAAGCTTCTTAGAATTGTACAGACTGTTTTTGCCTTCCATGCACGTTTTACTATATCCCTAGCAAAATGTAAAGAAAAGAGGGGTGACTTTTGCACAGTACTATATCTAAGTAACGTCAATATAGTAAATACAGAACCAGTGCCTTTGTCTCATCTGTCAAAACTGTTAACTACGAATAAATTAGTACAGCAGAACAGTTCAGCTACAACGCTAAACAAGGCCTGATAATATGTAGTGTCCTTTATACCGCTCTCTCTTTTGTCTTTTCACTCCAGAATACATAATAATGTGAAAGCCTCTTTCTTCTTTCCTCCCTGTCTGAACAATTTAAAGACAGATTTGGCACAGAGGACAACTGAGAAGAGGGGAGACCTCTCTAGGTTGGTCAGCATTAAGACTGACATACCATCCAGGCAAGAAGTATCAAAGTAGTGAGTTAAGCATGGCAGTGGTCACAAGATATCATCATCAGATTCATGTCTTCAGGTTAACTGTCACAGACGAGAAGTGAGGATGGAGAAGAGAGAGGAGGAGAGGAGTGGAGTGAACTGGTCGCTGTCATCTCCTCTTGTCCTTGGACATGAGTACCTGTCACTTCCCCCTTTGCTCTCTCCCCCCCTAACACCATCTGTCTCTCCGTGTCCATGACTCTCTAAAGGTAGACATTGTTGCTGCAAGGCAAGGGCAGGTTATGTTTAAAAACATAAGAAAATGTCTATTTTGTGAGCCATCAAGAGCTGCAATTTCACCCTTCCTTTTCTTTCTTTTAATCAAGATGATACTTGGCTCTCACACCACGTTTTAAATCAGAATTAAGTTCAGGGTCAGGCTGTGAACGTGCTAACTATCTGACAGAAAAGTCTGCTTCCCACAGAGGATGTAAACAAAATCAGGTAAGGGGCAAAAGCAGAGAAGGGAGCCTTTACCTCATCACCCCAACTCTCAAACAAACAAGGCCAGAAACACCACCTTCCTCTACAGTTTCCCCTCCGCTCCCTTTTCTTGCTCCTCCATGTCAGATGTGATAAGAGTGCTTTGCGTTGCGAGGACTGACAAGCATCGACTAGCTGCAGGCAGGTGGCATATATGGCCAAACATATGCTTTTTCCAAACCCGCCAAATCCACACCTAATCAGAATGTTCTCCCCCATCCCCCGCCACTGCCCGCCTTCAATTCCACAGCTCCGGCCTCTCTGCCTGCTAGTGACACCTGTGGACAAAAAGTGACACGGCGCTTAATATTTCATAGGCCGTGCACAGTGGGGCGCGTAATCCAAAGTGAATTCCCTCAGAGCCCTTACATTTACATGAAATCAAGTCACTCTGCATCAGTCACATCACCTGCACTGGTCTTCGAAAGCCCGCCCTCTCCACTTCCAACTTTCAATACACACACACACACACACACACACACACACACACACACACACACACACACACACACACACACCTCCAACAACAGCAGGAGAGAGAAAGGGGGGAAAGAAAAGAGAAGTTGCATCATTCATGAGCGTTGAGGCCAACACCATCACAAACAAGCGAGTGTGTGAGTGAGAGTGAAGTTTCTCCGTTTTCCTTCCTTCCGTTCTTCCTCCTTTCTCCTTCTGTGATACCTAAATGGATCCTGTCCGATGTGTCTGTGTGGCTTCGAGACTGTGCGGTCAGAGAATTTAAGCTGGAGTAAGTGTCTGTGTGTGTGTGGTTGTGCATGTTTAAACTCCTGTCTAGTCCACTTGTTCATGCTGTCAAGCTAGCCGCCGAGACATCTCACCATTCAAACTGCGAATCTGTCTCGACCACACGGAGAAGCCAATCTGCAGCATCGCCACACCGGCGTAACCGGTTTCTACTCCCTGCCAGTTCAAATGCTGTCAATTGGCTGACAGTTGAAAAATACATCATTTATTAATCGCTCTAAAAAACCCCAAAGAGAGACCCAGGGTTCAGCATAAATAAAGCACTTAAAAACCAAGCGGCTGCTGAACACATTTGACAGAGCACATTCACTAATGAGTTATGAATTTTGACAAGTCGCCAGATGCCAGCTATCTGTCAGTGAGACGATTTCCCCCACAAGCTGACAAAGACAAGAGAAAGAAACTAATTATTTTCCTTCAAACGAGACAGAAATTGGGGACAGAAATATTCCCATAAAATGCATCTGCTGAGCCATTAAACTATATCAAGAGGCTAAAACCCAAAAAAGTTTTCAACCGAGTGTCAGACAAGAGTCCAGTAAAAGTAACGTGCCCAGTGAAAGAAGGGGGGAAAAAAGGGGGGCTGTGCCACATTTCAGATTTAACACAAATCACACATAGTACCTGTCAAAAGCTCCAGGTGAGTAAAGTTTAAAAGTTAAAAATGAAATTATTTGTCAAGCTTGTTCTGACATGAAAGAAACAGCTTTTTAAAAAAAAAGCTGCTCCTGTAAATATTCTGACAGCCGTCACATTTTCTGTGTAATATCACGCATTAGCTCATTGTTGTCCAAGAGTACAAAATAATATGCTATGAAATATACTTTTTTACCTACCCTGCTCATTATTGTCCAGAATACTTTGCAGAAATAAATTACATTAATTGATGTAATGGCTCCACTTATGTGTTAATTTCATACAACCAGTTACTGCTACTGCTTTTTTTGCTCAGGAGGAAAAAAAAAGTCCCCATTTGATTATTATCCTGGAAAGAAATAAAGCAAAGATTACTCTCATAATCTAAATGTAGCCCCATGCCCCCACAGGGCATCGGCATAACACTTCAGTGGAAAAGGAGTACTGCAGGGAATCGGAAAAACATCTGGACTGAAAAACAAGTTGACTTAGACAAATGATTGGAGGAAACGACTGAAGCAAAATGACCTCTGACCCCTCGATGCATCCGAGAGGTCTGTGCATCCATCTATGTGGGTCTGTATGAGCAGGAGGGAGATACAGAAGTCCAACCATTCAGACTGCTTCTGCGCAGTTGATGTAGTGTTTGCTTTTATATGTACGGTGTCTTTTTGCAACACTGCTAGAAGCACATACCAAAGATTATTTCAAAGACTTACACAACAGATCTAAAAGTGTTTAGAGTTCCGGAAACCCGATAAAAACCAAAACGTTAATGACGTAGTAGCTTTTCTAGTTATTTCCTGTAAAAAAGGCCAAAAGACCCATTAGGTGACCAATGTGTGCAAGTTTGATTAAATTATGAGAAATGCTGAAGGAAAAGTAGCAATTCTTGTGATGTGCGTACAGAAGCTTCGCCATGGCATAAGCTCATCGGTCCTTCAGCCAGATGAGCTAAAAATACAATGTTCATTTGCCTCTGCACTTCCTGAAAGTCAACATTTCTTTAGGATCCGGAACAAATGCAAAGTGTGTACATCTTCTAAAATTTGCTATCTATTCCAAGAACTCTCTAGAGAGACCCGTGTGGATTTGTGAGTAGGTGTTTCTGTGTGCGTTTGTCTCGTCTTCGCCTGCTCCGACTCTGTCATGCAAGGATCAGACCTCTTCGCCCTTGACTGCCCCAGCCAAGTGAAACCTGTCCCAGTTGGACCACTCTGTGAGTCATTAATATTTAAGGGAAACTCTTTTAAAAGCTCTTTCTGGTACAGAGGAAGTCATAATCCCCTCTGCACCACAGAAAAAAAAAGAAAAACATGTTCAAAAACTGCTAATATGACATTCACCAAAAACCTATTTCCTATTACGTGTATTAAAAACAGCTGGTAGGTCAGTTTTTCCTTCTGTCACAAGGCTGTATAACACCTGTTAGGTTCTCATACACACACGATTGCTCGCATCAGGTAAAGCCGCTTGTTTAGCTACAAGATCTAATGGTTTCTGTCAAGTTATTGGCTTCCAAGTGATGGCACAGATTACAAGCACATGAGCAATAATTCATAAAAAAACATAACATTAACACATGAAGACATGTTTAGCTTCTACAGCAATTAATCAGGATGTAAAATAAAGTCAAATGGACCTCATCAATATGACAATGTTGCAAAATCAAAGTTGTATGAGTATCTTAGGGAGGTGCAACATTTTAGCTGGTCTTGACTTTCCAAAAAGTCTTTAAAGGGCTGTTTTAGTGGGTACGACTTGATCCTGAGGTTATGGTTTGAATCAGGCTTAATCATCACAAAGGTAGTAGTAAAAGTAAGTGTGTGTGTGTGTGTGTGTGTGTGTGTGTGTGTGTGTGTGTGTGTGTGTGTGTGTGTGTGTGTGTGTGTGTGTGTGTGTGTGTACCAGCTATGTTCTTGTCTTTGACGTGCTGAGTGAGAAGGGGCCAGAAGAAGTGAGGTCTTACGGGCAACTTCTCCTCCTTAAATAATTTCATCAGCTCTAAAGAAGTACCTGCAAAAACACGTAAAAAAGTTAATTAATAACTTGATATGTTACTGGATATAACTGGAAAACTTTTATGTTTTGCTTACAATTGACCACATGCAAGTAAATTGGCGAGTGTGCATGCATCAGTAGCAAATAAATATATCTGTGAGTAAGCAGATGCATGTAAGTGAAAGCATGTGCCGTACCAGTTTTCTTGGCCTCCAGGGCGCAGGACAGAGTGAAGCTGAGTGGTGATGTGTGCATATTTGACTCTTGGAGCTCTTTGCAGAAGCAGATGATCTTCTCCAGAGACTGGAGTCCACATATAGGAAACAAAAATGTAATTTATATTGTTATTAACGTTACAAACCCTGCATCCAGTTTGAAAATCAATGCCAGCTAACAGTCAACTGCTAAAGAGAACTGACCAGAGATATCAAACCAACTTTACATTAGCAGCCATAAACAGCCGAGTTTGATGTCAAGTGAATTTTAGGAATTTTTCTGTCATTTAATTGAATATCTATTACTTAAGTACTTTGGTGTAGTATGAATGGGCAGGGAGAAAGTCTTTATTATATCAGCCATATGTTTGACACCCCTCCTCTAAAATATGGTCTGATCCTGTGTTTTTGTCTCTTAAAGAAACCAGGGCCTGAGTACCGTATCCATGTTGATGCAATGTCGGAGGAAGAAGTTGCCCAGGTTGGCAGAGTCACTTGAGTTATCAGACTGCAGAGTGGGAAACGTCTTCAAGATGTGAAAAGCTGTGTCCTCCTGTCCCTGAGTTATCAGGCTCAGACACAAGTTCATGGCATCTGCAAGAACAACAACACACACACTATTTGTATAACAGCTCCCAATTTCTTTAAATCGAGACTTTGACTAAATTGTATTTCTTTTTATGATTTTACTTTCATAAAACTAAAGTGAGTGCTGTAAAACACGTCACATTAATGTGTACCTGGAACGTAACCCCTCTCATGCCTCAAGCGCTCGACCATCTCTGGGATGTGCTGCTGGTGTTTGGACTTGGCCAGCGTGAAGATGACCTGCATGATGTCCCGGTCCATCAGACTGCAGTCTGCACTCTCTGCCGCCTCCAGAGTCTGAAAGAAAGCAAATTAATAAGGAAGAGAGAGGAGGGGTATAAAACTGAGTAAGCAACCTTGAAAATCTAAAATTCTTCTGATAACTTTCATAAAATTTTGTCTGAAAATCAAAAGTTATATATATCAATTATTTGGCAACCTGACATGTCTGACTTTAAACAGCATTATTACTAGACAGATGAATTATTTATTTTAGACAAAATTACATTTATTATACAGTTAGCAATATAATTATTAGCCAAACCCATTTTTCATATGTTTGTGCCCCCTAGGGGGGGCATGTTTGTTTTTAACAGATTAATTCCCTGTGCTAGCCGCTCAGATGTAATGGACAATTTAAATCAACAATCCATTTAACAAACTTTATCAGGCTTAGTCTAAGATGACACGTGCTAATACCTGAAAAGTACGGTGGCCTTGAGAGGCCAAACGGACTGCAACTTAAGAAAACACCAGCAATACGAAAAACGCTGCAAAAGGACACAAAACACAACGGAAATAGGAAAAAACACAAGGCAAGTGTTTCTGGGGAGACAATTACCCGATGGAACAGTTGCAGGAACCCAAAACATGCTAGGTGTGTTTTATCATGATTCATAAAATACTGATGACAGATTTTTAGGCTAATAGTTGGGCTAACACACTTACCTCTCATCTTTTCTTTGCTCACAAAACCGATAGATCCTCCACTTCTTTTAAGTGTCTCCCAGCGCAATTCTTAGCATATTTTGGTTCCTGCAAATGGTCCATCGGGTTATTGTCTCCCCAGAAACACTTTCCTTGTGCTTTTGGAAATCTGTTTCTCCTATTTCTGTTTTGTTTTTTCCTATTTCCGTTGTGTTTTGTGTGCTTTTGCAGCCTTTTTCTTATTGCTGGTGTTTTCTTAAGTTGCAGTCCGTTTGGCCTCTCAGGGCCACCGTAGAAAAGACTCAAAACAGAAGATTTTTGAACTTTTTGTTGGTAAAATCCCTTCCTCAACTTACTCACGATATACAACATGGGCAAAAATGCAGTGAGACAGAAAAAAATCATCACATGTGGTTTGAAAATACAATTATATGTTATATTTTTAATTACAATGTCAGTGACACAGTAGCTCATCCAGCTCACAATTCAAAGGTTACTGTAATGTGTGAAGTACATAAATAAAGCAAGAGTAGCAACAGACCATGATCACCCATTAAATAATCCTTATCTGTAAATTAAATTAATGTTGGACCAGAACTGTAGTTGGAGTACTGACTCTTTTGAGTTTTGGATGGACTGTTGGAGACCTCGCATCACACAAGCTCAGCATACCTTCACCAGATAAGCTAAAAAAGTGGCAAGCAGTTCAAAAGCTGCACGCTTAAATACACCTACACCTTCAACCCTTAGGTGGCACTACACACAATTAATGCACACACCTTTTTCATGTTTTCCAGATCGCCCTTCTCAGCATATGCGTTCAACAGTGACACATAAGTGTCGGGACCCGGTTCAATTCCTGCTCCATGCATCACAGACAAGATGTTCTTAGCACTCTCGATGTCACTGTGGAGTAATAAAGATTACAGCTTATTTAAATCCAAATTCCTTCAATTATAGCATTTGTTATGTGATATTAAATTCAGTATGTTAAAAAAAATAGATAAATAAAAAAGTACTGACACTTACCCTGCACGAGCATGACCTGTCACCAACGAACTGAACACAGCTTCAGTGATGGGCAAGTCTTTATTCTTCATGAAACCCAATATGGTGCTGAGAAAGCCGAAAAGCATTACATCAACATTAAAATGAGAAGAAAAAAAAGCAAGCAACACAACAAGTAATCTAACAGTAAACCCATGAGAAGCACAGTAAACCAAAATACCCAGACACAGAAAAGGCTGCTGAGCTGAATGACAAGTATTTAAAAGAATAAATAAACAAAAACCACCACACAGAAAAATTTATAATGATCAGCCCTCCTGATCACGATATAACAAGAGGGCTGACCATGGAAAGCCTTGGCTGCCCCTCCCTCAGCCTGGCTCTGCCAAAGTTTCTTCCTGTTAAAAGGTACTTTTTAACTTCCTACTGTCGCTAAGTGCTTGCTCATAGTGGGCAATCTGATTGTTGGGGAGGATGGATTTTATTATTGTAGGGTCATACCAGGGACTACAAATGACTAAAGTCATATTTACATGATGAATATAAATGCTCATGTTAATTAATATGCACTGTTCCTTTAAAAAAAAAAAAAACAATAGTGAATGAGTCATTCACTCAGGAAATACACTGAAATTTGTGAGGAGGAGCGTTCGCCTGGCAAGATCAGTGCTCACAAGTCACACTGCAGTCAGTAGAAATAGAGACAATCTCATCAGTAGTACTGGGTTCAATGAAAACATTTCACATGGTGTTATATGGATGTGGACTTTTAGGAGTAACCAAAATAGTTTCTTTAAAGACACCTACTCCATTCACCTGAATTGTGAAACTGTTAGTTCAGCAAAAGTACCCACAGTGGACAGGTTACTATTAAGAAAAGAACGTTTACCCACCTGGCTCCTTCAATATCTCCATTTTGGCAGTAGGCCGCGATGAGCCTCTGGTAGGTAACCTATGCATAAAATAAAACAAATTAAAACAGCTAGAATTAACAAAATGAAATACTCTCTTCATGTAGCTGATGGGACCAAGAACACAAATCTAACTATGCATTTCTTGCCATTACAGCACTCTGCACTGCACTACTTACTCTGTTGGGCTGGATATTAGCCGCTTCCATCTTGGCCAGGAAGTCAGTGGGGGAGAATTTGAACTCATTCTGCAGGTAAACCTTCAGCAAAGCATTGTAGTGGCTCACATCATACTGTGCACCTAGCGAAGACAATGTGCAGCCAGGGTAATTAAACATATACAAAACACTCACTACACAACTAGGATTTTGTAGTGCACATCTCTTGTGTGTGCAGGATAAACAAACACTCTACTTAGCGCAGCCCCTTACCCAACTCCTTCAGTTTCTCCCACACACGGTGTGCCAGCTCAGTGCGTTCTTCCAGAGGCACCTCAGGCAGCAGGGACCCACAGCTACGGAGCAGCAACAGGGCCTGGTTACCACTGGGATAGCCTGCAGATGGCAGAGGTGGATGAGGAAGGAGAGAGAAAGCAAAACATTTCATTACTGTCTCTCAAAGAGTTCAAATGGCCGTTAGCAGGCATCCGTTATTAAAGGTCCCTCTGTGGTTGCTCATCCTCTTGCCTACCTGCCCTGCAGATATCATGGAAGATGCGCAGAAGCAGGGTCTTGGTAATACGACCGGTCCTCCTCACAGAACTGTCCAGCCTGGTCAGGGCCCAGTCAAACTGCTGCGCTTGCTTGGAGCGCACTGCAATGCTGGCTTCATCCTTTAGCTCGGTGGCCACAGAAAAACTACGCACACACCCCGCTGCATATGACCACACACGACTGTGAAGATACAGGCCACAGGTATAAATGCAACAGCAGAAAAATAACTAACTCAGTTCTGCTGTGGATGCATATCAGAGAAAAGAAATATTTAATTTCAGAAAGTCTGCCCCACCATCACAGTATGTGTTTACTGCACAACAACAGGCATGTTGTCAAAGACAGTTACACAGCTGTACACAGTGAAAGCCAGACCTGTGACCTTGAAGTGAAGAAAAAGTCCCTCCAAATAGGTCCACGGCTGCTAGTAGCCATCATTTCTATATCAGCTGAGGCCAGTTTTTCTTTCGTGCTCATTAATAATACTATAAATGTTCATTTAAGCTGCAATTTACGCGCATCATCGTGGCTGCTGTGTAACAGTGCACACTGGTCTCCAGTGATAGCCTCCTGACTACCAGCAATGCAAATTTGTCCTCTGTAGAGCACCTTTCTAAACCTGAATATCTCCCATGCACTGCATACTACAGAATTGCCTCCTTTTGGTATCTACAGAGGACATTTAGGGCTTTCCAATGATACCAAATGTGAAGGGGTGGAGCTTTGGGAACTTTAGTTTTTTCATTAAGGAACATGGCGGCCATCGCTGCAAGCACATTTTATGAGAAGAAGAAAAGTAAGTGCATAAAACTTCTTATTGAGCAATTTTTAGCTATAAATGTTGTTAGCATATTTTAAATAAGTCTCTTAATAACACATTAAAACATAGTATGCTTAATTCTAACTTCATTTTAGTATAGTATTGAAGTGTTTAAAAAATGTCTTCCATAGTGGACATTTGTAGTCATTTCCTCCATTTTGTTCTGTTTTTTTAAATGACCAGAAAAGGAGTCCTTTTTAGAAGCAGAAAGAAATTTATTGCAGTTTGATGAGGGAAACTCAGATCTTGAGTTGTCTGATGAAGAAGATCATAGGGAATAAGCCCTTGAAGAAGAAAGAAGGAGGAGCATCAGGGATGGTACTCAGACCTGAACTTGCTGTCATTAAGTGGTTGGACAGTTGTCATGGCATCCTCTGCCTATGGCAATCAACCTCAGGACAGACGCACAAGATGGTCTAAGAAAAACAAAAGGTTTGTCCATGTGCCAAGTCCACTGGCAATTGCTGAGTACACTACCAATATAGGTGACGTGGACCTTGTTGCCGAATGTTGAGATTCTACAGGATGGTCTCTCACACTCAGAAATTGACAGTTTGTGCAGTTTTCTACTTTTTGATCTGGCAATCACCAACTCGTGGCTTCAGTATAGCAATGACTTGCAGTTTTGGGGGAAGAAACCACTACAGTTCCTTGAGTTCAAACTTCTCCTTGGTGAAGAGTTGAAGCAAATGTTTGCCATCAAAGTTCATTTTTACACGTTAGGCCTTCCAATGTCCTCTGCAGTGGACATGTGATATCTAAAAAATGTAAACTTTTTTTTCCCAAAAAATTATTTCAGTCTTCTAATTACCTTACAAACATTGGGGGATTTAATTATTTTTTTTGATTGGACAACATTTTTTTTCCTGGTAGTCAGGAGGATAGGCCCAAAAGTCAGCGTGTGTACAGCTGGGAGCAAATTGATAGCAGGAACTGGTTGCTAACAGTTACAGCTTCATTACGAACTAGATTATAGTAACCGGCTTGATTACAGATTAAACAGACAGTGAGTTTACCCTGGTTACACAACAACTCATCATCACCTTGCATAACCTGGTAGCCATGTTTAACCAACGAGAACTGAGCTGTTACCTACGTGATCTATAACGTATCCTAACATGATAACAAACCACATTTAATGCAGCAGGTCATATCTGTCAACACTTGCGTGTGCCTTTGGGTGTCATTGAGCCTCAATGACATCTCTGCTGCTGTATGCTCACGCGTGAATCACAGATGCCTGGTACCTGGACGCGTTTTCAGTAACAGGTCCGATCTGTCGGGCACAAACTCCGGTCCTTCTGCCGCAGAGAGCCCCGCTGTACAGCCGACCAAGCGTCGGTCCGTTTCTTTTAGTGCATGTGATCTGAAGCACACCCGAAGGCGAAAACTTGAGTAACCGGGACGATCTCAAGAGCGCAGCCATGTTTTCTGTCGCAGCGTGGAAGAACATCCGCACCACGTGACTTGCCAAAAGTCCTCGCGAGAGCGGCGCTAGGCGTACGGTGAAAAGAAACGTTCTTTGGGACATGGCTAAAGGCTGGAAAATACATGTATAATAGCATCCCTAACCTTTACATATTGTTTATATTCTTTGCCTTGACAGTATAGTTCAGGTCAGTGTTTTATTTTATGGTTTTTATCATACTCGTTTAGGGAGAAAAAAAAATCTATTTTCGCACTGTACGAGGGATGTCAGACTCTACAAACTACATCTTAAGTGGGTGAAATTTCTCGTAATGTCGGTGTAAAGTTTAACTACACATTTAATACCTGAGCTTTCTTTCCTAAAAAAAAATAAAATGTATGTCTCAGACATTAAGTGTGATTAAGAAAATGCAGCTGTTGTAGATTAAAGGGCTTAAGCTTTAAGAAATTAAAAGTAAGAGAAAAATGTCTGGTTGCTCATTGCCCTGACTATCCTGTAATTATACAACAGAAAATTTCTGTTAGTTTGAAGAAAGTTTCAGATTTTTCTTCACTTTGGATGCACTTCATAAATGATGATGAGATGAGATAGCCTTTATTTGTCAGTTGCAGGTCTTTTGCCCACAACCGAGATGACAGACCTTGCCGACCGTACATACAATACACAAACATCACATTGGGGAGACAGGTCAGGCTAGGTAGCGAGGAAAAAAAACATTGAAATGTGTAACACAAAAGGATAATACAAGAATGCACAGATATCAACACACCATAGCACAATAAACACAGACAAGCAACATGGGAAAGAGTTCCAGTGTGTACATCTGATCTGGGACCGCTGCAATCTTTCGACTGCGCCTCCAACTGACCCGATGTCCACATCAGAGGGGAGGTAATCGTTGGAGGTGGCGTTGGATCCGGGGTAGGGAGGGTGATGCGTCGGTGAGTGCTTATCAGTATCAGTATATGTATGTGTGTGCGTGTCCATAGTTCAGCTGAGACAGTGTCCTTCGCCCTGCCAGGCTAAGTAAACAGTCTTCCAGCCAACCCTGGTGACCTTGCATGGAATGGGAAGGAACAGATTAAACACAGTCGTTATCAGGGTGTTTTGTTCAGCTCCGGCCTTGCAGCTGGCGCCGAGAGGGAATTAAAAAAACTAAAATATCAGGAACTTCTCTGTCATTTAACTATTACTTGATTACTTTGTTATAGTATGAATGGCCCTGGGGGAGAGCTTTATCAGTAGAAAAAGCTGATAAAGGAAAGATGTCGAAAATTTATGCCCTCTAACATTTTCCAAAGCTCTTTTGGGCCGGATTGGAGTCTTAGCCCGGCCAATTCTGCCCCCCTGGCCTTATGTTTGAGACTCCTGCACTATATAATTTCCTATTTGACGTAAGATATGAAAACATAACAGCCATAACGAAAACTCTAGAACTGTTTGGATTCATTTATAACCATGAAAACCTAAATAATAAATTAACACTTAGATAACAAAACGTATTGCGAACTAATCTGTGCATTCAGAACAATACTAAGAAAACTTGCATGTGTGGGATTTGGATGTGTTTCCCACACTCACTGCATAACAGCTCAAGCTCCCTTGCAGTCTTATGTCAGTTCTTTTGAACTCTTATCACCACTGTCCTTTGGAAAAACAAATACACACATGTACAGTTTCACCTCATCACTTATTAATTCAATAGTAAGGTTTTCAAGTACTATAACAGTTCACCCAAAGCTAGTATGAAATTGTCTGTAATTCTATCCATCTATTCTCTTTCGCTTCTAAAAGCGTATCCCAGCTGCCATAGGGCGAGAGGTATGATCTATAATTAACTGACAAAAAATGTCCAGATGAGGATATTTTTACTGCTCTGAAATCTAAATTACTATTATAACAGATGATTATACATACAAAAATCCGATATTTTGTCAGTTACGAATAAATCATTCTAAATGTATTAAATGACCTGTCTCCAAAGGTCCTTTTAAAGTAATTCATAAGTTTCAGAAATTGTAGTTTCAAATTTAAGGTGGAAACTTGATCCTTTTGTTACATATCAAATTATATCTTATTTGTATATCACCTAATAACTGTTACAAAATAGTAACACTTAATGCGTTACTGCTGGGATTTCTGACTTTGCCCCTGGAGATGAATAAAGTATCCATCTATGTATGTATTGAAAACTCTTCTATTTCCAATTTGACTAATATAAATTCTTATGGCTTATACAGGAAATTTAAACAGATTTTAAATTATTTTTCTCCTCATTAAAATAAATTAATACAAGAAAGATAACCAAAGAAATTAGTGGCAAATATCAGCTTTTATTGCCAGTAGGAATTTGACTATATGAGAGAATATGATGCATTTTATTACAACATGAACTTTTGCATCAACACGTTAAACCAAATCTTCTTTAACTTAGTTCTTCAATCAGCTTATCGCTATCTTTTCTCTTCCCTTTCTGTAAATTTTCAACTTCAGTCTTGGCTTTCTGCATGCTGTTCCTTGCACTCTCTCTTTTTCTGTGTTCGCTCCACAGCTCAACTGCCAGTCTATGAATCTGATGTACATTGTCAATCACCCAGGCTTGAAAGAATTCACACTTCTTGCTTGCCAGGAAGTACTTCCGTCTCTTTTCCACTTCCTCTCCATCTTTAGACAGGGCCATTTTGGCCCGGGAGAGCACAGAACGAAGTTGACTCAAGGCTGCCAGGGAGTATCCAGCAGCATCCTTTCTGTCTCTGCCAGTCATGATGTGAGCCACGGCCTCCACGGCCCTGGCAGGGGCAAGAAGGTCCTCCTTGTCAAGGTAACCTCCATCTAAAATGAGAGCTTCTCCACAGCCTAAGGCCTCTTGGAGAGAGGTGAACACCTTGCTTGAGTTCAGTGCCTCAGACAGAGCAAGAATCATGTCACAGAACTCAAACATCAGTGAATCGGTGTCACCGTTAAACAGGCACAGGGTAAAAGCATAGCCAAAAAGTGCATTCACTAAACCATAGCAAACCAGAGGAGAAGGATTTGGACATAAGGAACTCAGCTTTGGAATTTTTGAAGAAATTGGGGGTACTGCTGAACTTCCTTTGCCTTTGCTCGTTTCCTTCCCGGTTCCTCCTTTCAAGCTTTTTGGCTTTGATTTGATTCGTTTCTGAACACCTTGTGAGGTTTTCACTCCATTATCAATGTCCTGCTTTTCCATAGTTGTCACAGTTTCTCTTTCCTTTCTGCTTACTTCTTCCTCAAGCACTTCCACCAGTGCTCTGCCTCCCTCCTCATGTTCTTCCCACCATGGCTTCCAAAGGGGAACCAGGCCACCAAGAGCTCCATCCTTCATGAGACTCACAAAACTCTCTTTCTCTTTGTTGTTGAGAAGTTCCCACAGCTCCTCTTCTGAAAGTTTGTCAATCTCGAGCCCTGAGAGCCGATCAGCCAAGTCCAGCTCTCCTTGTGCACTTTCAGCATCCTCATCAGTGTCTCCAGGAATCAGCGCACCTCCTCCAATCTCTTCAAGTTTTCCCAAAATATCCTCAATCTCTGTTGCATTCTCTTCTCCAGATTGCTGAAGCTCTGCTAACCTGGCCAGGAGCTCCACAGCCTGCACTTTCTCAGCTGCCTCTCCTTCCCTATCATCTGTGTCATCTGACACAACACCCGCCTCTTTTAACAAACTCTCCATCCCCCCTTGTGTCATTTCTGCCTTTTGTTTGAGTCCCACAAGAATCTCCTGCATTTTCTTTCTCCCTTCAGTCTCAGTTGTCCCCATTTCCTTCAGCTCCTGTAGAACAGACTCCTTGTAAAACTCTTCAGAGCATGCAGAGTGATCAGGGCTCTTGTAGCACTCCAGGCCACAGTACTGCAGGTTACACCTGGGACAGGTGTAGCAAGGAGGTTTACTTTTACACAACATGCAAAGTCCACTTCTTCCAGAGACACCACCATCCTCTGGAGCATTATCATGGCTCCTGGCAGGTGTGAGAAGCTCATTTCCAGACGTAGCTCCTCTGTGCGGAAGCAGAATGCCATCTCTGGTCACTGTTTCGGACTCCTCATCCGTCCACTCCTCCTTTGGACCGATGTCTGTGAGAAGACTCCTCACGGACGGAGGCAGTCCCCGTCTAATTACTGGATTCATTAGAACTGAACCGACACGCGGTTTTGGAAGAAATCAGGAGAGAGCGTTATGGTGCAGGAGCAGTAACCTACAGATATGGAAAAGGCACGTTAGTTTCGATTAACGACACTTGTTAAAGTGCTACGAACGGAAAATGCATATTTTGCGCAGCGTCCATCATTTATCAGCTTTAAAAATACTTTAAGCATCGCCAGAATGCTTTCATAACCTTATAGCCGTTTCTTTTTTAATGATAAATGCTCTACTTACTTCACAGCAATTCGCACTGGCATTTGTTTTCCCTCTCACGCCGCCACGACGCCTTTTGATGACGTAGAGCTACGCAGTTTTCAGCGCTGCGCTGACGTAAGACTGCAGTTTTTGTGATATTGCATAATAATAATTTGCATAATTACTGGATTGTTTTTATCAGTAAATCTACATTAATAGGATTACAGGGAGGAAAAACTGGGTAATCAATCCAGTTTTAGAAGAAAATCATGTATTAAAGTAGTTTGCATTAAGACATTTTTTAAAAAGCAAAAATGTTCACATTTACTGAAAAAAAAGATGTAGTGATGCAAATTAATTCAAAAATTCTTATCATTCAACATCTTGAAAAAATAGTATTCATCATACTTTAAAGACATCATAGTATCGTATAATCCTATTACAACATTTTGCTCTGGGGCTGATGGCTTCTGGTTCCTAGAGCTTCTGAACGCAGAATGGGAGGCAGAGTCTTATTTTCCCATGGAACCAGCTCTGATTTTGGATTCTGGTGACAGACACCCACTCTGCTTATAAGATTAGGCTTAACACTTTACTTTTTGAAAATGCTTATAGTTAGGGCTCGGTTAGGTGATCCTGAACCATCTCTTACTTATGCTGGAATAGGTTTTCCTGCAATGGGACTTTGTGTGATGCAATGAGAATTTCTTCTCGACTCTGATCTTCCTGCTCCACATGTGTTCATACACCACCATGTATCGTTGGATTTTATCTTCTCTTTCCACCACGCCAATACGCTCCTGGCACATGGCTACCTGAGCCTGGACTGTGCAAGGTTTCCTTCTGTTTCTTCCTGTTAAAAGTATGTTTGTCCGTCCCACTGTTGCCATGTGCTGGCTCACAGCAAGTCTGATTGTTGGGGTTTTACTCTTATAGTGTCTTTACTTTACAATTTAAACCGACTTAAGGAGACTGATGTCATATCTGAGACTAACTAAATTTTCCTAACTAGGTGCAGGACACCCTGGGTAGCTTCAGGGGCATTTCCAGTCAGTCAGAGAGGCTAAAGGTGAATAAGAAGATTTTATCCCAAAATAAAAACCAAGCAAAAGCACTTGAAAATTGGTTGTAAGTTCAGTGATATCAATTTTCACAGACCTCCATAAAAGAAGACAGCAAATAAACTAAATGCTTGATGAGCGCCAGCATAACCCTAGGGCCTTCTTTTAGCGCTTCGCTTGGACAGGTTTCCAGTCTATCTAGGGCTAATGCAGAGAGAACCACATGCATTCATATACAGCCGATTTAGAATCACCAGTTAACCTAACATGGATGCATTCACACAGAAACCCCCATCTGACCAAATTATAGTAGGATATGGTTCCTGCTCCTACTATTAACAACACATTACTTATTTGGTTTACTTATATGGTTTAAAAATGTGATGACAAAATTAAAGTAAGATTTGATTTCTGTAAAAACAATATACTTTTATAACCAAAATGTATTTTTATGTAATGAAGGTAGGCTAACAGGTTTTAATATCATATATCATTTAGCAAATATGCCGTTTATAGTGAAAACATAATGAGAATATTTATTTAACATTAATGCTGTAAATAATTACTTTGGTCTACACTACGATTTTTCAGTTAATCTTCATATTTTTAATCTCAGATTAAGCAGATAAAGCAGGATTATCTTAAACTATGCTTTCTATCAGCTCCTCATTTGATCCACTGTCTTAAATAAGTTGTTTTAGACGTTTAGATGTTCTTACTGGCTGCCTGTCCAAAACAGAAGTTTTAAACAGCGGGTGGGCGGAGCTTCAGCCATAAAGCTAGAGATGTGCGATTGAGATTACCATCATTTGCCGCTCTTACTGACATCACAACGAGCCAAGTCAGTAAAAACTGACTAAAACATACTGTTGAAAAAATCTGAAGCCTAAGCCTGCTTGTACATATGGACTACTGAGCTATTAGAACATTTTCCCAAAAACTCTTGTAGAAAATGGATTTATGGAAAATAGAAAAAATAGAGAAAAGCATAATCGATCCCTGGTCAGCATGGTGGTGCGGTACATGATCGCCTCATAGCAGTAAGGCTCCTGGTTCAAACCTGCCAGCCAGCTAAGGCCTTTCTGTGTGGAGTTTTTGTGCTCTTCTTGTGCCTGCCTGGGTTTTCTACAGGTACTCTGGCATCTTTCCAATACATGCTGGTTAACTGGTGATTCTAAATTGTCCACAGGTTGTCTGGGGCCCTATTTGTAAGCACTGGGTGGCTTTTTCAGAGCCCCATTTAAAAAAAGGCCATTTTTTGTGTAATCATGATTGTAACTGCATTTTAATTGATTTGTAAATTGATTTGCATAGATGCGGGCGTGAGCTAATGAATGAGTCAGTTAAAAATGACAAGTGAATTAAAAATGTAAATAATTGCCTCCCTTTAAACATTGGAAATTAAATGTCCTAATATTTTAATAGGATGTCTCCTTTTTAAGCCTGACTTTTTGTGTGTGTGGCATGCATGTCTGAGTTTGTTGTGTGTGTCTTCCTGACTGCACTGTGTGTCTACATCTCCCGTAGGGCTGTTTGCTATGAGGTGATTGTCTCCTGTAGGGGGGTCAAGCATGGTAAAGGTCATGCAGGTGGGGAGTTGTCAGATGGCTGTCCACCCCTCACTGGGCCAAGGGGCTCTCGTGCCGCCTGTCAAAGCCTGTGGCGAAGCAGGGAGAAGAAAGGGTGTCTGGAGACGACGTGTGCCATGCTGTCTTGGCCCCGCCCCTGGCTGCCGTGCCAGCAGTTCTAGGTAGGCAGCTGCCTCCTCTTATCTCGCTTTTGCTTCTGTCTTATTCCCTGTGACATGTGTAGTACCCCAACACAAAAGCTCCATGACTTACTCACTGACTACTACACTGATGACAAGAAGTAATGCAGATTCTTATCCATGTTAGGGAGGCTTTCAGACCAGGCCCATTTTCTTTCTGAGACTCCTTTAAAAAAAAACAACAACTTTATTTTCCATTTATTAGTACAGATATAGAAAAGACATAAATAGTGTTTATGATGGTTCTATGGTTAGGGTCATAACCACAGGACTTCCCAGCGAAATGTTGTGTATTGCCTAGACTTATGGCTCCTGGCATAGATACAATCTTATAATTCTCAAATGATAATAATACTACCTAAAATACCCCCATTATTCATTACACATGTGCCATCTATGTGCCAACAAGGTGGAAGATTTTCTATACCGATTTAAATTGAACGCGGGAGAAAGTATATTATAACAGAAGCATTATAAGAGGAGAAAGGACTTTGAATTAAGTAGATCAGCATCCCATGGCACTAGCTAATATTATGTGGGTCAAATATGGACTAAATACCACAACATGCCTGACATTGGGGCAATATAATGTTAACTTATTGCTGAAATCAGAGTCATCTTGAGTCAAAGACAACTGTAAATACAGTCCATGGTATCTATCCTCTTATACCATGGTCTACAGACTGCAGGAAACTCTGAATTGTCCTCATAAAGATAGATGTACACACACACACACACACACACACACACACACACACACACACACACACACACACACACACACACACACACACACACACACACACACACACAAATCCTGTTGTCTGCCACCAGCTGATAGGTGACAGGGAGCAGGCTCTGCCTTTTGGGCATGTCCAGCCCTGGAATGTCTGAAGCTGTCTACTGTACAGCAGCAGGGTGTGTGTGTGTGTGTGTGTGTGTGTGTGTGTGTGTGTGTGTGTGTGTGTGTGTGTGTGTGTGTGTGTGTGTGTGTGTGTTTGGAGCAAAAGAGAGTAGACGTATGTTGATGTGGACTGTTCTGTCACCTGTCAGCTCAACAGGATCTGGCGTTATAGAACACCCAAAAGCAAGGCTGTGTAATGGTGAGTGTATTAAGGGTGGAGGGTCCTGCCTCTGTTAAATATCCGGCTTCCATTTGAGGAGCCAGAAGCCAGTGTTTCATTCTGACTGACAGAGATTCTCACACTTTTACTTCCTCTTTAAATCCCATTAAGTGTAATGCGTGGAACAATATTCTCAGGAACATGATGAAATTATTTTTGACCTAATATAAAATAGCAAAAATATCACTGGGGGTATTAAATAGTAAGAGAGAAGAATGAGAATGACTCCTTGTAAAACATTAAATAATATAAAAAATATCTTTTGCAGAAGTGTCTAAACTGGGATTACAGCAGCACATTAAGTTTTTGGAGAACACAATGAAACAAAATTAATAAAGAGAATCAACATAGATACAATAACAGTATATCAGTCAATACCCAGTTACAAAGATATTAAAAACATGCTAAACCGATATAAATTTTATGGATCGTTTAAGAAGTGCTAACATGTTTTTAAAATTGTATGTTGGACTGTAATAACAGTGGGCACCATTCCTTCTGTTTTTGAGTTGTTCCCATCGTCATTGAGAAACTTGTACAACTATGATTGTATGAATGTGGTTTGAAAGTCTGTGTGTGTGTGTGTGTGCGTGTGTGTGTGTGTGTGTGTGTGTGTGTGTGTGTGTGTGTGTGTGTGTGTGTGCGTGCGTGCATCAGTGTATGTCGCTGTGTTGGAACTGAAAGCTGACATAGCAACACCCTGTTTCCCCCCTCACCCTTTCATCTTTCCTCCACAAACCTTTTTTCATGAATGAGCTCCTGCTTCCACACCATGAGAGCATCAATGTACTCCTTCAATAATTCATCTCTGGGATCTATTATTTACATATCACTTTTACTTCATCACAAAAAGGCATCAATGTTCACCCACACACCTTTCCTCTCCCTTTCTCCCTTCCTTTGCCAGGTCACTCAATCCACATAAACAAATCCCTGTTTCCTGGGCAGCTCCTCAGTCTGCCTCAGCTAGTGGACTCTACCTATGAGCATGTGCTTGTCTGTGTGTGTGTGTGTGTGTGTTTGTGCAGTGCAGCGTGTGATGTGCTAAAACACAGGTAGATGGGGCGGTAGCCTCTCAGTGACCTAAAGCGGCTGCTGACAGCAGTGACAGCAGAAACAAGCATGGAGAAGCAAAAAGAAACCTCACACCACTCTAGAAGTCAACTTTCCATGTGTCGCTGCACCTCTCAAAGCACGCAGGAAATAAAGGGTACAGTGTATCACGGTAGCCTACACCAGTAATTTCATGTACTATCCCCTTTGTTTACACCAGCGATTTTATGTACTGTAATTTTGCAGGCTTCAGAGTTTATACTTTTTCTGGTAGTTACTCAGTCAGTCATTCACTGGTTGTCTCTCTTCTCTCTTTTTTCAGCATCATTTTTTTTTACAATCTTCCACTCTAGATCTGTTTCTGTGTGTTTAAAAATGTATTTTTGTTACTGTCTAAAAGGTATAGATCTGAAATTGCTGAAATTTCTATGAATTCATTTCATTGCTGCAGAAACAGCAACCCCCTTCAACCCACTATTGATGTTTGTAAGTTTTAAAAGTTTTCATTTTGTTTGTCCTGTTAAGCTACAGGGCAGCATGCTGGTGTAGCAATTAGTATTGAGCCCTCATAGCAAGGTTCTGGCTTTGAATCCAGTTTGTGGCCTTTCTGTGCCCCTCTGTGGGTTCTCTGTCTGAGTGGCTCCAGCAATACAAAGATATGCACATGAGGTTAATTGGTGATTCTAAAATGGCCAAAGGTGTCTGTCCATCTGTGGAAAGACAACAGGTCCAAGGTGTCCCTCTCATTCAATGTCAGCTGGCATAAGCTCCATCCCCCTGTGTGATCCTGAACTGGATAAGTAGAACAAAATCGAGGGCTGGCTGAATGGATGGATGATGAGCTAGAAGCTCTTCAATAATCCAAACTCTGCCCTTCACATTATTATGCTGTTTGCCTTTATATGCATTTATAGATGTTTCTGGAAGCCTTTATCATCACAACAAGGTTTAAAGGCAAAAATCAAAATGCATTTAATTAATTTCATTTCAAAGTTTTTAAGGTAACAAAATAAATAGAAGATAATAGAAATGCGAGAAATACATTTAATGTTTATTTATTTTCTTTAAGCATATCTTTATTTTGCACACAAACAGATGTACAGTGGGGCAAAAAAGTATTTAGTCAGCCACCGATTGTGCAAGTTCCCCCACTTAAAATGATGACAGAGGTCAGTAATTTGCACCAGAGGTACACTTCAACTGTGAGAGACAGAATGTGAAAAATAAATCCATGAATTCACATGGTAGGATTTGTAAAGAATTTATTCGTAAATTAGGGTGGAAAATAAGTATTTGGTCACCTCAAACAAGGAAAATCTCTGGCTCTCACAGACCTGTAACGTCTTCTGTAAGAAGCTTTTCTGTCCCCCACTCGTTACCTGTATGAATGGCACCTGTTTGAACTCATCATCTGTATAAAAGACACCTGTCCACAGCCTCAAACAGTCAGACTCCAAACTCCGCCATGGCCAAGACCAAAGAGCTTTCGAAGGACACCAGGAAAAGTATTGTAGACCTGCACCAGACTGGGAAGAGTGAATCTACAATAGGCAAGCAGCTTGGTGTGAAAAAATCAACTGTGGGAGCAATCATCAGAAAATGGAAGACATACAAGACCACTGATAATCTCCCACGATCTGGGGCTCCACGCAAGATCTCATCCCGTGGGGTCAAAATGATCATGAGAACGGTGAGCAAAGATCCCAGAACCACACGGGGGGACCTGGCGAATGACCTGCAGAGAGCTGGGACCAAAGTAACAAAGGTCACCATCAGTAACACACTACAACGGCAGGGAATCAAATCCCGCAGTGCCAGACGTGTTCCGCTGCTGAAGCCAGTGCATGTCCAGGCCCGTCTGAAGTTTGCCAGAGAGCACATGGATGATACAGCAGAGGATTGGGAGAATGTCATGTGGTCAGATGAAACCAAAGTAGAACTTTTTGGTATAAACTCAACTCGTCGTGTTTGGAGGAAGAAGAATACTGAGTTGCATCCCAAGAACACCATACCTACTGTGAAGCATGGTGGTGGAAACATCATGCTATGGGGCTGTTTTTCTGCCAAGGGGACAGGACGACTGATCCGTGTTAAGGACAGAATGAATGGGGCCATGTATCGTGAGATTTTGAGCCAAAACCTCCTTCCATCAGTGAGAACTTTGAAGATGAAACGAGGCTGGGTCTTCCAACATGACAATGATCCAAAACACACCGCCCGGGCAACAAAGGAGTGGCTCCGTAAGAAGCATTTGAAAGTCCTGGAGTGGCCTAGCCAGTCTCCGGACCTCAACCCCATAGAAAATCTGTGGCGGGAGTTGAAAGTCCGTGTTGCTCGGCGACAGCCCCAAAACATCACTGCTCTCGAGAAGATCTGCATGGAGGAACGGGCCAAAATACCAGCTACTGTGTGTGCAAACCTGGTAAAGACCTATAGTAAACGTTTGACCTCTGTTATTGCCAACAAAGGTTATGTTACAAAGTATTGAGTTGTATTTTTGTTATTGACCAAATACTTATTTTCCACCCTGATTTACGAATAAATTCTTTACAAATCCTACCATGTGGATTCATGGATTTTTTTTCACATTCTGTCTCTCACAGTTGAGGTGTACCTCTGGTGCAAATTACTGACCTCTGTCATCATTTTAAGTGGGGGAACTTGCACAATCGGTGGCTGACTAAATACTTTTTTGCCCCACTGTATACAAAACACACCCAAACCATGTGAAGGCAGAAAGCTACATTTATCAAAATGCACCCCAGTCAAACCGACACTCAAATCTTTATTTGTGGTTTATTGTATCATGAATGGCTACGTCTCAGTCTCCAATCCCTCCAGTCCACTGCCAATGTGCCTCTGGGCAAGATATTGAACCCCAGATTGCTCCTGATGCATACATCAGTGTGTGTTAGTTAAAAAGAGTGCTATTAGGATAGCCACTGTATTTTTAGTTGACAGACCAACAAGATAACAGATTTGATTTATTGGTAAGAATCTGATACAAAAGCTGAAAGAAAAACTTATAATTATTATAATTAAATAACGTATGGTAGTATTGCATGTGGGGAATGTCATGAAAAAAATTCCAAACTTGAACTGAGGAAACATTTTTTATCTTCAAACTCACAGTAAATAATAAAGGAAAGAAAAAATGCAATATAACGTACTGTATTTACTCATCTCTACACTGCACTTTACTCTGGGTTAAATTTGAGGGATGTTTTTATAGATATGACACACAAAAAAGAAGAAGTGCTGGGAGGGTTTTCAGACTTGCCTGTAGATTTTTCACAATAGCAGGTTGTGTAACAAGTAAAAAGCCTTAGGGAAAAGCGCTTGAGACATGCCTGTCCTCTTTAGAGGAGAGATAGACATGACAAAAACAAGTGGACATTCAAAGCCCTTAACAAGCAGTGGTTAGTCATTACAAGCTCAAGTTGCACAGGGACAGAACTTTATTTCAGATGTTAAAGGAGATCCCAGAAATTTAAAAAAGTCAGGCTGAATTACTGGGAATATTTTCCTTTTAATGGGTTAGTACAGATCATAGTAACTCATCCAGTTTAAGCAGTATATCTGTATCTGTATATATATTTAATATATATCTGGAACACAGTACAAATAACACATGAAACTAAAACAAGATATCACTTTCCTGTGTTTCTGTTTCCTCTCTGTCCTCTCTGTCTTCTTAAGCCATGAGAAATAAGCTTCCTACTTTTTTTCCCCTCTACTTGCCCTTGTCCCTCTCTCTTCTTCTCTATCACACCATTCCCGCAGGAGACTGACTGTGTATCGGTGTATCACCCGCATCCATCTCTCTAACCTCCAGCCCTGCCTTCCCTCATCCCCACGAGAGGGAGCAGCAGATCAAGAAAAGGGGAAAGATTCGTGGAAGGAGGGAGGGAGCGAAAGAGAAGTGTTTCTGTGTCCCAAAGGATTGTTCTCTGTCTGTCTAAATCAGGAAGTGAGAATGTGACGGCAGGAGAGACAGAGCAGAGACATCCTTTCAGTGTGTGTGTGTGTGTGTGTGTGCACCTTGTTGAGCTGAGGTGTCATATATGTGAAGATCACAGCTTCACGCTGGTGGCAACCAGGGATGATGCTCTAAATCACTGAAATGCCAGAGACAACCGTTGTGATATGGGCCGTGTCTGTGTGTGTTTGTGCGCGTGAATGTCTTTTGGGACGTTTGATGGAGATTAATACTACTTTTAGAGTCCAAAAGTGAAAATGTTATCTAGTATGTCGCCTTGGGAAAAAAAAGTGTGTGACATTGTCTGATATAGACACACACACTCACTTGCACAAGTGGTCTAGATCACCAGTTCTCAGCCTTTTGTGTCTAGTGTATTTGAAAAGCCTGAAAAGTGAACTGAAGCACCCCTTCACTGACCATCCATGAAACTCTCATGTTGAAAATGTGATCATTTTAATTGATTTTTTTGTTATTTAACAACAATAATAATTTAAAGCACAAATAGTAGCCTCGATTTTTCAAGCATGCATCTATTCATTTTAATTCCCATGATATTTATTTTCATTACAACCATTTGTCCATGCTTTTTTGTGTAAATGTAAACAAATAAACAAAACACTACTATGTTTTGTTTTTGTTTTATTTTGGTTATCTATAAATATTCTCCCCATCTTACTAAGTTTGGTTGGGAATCACATTATTCATAATACTCACTATCCCCAGCATATGCACCCACACACAAACACACCTAGCAACATAACATTCGCTGCCTTCCTTGGATGAATAATTAGATGGACACGGAGCTGTCTCTCTGTTTTCCCCTCACACATTAAGCTACATGAATGTAGGCCAACTCACTGTCGACTTCACTTGCCTCTCATCACAATCAAAACAACACATAGATGTTGTCTTCTCTTGTTCATCAACCTCTGTCTATCCCTTGTTACCTCTATCTATCTTTAACTTTCTTTTTCATGAGGTGTGAGTCACAAAGAATTGTCTTGCAGATCAGCAGCACAACTGTCCCCGAGAAGAGGCAACATACACAGACTCTCACACGCTGACGTTGATATAGTCATAGTCACATCATTATATCTGCATTAGCAGGGAAAGCCCTTCACGCTCCAACACCTACATGCCTTCAGTGCAGCTTCTCATGTGTGTTGTAACTGATTTACAGTGTCCCTGTTCTATCTTGACAGATCATGCTCAGGAAATATGTAGTACATGGCATATTATGTTTGTGTCATATACTTTATATATAGCATAGCTCTGACTTTTGAATACATTTCTTTAATTGAGACCAAGAAATAACCAGAAAAGTTGGTGTATTGAGATAAAAGGAATATATATAAGCGGCACGGAAAGCTGCTTTTATAGTTGCTATTTAAGCACGGTTATAAAGTTTGCTGAATAATGGGAAAAAAAAAAAATACGCAACTAAAGACAAAAATGTCTTATTCAAATTCAAATGGGAATTTATACCCAGCACATCATTTTGACAAATTCCTACACCTTTATTTTTATCCTTTTTAGCATTTTATCTAAAAGACAATGAGAATTGTGGCGATTTGGACACAAAATGTAAATTATAACCATGGATAATAATGATATTCCACTATTTATGCCACATCTTACATACTGAGCTCCTTTTGATTGACTTAAAACCCCCATTTGATGGCAAATCTAGTTCTTTGTAACTAACAAAGTTATCATTAATGTAAAACTGGAATGAGTTCAACTGAGACACTGTCGTGTGCAAAAGCCACATTTTTGCATGCTCATGTCATAAATCTATCACTTTGAATAGCAAATAAGAGTAAAGTACAGACCAGACAAAAATCCTCTATCACTAAAAGGTATAATACACAAATACAGGCAAACATATGAAAAATGGGTTATGTGACTGGGCCATTACCTAAAGCAAGGTAAAGCAAGACAACAGATGAAATATTGAGAAGGGACAGGGGAGCACTTGGCATTTTGGGCACGCACATTATCACGCACTCGTACTGGGTTAGTGTTAGCTGGAAAAGGTTGTGCGTTAGGGTCTTTGACAGTGCTCTGACCCTGGCTGCGATGTTGACATTAGTGGACACATCACCTCTGCTTCGGGAAAAGGCCGACGGTGAGACCGCCCTCAAGCACAACACAAGGTTCTCTGTGTGAAGCACACGTTTATAGGCTTTGTGAAGGTAGAAGTATTAAATCAGTAACCTCTGCATCTCAAGTTAAAAAATAACTGTATAAAAGCAACTTTTCATATTCATCATAGCTTTACAACACAATGACAAAGTCTGGATATTTTACTTTGCTTGAGCCTTTGTGTGACTTTACTTTCTCATCGCTGTCATGTGACATATCAAGTTTTTGTCTTTCACAGATTGCTGTGCCTATGCTGGAGGACTGCGTGAACAGCAGAAGAACAGCAAAATGCAAAGAAAGAAGCATGTAAATGAATAACGCAACGCTGATTCCAACAACACGTCTGTCATCGACAGTGGAGACGCGGGTTCTCTCAGCCGTGACATGGAATTGGTGAGCAGGAAAAGATGGAAAGATCAACAAGAAAAGCAAACTAATAGGTAATGTTTGCTTTCAGCTTTAACCCTAACAATCTGTCACTCTTGTCTGTGTTGTTGTTTCCTTAACCTCTGCGTCTTCTCCATATGTTTGTCTGAGCACATATGTATGAAAGCCAGAGACGTCTCTGCTGTATGGTGTGGAATGTCAGGCTTGTCTCATCAGATTAGGGTGCAGTGAGGAGGATGGTGCCTACAATTGTACTCAAATGGAGGCACCTCAGCGATGCATACTACAATGCCACCACCCTTGATCTCCCCCACACCGCATGTCCTTGGCACTTTTTAGTTTAAGGGTCTTTGTTCCCCTAGGGTTAGGGGTTAGAACTGCCTCTAAGAAAACTGGCCTGGGGCAACCTTGTACAAATGAGTTTGCTTTGAAGTCGATGATGATGTGGCATTTTACTATATAGTAAAATCTATCCCTATGTAGCTTTTTGCTTTGTTGCAGTTTGTGCTTCAGCTCAGTTTACAGTCCGCTCCCTCCAGCCTCAGCATAAATAGCCAATTTGGCAAAAAACTTTATATAATTCATCTGTAAAACTGTTTTTCTCTCATTCCCTCATTACTCGTGTTTTCCTTCCACTTTTCTAATTTCCTGCATCTTCTAGCTTCACTTAGATTTTCTCTTGACCCCTGGCATCCATCCATCTATCCACCAGCCCTTTGGTATCTTGTCCATCCCTGTGTTTGTCTCCTGTCTAGCCTCGAGTCACGCTAAACACAACCTCCATATTATCCTCAACCCAATCACCTCTCTATCCTTGGGCCTGACGGTTGCAGGTGGATGTAGCAGGTCTGTCACAAGGTGGCAAATCTGTCATTTGCTGTGTTGTGCACGTGTGCGTTTCTATGTGTTTCAGTGCGGGTGGGTGGGCAGATGAGCGTGTGTATGTTAAGAGGGGCATGAAGACAGCTGTCATGCTGTCTCAGGATCATATGCTGGCTGTCAGAGATGCTGTAAAGAAACTGACATCCAAACCATGCAACACGCATACACCGCACATGAACACACAGAGAGAATTTGGACATTTAAAGCTATTTGGGGATTTTTAGAAATACAAATAAATATTTTAAAACGTACATTTTTCAGTGAAAACAGTGACAGTGAAGTATCCTTGCGCTTTAGGGAGGCTGACCTCTGCTCTGAAACATCTGTTGACAGAGGTCAAGTAAAGAGAAACATTCCCTATTACTAAAATATTTTGATTCATTATTTATGTTCATCAAACAAAGCAGTAAAAAGTGTTCATAAACATGACATGACTTGCACTGGTCCTCACATCTGATGTCCCCCTTTTTCAGGTCTTCTCCAGTCTGCTTTGTGTTTGTTTTTTAGTTTTCTCTAAAGTCTGTGCATGTATAAGAATGTACGCATGTGCCTCTGCTTGTGTTTGTGTGTGCATTAATAAATGTGCTCATGCATGTCTACATGTAAGACTGTGTTGGGGGATTTCTCAGGAGAAGGTGAATGTCTCATTTTTTGGTCCCCAGCCTGTCCAGGTAAATAACACATTCACACACCAGTGGGCAAACCATCGACCTCCCCTTTCACGCACATCACCCTTTTCTCGTGTACACTATTGATCCCCTCACACTCTTCTCTTCTCTTCTCTTCTCTTCTCTTCTCTTCTCTTCTCTTCTCTTCTCTTCTCTTCTCTTCTCTTCTCTTCTCTTCCAAGCTACCTGGTGGTATTTCTTTCTGATGTCCAGTGAGACAGGGGAGCCAGGCAGGTCTCCACTGGCCACAGTGCAGCTGTCGTTTCAGGTTAAAGCAGGCGAGAAGTGGCTGAGGAGGAGGTGGAGAGGAATGAATAAGTGAAGAGGCTGCAGACTGGACTCATGTTAAATGTAGAAAGGCTAACAGACCAGACTGCTGTTGATTTCTCTCTCTCTCTCTCTCTCTCTCTCTCTCTCTCTCTCTGTGTGTGTGTGTGTGTGTTAGTGTGTGAGACAGAGAGAGTGAGAGAAAGAAAGAGACTGAGTATGATTCTACGTGTGCACATGGGCGATACGGAGGACCTGCTGCCTGTCCCGCTGAGCTTCCAATTAGCACACACCACTAGAGCAGGACACATACACACAGAGACACACAAACACACACGGAGGACCCTAGAGAGAGGCCTCAAACCTGCCTGTCAGCTGCTGTTAGATCACACTGCACTTAGCTGACACAACAAAACACACAAACACCTACACACTTATATGCAAAGTTTTACAGTGATTAACATTCAAGGATAAAACCTGCGTTCATATTCAGTTAAAGTTGAGGGCGCACTGAACTGCTGCTGATCTGGTTGCTCGTGAGAATATTAAAAGTTACGAATGTGTTCATAAAGAATAGGAAAAGTATTTAATTTAAATTTGCTTCAAGTTCTCTCGAATCCTTCTATCTAATGTATGCGAACACACACACACACTAACACAATATTATCGCACAAAAACCTTCGCTGCACCACCTATTTTGTCCTTGTACATATTTTAATGATGTCATCAATAATAGACACGTTCTGAGGACAGGCAAAATAGGATCTTGCAGCGCTGCCACACACGTATTCAGACGTGCATACGCTCAAAAAATGTGGGTCAGGCTGTGAGATTTCTTAATCTTTAATTAAGAATATCTGCTGGTTTGTCAGTGAGCCCATTAGTGTGCCCTTTGCTGGTGAGCCTCCCTCTCTACGATTGGCTCAGCCTTCTGCACTGTGTCTACTATCTACTACCGAACTGTTTTCAGAATAACAAGCCTGCGCTAGATCAAATAAAAGAGAGCTTCCTTTTATTGGTTTGTAAATATTTTTTTTTTTTTTTTACTAGATTGGATTAGTAGCCTGCCTGGTATTCGTTTAGAATAATTTTAGCACAGGTCTCAGATGCTTAAGTGTGCGTGAAACCTAATTCTAATGGTCTTCGCCATTTTGATGATATGATATTGACATATGGGAAACTACATATAATAAAATCACATCATGTGTGATAAATTCAGTGACGCTGAACTGATTGCTGTTGAAAAGTCTTCCGATTCTGCTCCAGCAGAGTCATTAGAAAGCATCAGCCAAAGAGGCCTCTGGTAAGGACTGGGAGATGAGATAAATTTAATCTCACTGCACAAGAACACTTCAGCAACTTGACATGAAGCATAGAGATGACAAAGGTCATTATGAATGGCAAAAAATAACAGATTGTGTCCCACTCCTAGGTCCTTCCCAAGTCTGACATCACCATCTTAGTACAACCACTCATCAAGGTCACGAGTCTTTTTATGCAGCCCCCACCACCTCCAGTTCTCGCCTTGAACTTTGCATCTTAAGAGCATCTTTCATTAAAGCCAAAACAAATCTACCTTGGTGCGTTCCCCCGGGTGTGATTGACGTGACACCACAAGCTCAGGGCCAAGCAGAAATGAAGACTGAGAAAGAGCTCGGGCAGATGATGAGGATGAGGATGAACTGAACGCAGACACAGAGGTGGTGGCCTTCTTCCTGCCTGCTCAGGGAGAAGATTGTCCTTGCTTTGTTAAATGATTTCTTCCAGCTGAACTCTTCCCCCAATATCAGTCAAAAAGAGATCACACAGAGAAAACGAAGATTGCATGTATACCCAGAGTTCCCCGGGTCACCTTGGCATACAGCTCACGCAGTAAATCAATCCATTTATTGCCATTTCAATAACCATTCAGGTTATTTTTGTCACTAGATGCCGTTCACTGTCCAAGTTACAGTCAGAAACTCACAAAGTATTCTTTATATTTTCCAAGACGTGCACATTTTATAACTTTTATGTAAAAATGAGCTGGTTTGGAAGCCAGTTCAGTTTGATTGAGCTAATCAACACAAATACAGATGCAATTTAAAAATGACTCACTTGTGTAAGGAAAAAATACATTTTAATGCTGCCCATAAATATTTTGGTGGGCAGGATGATGTGCAGACATACCCTAGAGTAAGTTTCTTTAATTCATGCCCATCTGCCTCTCCTGGCATTTAGGACAAGAAACTGATTGAGCATTCAACCTTTTAAAAGATTTTGAGACCATCAATTTTATATCACAACCCAAACGTGCCTTTTCGACCCCTTCGTGCATGTATTCGCTAGCCTTACCTCTTTTTCCCACTAGATGGAGGTGTGATACTTCCACAACACTCCTTCATCCATGACGCAGCACAGAAAGTAAACTCACCCAGAGGTCTAATTTACAAACTCAGCTCAAATTCTGTAGAGGTAAATACTGAAGATTCTGTATTGTGAGGATTTTTAGGTCAGTATAGCTTGATGTTTGCAATATTTTCATTTATGACCTGGGAGATCTCATGTGTTAAAGACTGAGCAGCTATAGCACAGTGAAATGGCATTAACGCCATGCTCAGAGGCAAATCAAAAGCTTGTTCTACAGGAACATTAAGCCACAGATTTACTACCCTGCACAGGTTTAACCTGCCAGTCTGGAACTGAAGTGGAAACTTCAAAATCAACTGGAGAAAGACACAACGACCATGTTTTCCACAACAGAGTAAATTGAACACTTAAATATGATCCATTTACATATTGCTGACATTTAACTAATTTGTTCCCTTTCTTTCTTTCTTTCTATCTTTCTTTCTTAAATAAGGCTGATTCAAAATGTCACTTGCTGATTAATGGCAACATATGGCTGCAGCACATGCCCTCTAACACTACTATATAAGCTATGAATGGACATGTTCCTGTGATACACTAAAACCTGTGGGTGTGTCCAAGCATGTGTCTGCTACTGGACGTTATCGGCATGTGATCAAAATAGTTTCTGTGTGTATCTTTCCCGTGCATGTGTGAGATACTTTCACAGTATGACATATGCTTGAAAAACACATATGTCAGCAAGTGCTGGCATATGCGAATGACATATGAACACTGTTTTCACTACACGGGCATGCGTGTGTGAATTTATACATTGAGGGTAAGCCTGTGTGTGGTAGTAGTAATCCGCACCAGGCAGCTGCGCTCGTTCGTATTCAGCCCCAAGGCACTTCTAGGCCTACTTGCTGATTAGGGATCAGAGAGAGAGAAAGAGGACAGAGTGAAATGGTATAGAGCGGGGATGAGAGACAAAGAGAAAGAAAAAGGTCCTCTCTCATTTAGTAAAGAGTTTGTTAATGTCTATAATCCCATTAAGCAGGGGGAACAGCTTGACCCCTCACATAACATGCATTAATATGTATGGGCGAGTGTGTGGTTGCAGTGTATATTCTTTTTCTCTCATACAAACAACCCCAGACACTTGATACAGCGCATCCAGGAAAAGAAATTGATTGCCCTTATAAACATTTGATAAGGCCCTAATGTAACATTGCAAGCTGTTAAGGAGAATTGGAGCAGCGAGTCATGAAAATGACATGTAAATCAAATGAGCGTTGTATATTTTCAGGCACAATTTGCCAGCAATTATTGTGTTGACCTGGCTCCTCGGTTGACAAAAGAAACCTGTTCCCTCTGAGGAGCAGGAAATCAGCTTTTCAAGTGCTCTTGTGTTTGAAGAGTGGTGAGCAAGGCAAGGCGTGATTGCTGCACTCTGCAGAGAGGATCGCACATGGGGTGATTTCATACAAGGTGAGAGAAAGCAGTGAAGGCCAAAGCTAGTTGTTTTCTTTTCCTTCACAATATACATGCAAGCAGCACTTAACTCAATGTTATCTCAGCTAACTCACACTGAATCGATCCATGCTGAAAAAAATATGATAAAGAAGAAGATTCAGTATTAAAAAAAGAAAAGAAGACCCTCCAGCTTGTGGCCTCCTTCAACCTAAAGCCCCGATGGATGGATGGATGGATGGATGATATGTGCAAAATTTAACCTGAATTCCAAAATGTTGGGTTGCTGTGTAAAATCTAAATAAAAAACAACATACAATAATTTGTGAACCTCAAATGTTATTCACAACAGAATCGTATCACAATAGAAAAAGTATTAAATTTCTAAGCTGAGAAAATGTACCATTCTAAGAAAGACATGAACTCATTTTGAATTTGGTAGTAACATGTCTCAAAAAAGTTGGGGCAAGGCTATGTTTACTACTGTGTAGCTGTGGTAAACATGGGCTTCTGTTAACAGCAGACTGTAAACATCTGGGAACTAAAAGGAGAGGAATGTTGTCCCATTCTGGTCTCATATAGGACTAGTAGTCATGAGTCTTCTTCATCATATTTTTATTTTATTCATACTATCATGATGCACTAAATGTTTTTAATTGATGAAAAGTCTGAACTGTCTGCAGGCCAATTCAGGACCTGGATTCCAGAATTGAGGGTGGGGGTGGGGGGCTTTTTTAAGTGAGCACTAATAAAAAGCCAGATGGTTCCTTTCCACTTTAGTCTGGAGGATGTGTCCATGTTTTCCAAAAAATAATTTAAATTTTGATTTCTCTGACCACAGAACACTTTTCCATTGCGCCTCAGTACATTTGAATGTCACTTGATCTGGAGAAAATGCCAGGATTGCAGGATCATGGTCACCCATGGCTTCTTCTTTGCTTGATAGATGGCAAGATGAACTGCATTCAATGACCTTGAATGGAGGAAGTGTTACTGAGCCCATGCTGTGATTTCCACGCTTGTTCTTAATGCACTGCTGCCTGACTGCCTGAAGAACATGAACATCTAATATTGATTTTTAGTCTTGTCCCTTTTATATTGAGGGACATTATTCAGAAATTCTCTAAAAATGTATACACTCAGTTTTTTGCAGACTTGTTATCCTCTGACCATCTTGACTTCTTAGAAATTCTGCCTCTTTGTGATGCTCGTTTTTGAGATGTCCAATTTTAAAAAACAGATATTACTGGTATTACTTGTGATTACTTACATGTGTTCCCACTTAACGTAAATAGTTGCAAAATGTTTCTTCAGTTTCTCCACTTAGTTTTCCAGCATTTTTTTCCTGCCACCTCCTGCCGCCATCCCAACTTTTTTGAGATTCGTTGCTCCCATCTAATTCAAAACATGCCAATGTTTTCCATGAAATCAAAAAAGTATATCAGTTTAAACATTTGGTGCGCTTTATGTGTTCTATTGTGAATAAAATGTGGAGTTATGAGATTTGAAAATCACTTAATTTTGTTTTTATTTACATTTTACATGTCATTCGAGGCTCTTTTGGAATTGGGTTTGTATTTACATATAAGCAGCTGGATAGCTAACATCTTATGCACTGTATAATGCACTGTATATTAGATGTGATATAACACAAGATTTGCCAATAAGACTGCAAATCCAAACTGAATTGGCTGGTTAAAACTAATTAATTGACTGCATTATTTTTACACAACCAGAATCAAATGAAATGAAATGACATGAAATAATAAGCTTAAAAACATTAAATAATGTTGAATCAAGAAAACATTAAATAATAATAAAGTTACTCTATTTGGATTGTGTTGAAAAAAATTGCTACAAATCTTATGAACAATTATTTCACATAATAAACAGACCTCTTATCACTCTTGGATAGATTAAGGTTCTGTTTAAGCACAAATTTTCTTTAACTAATTTGTTTTATAAGATAAGATTACATTGTTTGGAAACATGTTGTTTGTCTTGTTTTTTGAGGAAGACTAGTGATGGTATACCTGTTCTGAGTTTATGAGTAACGCAGTACAGAGTACCTTAAAGAAAAAACAGCTTTCCTTACATGCATATTTTAAACTTGCTCTAAAATTTTGCATAAACTACAGGAAGAACTTTTGTTGCCAGTGGGAAATCTCTGACATACTCACTAAATTGTCATATACATTATTGATGGGATACTTTAAGTGTTCCCAATAACTTAGAAGTGCACAGAGAGACACAAAGGCACCAACGTGATGACGTCATGTTGAGCACAGTATATACTGCAAAAGAGAGGAAGTAGTGTTCATGTTTTCATTTGAAAATGAATGTTAAATTCACCTCCACATTAAATGCGAACAAATTACTTTAATTGCAGGTCATCATAAAAGCACCACTGCCTCAACAATGCCTTCTGAGTGCAACTCAGCAATTTATTTAAATTAATAAGACCCTCCACAGCCACCATGCCCGTTTGGGCTCATAGAGCTGGGCCCAATGGGCTGAGGCTCGTCAACAAGCACGCCCTAAAACACATCCAGCCATCACAGGCACGGTAAACTAGTCGCTTGAATCACTGGGCGTGATAATGGATGGAATTTTGTTTCAACAAATAAAGTTCAACTTATTATTTAATTAGGCTGAAAGTTAACCTTCACTCTTTATTATCTCTAATGCATATAGACCTGTATTATAGCATATTAATATATATTAACAACTCTCACTCTATCATGCTATCATGTAGTTACCTGTGGTCTTACATTTATTTTAGTTGAAGAGAAGCTTCATATGTGAATATGGTTATTTACACAGCATGTAAATAAAGTTGGAGCAGCATCTACAAACTGACAGTCATTTGTTTATGACTGATTCATTTAAAAATATTTTATAGATGAATTATAAGTAATTACTCTGTGTTAGTCCTGCCACACACTGTCCAGGGTGTACCCTGTATGACAGCAGGATTAGGCTCCAGCCCCATTCTGCAACCCTGAATTGGATACGCAGAATAACATGGGTGGATTTAATTTAGTAGTAACAGCTTTTTGGTTGCCATATTGTTGAAATTCCTTCTCTGTCATGACACTTTGCTCACTGTTTGTTATTGGGAAATAAACTTAACTTACTTAAGAAAAAAATATATTATAATGTCTATGATTATATCTAGCTTATTAAAATTAATAACCATGGCTTGATGAATTGATTGCCTTTAATGTTTTCAGAACATTAGGTCTAGAAGCTGAAGCAGTCGCTGCTGACCGACATCGATGGAGATCACTAGCTGCCCGATGCGCCGCCCGGCGTAGGAGGAACTAAGTACTAAGTAAGTAAGGTCTAGAGGTAACTGATGTTTGATGATAGAAATTTCTTACTAATATTTACTTAATGGCTTGGAGGAATCGTCAGTCTGAAGATTGATGATCAGTTTTTACATGGAAGATAATTTGAAGATAGTTTTTACAACTTAGCAACCCAAAAAGTTGTTGTGATATTAATTTGGAGTGGATTTAAAAAACGTTCACTATGTGATCCATAGCACAGTGGGTAACAAATGACTGAATTTACTACTTAGAATGTAAATTTCCATTGTCTATGTAACCATTTTGCCTCACATTTGAGTTTCGGTTATAAAAGACAACCTTCAGTCCATTTCTTCCTAGATTTCCTCAAGGTGCAATTAACAATGTCTCACTTGGCCACAATATTAAAGCCACATGTCTAATGCCATGAAGATGTCCTGTATGTTGCCAAAAGAGTTTGGATCAGTTGGGGTATGGACACTAGATCCCATGAGTGTTCTGTTTGGCAACTGGATATTTAGATCCTTTACTTCTTGTTCATTGCGAGGAGAAGCCTCCATAGACTTGCAGTCTTGGTAGTTTGTATGCAGGTCAGAACCTAGTGCTTTTTGCAGGGTCCTGCTAGGGGTAGGCACAGCCTTTTGGGAGTGCCATGTGTTGCTTGACCTGTGGCTGTGATTAGGTAATTGGTAACACTGATACTTTCCACAGCTCAGTCCCATGAATATTGTAGCTAAAGGAGTAATTCTCTTCACTCCATTTGTCCTTGGCTTTAATATTGTGGGGGTGATCAGTACTAAGTGTTACAGGGCAATGGAAGTGGCAACAACTAAATGGGGTGTTGCACCGTTTTTATCAATTACTTCCGAACTGTGCTATTTATGGCACGCAGGCACCTCTCTTCTGAAAACAGCATATGATCTGAGGAGAAATTATAAATCTCATAATCTCACCAAAGGCAAATAAAAGATGGATTTTCACAGTTTATGTTTTTAGAGAAACAAATTGACTGGTACATTAGCTGACCAATCGTATCTCAGCTTCGAATCAGTTTTTATCCAATCACAGAAGAGAGCGATAGTCTTGCCCCTCCCAAAAACTGGATTCTGAAAAAGAACGTCATCTACCTTTTTACGTTTAGCTTTAGCAAAAATTAGCTAGGTGTTCAATCATAGATAAATCCTGCCGAACCAAGCGTATTTTCTTTTGAACCGACAGCCTAAGTAAGAGCGATATATTTGGCGCTCCCTGGTATTACAGTGCCAAACATGTATGTAAAAGCCTTACGTCGATGCAGAGACATGTTGAAAGGAGAACTGGTCGTGTGAAACGCTGGCTAGCTTACTCAAAGCTAACTGACGAACAGGGGCCGAGAAGCGAAAGTGGCTAATATTAAGGACTGCTAAGCCTATCACAACAAGGCTGGGTGTCTTAGCATTTCTACCGTGATCACGAGAAGAGGGGCTGATAGAGGGAGAGTGAGAGTGATTCCTTTCATACGCAGTAAGTAACAGTTGGTACTCGGAATGAGCAACGAATCTACACTGGCTAGCGACCCGCTAACGTGTAACGTTAGACAAACAGTTTGACAACTGTGAACTTCGCTAGCTGGTTAGCTAGGAAGTTAGCTAACCAGAGTGGCCTCTGTTTTAGGTAACGAGAATCGAGAATTGGCTTGATTTTACTTCAGGATCTCAAAGTACCGTTATTTATATGTCTTTATTGGGACAGGGAGTACGATATTGTCGTTGACGCCGGTGTAGCCACACTTACTAACACGCCCGAGCTCCATTCAGGTGATTTTCACATTAATTGTAGCGTTTCACGCACTTGTCAATATTCAAATGGGTTATCAGCATCACTCTGCTGGCGGATTAATGATTATCATTCCAACGTTTGGGTCTATCCATGTGATCCGAGAAGGTTTGGTTTGTCTTTATTTGCTTGTGGCATGTGTCGACAGTTTTTCTCCACTAAAATTATTTTTAATCTGATTCATGAATATTTGCAACAGGTGCGACTTACGTGGAACTAGTTTTAACGTGTAGCTTATTCTGGTTACTGCTTAGCATAAAGCTAGCTTTTGTTTTAGACGTCAACATATTGTTTACTAACAATGTACGTAGTAGAGTCTAGCTTTATTTAAAGCTTCTATTCCCATTTGCTCCCATGAAGCTCCAGTACAGGGATTAACTTGTTTTATTGCCTTGTTGTGGGTACTTTTATTGGGTTGTTGGTGTGTGTGGCAGTGTGTTTGTGTGACGGTGTATTCCAGAAATGGCAGCAGCATCAGTGGCATGTTTGTCTTGGCACCTTGATGTGAAATCCTGCAATAGCCATGCTCTTTTAGCCTATGACTGCACTGGGTGCATGGGCTTGTCCAAAGGCCTTTATCTATACCCATGTGGTTACGTTAGTGTGAACTGAAAGGGTTCACAGGCAGATGCATGCTCAGATGTAGTGGCAAGCCTTGAATAACTGAGAGATTAATTTGTGTTTCTGCTTATGTCTCAGAACAGGGTGATAGTATTGGTTAAGATTCTTGAATCAGCTTGTGGGGTTATGTAAATGCTGTGCACGTGCTTTTATAATGTATCCCAAAGGAACTGAAAGTGGTTTTAGTGCATGCTTAAGTACTCCTATGTTTAAAGTCCCTCATCATTTTGCCACTTCTGAGAGTTGAGAAATGATGAGAAAACAGAGGTACATATATACAGTGCAATGCAAAAGTATTTGCTCCCTGTCTGATTTCTTAATTTTTTAAACTTATTTTTCACATTTACATGTTTCAGATCATGAGACAAATTTTAATATTAGACAAGGCTAACCTGAGGAAATATATAATGTTGAATCAAGAAACCACTTAAATTGAACCTGCCTGACAAAGTGAAGTAGGCTAAAAGAGCTCAAAGGGCAACACATCATGGTACGATCTAAAGAAACTCAAGAACAGCAGAAAAACAAAGTCACTGGCATCTGTCAGTCTGGAAAGTGCTTCGAAGCCCTTTCTAAAACTTTGGGAACCTAGCAGACCACGGTGAGAGCCATTATCCACAAATGGAGAAAACTTTAAATAGTGGTGAAGATTCTCAGGGGCTTTTGACCAAAATTACTCCAAGTGCACATCAGTTACTCATCAAGGAGGTCACAAAATAACCCAGAACAGAATTGCAGCACACTCTGTAAAGTCAGAGATCATGATTTAACAATAAGCAAGCGACTTCTGTGGTGGTTTGTTGCTTCAGGATTTGGACAATGATCCAAAACACACCAGCAAGTCCACCTCTGAACGTCTCAAAAAAACCAAAGAGAAAATATAGGTTTTGATGTCGCCTAGCCAAAGCCCAGACTTGAATCCCTCTGGTGTCGCTGAATTAAAACAATTCTGCAAAGAAGAGTGGGACAAAATTCCTCCACAGAAAAAGCCTCATTGCCAGTTATTGCTGCCAATGCTGGCACAACCAGCTAATAGGTTTAGGGGGCAATTACTTTCACACATAGGGTCAGGTAGGTCTCAGTATTTTTTTTTTTCCTTAATAAATTGAATCATCATTGTATTTAACCAGGTTATCTTTGTCTAATATTATAAGTTTGATGATCTGAAACATGTTACAAAAATGGGGGAAAAAAAAAAAAAAAGGAGGGGGCGGGGGCACTTTTTCACAGCACAGTATATTGCAGAGAAAGCACCTGCAGTCCAGTATGACATGACACGTGTACTTTCAACCTCTTTGGTCTGGACAGACATCCCCATCATCTGTTCAAAGGACACTTGTTCCAGGAAATTGACAGCTTCAAAGATGAGTCAGCAAAGAGAGGGGGGATCTGTTTGTTTCACTTGTCAAATTTGTTTAAAAAAAAAATAAAAAAAAAAATCAGAAACTTTTTTTGAGGTAAAGTTGTTTTAATCTTTTTAATCATAACTGAGAACAGTGTGTTATACCAGCTGTTCACTGCCTTCTTTATAAAATCATCAAATGTGGATTTGGCTAATGGGTACTAGCAAAAAGATGATTCATGGCTAAAAGTCAATATAAGCACATTAGTAGAAACTGAGCATTTACATGCCTGTATGTTGTGGATGTTCTCTTCAGAGATGGACTCAATTGTAGAGTTAAACTATAACAGTCACAGCTCAGTTTGTTTTGGGTTTTTTTGTTTTTTTTAAATATTGACTAGCTGCATGTGTTTTTTATAATTTGTTTTTGGTATTGTGATCTAAGGTGGTCATAGCTTTCTTAGTTAAACTATGATGCCTTAAGCTTCAACTATTTGCCATTGCCATCTTGATATTTTGGTAAATCTGACAGTGACAGACATTTAACAACTTATCAGTCACAAGTTGTTGGCATACGCCGAATAATCGTCCTTTCCAAACATGAGCATAATTTGCAAAAGTTCAATTCATGATGCCCTGGAACTACTGTCAGTCTTCAGAATGGATTTTACTTAGTTCATACAACAGCAGAGCTGCTGGGCTCTGCTATGGGGTTATAGCAAATTTCTCCAGGTAGAGGATAGGAATATAAATCTGAACACAAATAAGATTTAAAAAGAAAAGTGAATACTTTGGGAAAGAAATATGACCAATGGTTACTTTTGAGGTGGTAATGCAGCCATGTCAGTTCATAAGAATAAATCAACAGCACTAAGGTGTTTCCTTTATTGAGTTAGCTTTGAAGTTGATGACTTCCATGCTCCCTTTAAATATGTTGCATTACAGTATAGTTGTTGGGTTAACTTTTTGTTTCCTAACTCCACTACTTTAGTTGTGTCCAACTAAAGAAAGGGCGCAGCAGTGGGATATTGTCATGGGCTAATATCCCATTCAGGCTTTTACTTTTTACCTTAATTTCCCCTTATCAGCTCCTCAGCATAGTACAGCACCTCTACAGCAAGCTACACTGCTACCATGCTGCATTTCCTATCAGTCTAATATTATCATCATGTCTTTTTCCCCACACAAAACAGTACAGTAGTTTAGTAAGGTGATGCTGACTTCTAAAGGTAGATTGGCCATTATATCACACACTGTACCTTTCATGTCATCGAGTCAGGAGAGAGAGCTGTAAGACATTAGTAATAGTTCACTGTGTTAAGCCTGTGGTCTGCATTTGACGAGCTAATCTCACCCTGCGTGGATCCTGTCAGCAGCTGACTGTTAAATTGAGTTAACTTGTTAAAGCTATCCTGAAGCTGAGAGTGGTGTTTTTTTCTGGGGCGCCTCAAACAGAAACCAGTGGGGAAAAAATATTTTGGCCTAGTAAATCATAGCAAATCCCGCCTCTGCTTTTTGGTCACCTTCATAAACTACATGAATGTTCAGACAGACATACATGTGGCAGTTCATGTGCAGTCACGTCTGGCCACTACCACTGTTGCTATGACAACCACTCAGCTGCCACTCCAAGCTGGGTAGCCATGGAGACATCAGACTTTGGGTGACATCAGTCTGTGGTGTACAAATTACCTATGCTGGTATTTATTTTTAATGAACACCTGGGGAATTGGCAACTGCCAAAGATTTAGGCTTTTAACCAAACGGCAATTATCAGGACTGTAATAAAATATTTTTAATGAATTTAAAAAAATTGTTTTTTTAAGTGGTTCAAACTTGAATGTGTATCATATGCCAAAAAATAGACTTTTTTGGCATATGATACACATTCAAGTTTGAATACAGACTCTGCTTTACCTGTGTAAGCAGTCAAATGTTAAAGGCCCACTTTGAGCCAGGTATGGTACACGTGATGTGTATGTAGTTGCAGCATAGGTGAGAGCAAATAATGTTTTTTGGTGATTGTGGAAATTGCTTTGATATCTGCTCAGTGTTGTGTGTGTGTGACCGCATTTGTCGTCAAGGTAATAATTCAAGTGTTCTGGACTACTGATGCTTTTCCTCCCTTTGATATGTGATCAGTGACCAAGTGTGTTTGTCTGTCATGCACCTGTTGAATATCATCTAAATTTTGGAAGTCACATCAAACGCTTTGATAACAAACCATTGGCACAGTAAAGAGGGAGAAACTTGGATAAGCATTATTTATGTCTTAGAGATCAGAAGATAAAAAAAGAAAAAAAGAATTCTTTTAAAAAAGGATTCTTTATAAAAATTAAAAACAGATTAGACTCCTTTCAGTCATTATAGAAAGCAGAAGTTTGAAGGAAAAAAAAAAAAAAGTATTTTCTTAATTTCAAAAGTTTATCCACTGGTTACATCATACATAATTTAAAAAACCCAAACCCTTGATCATTACAAAGAAGGGATCTTGTGGTTGTTTTACTCTGGGGTGTACTTTGCTGGCTTCTTATGGGTATGCTTTAGGGTTGGGCGATTGGACGAATATATCGACTATTGACAATAGGCTGAGCCTATCATTGATAGTTTTTACAAGGGCCATTTATTTATTTATTTGCCCATGAGTAAGTTTGCTAATAATGGTGGAGCCTAATAGAAGCAGTCAACAGAAAAAAAAAAAATAGCGCTGTTTTAACAGCACCCTCTTTCATCTGCGAGCAAATGCACCCTCTTCAGAGTTTGCCCAAATGCTTGTTGATAAAGCTACAGAAGCTGGTGATAGCCTAGCATATTTAACTGGATGGTGGACACGTACATGCTCATGCAAGTTAGAGTACTTTGCTCACACTATATGTCTGCACAAGTGGTACACTACTTTGATTACATCCTTATGTTTACCTCTTTCATCTGGTTTAAAGAAAGCCAAAGAAATCCCAAATTGGTGACTTTATTTATTTATTTAGTGCTGTCAACATTAACACGCTGTCATCACGACTAACGCGATTAACAATGAACCCATCTGGAGCGTAAACGGAGTCAAAATCCCTGAAATGTCTCTGTCAACACATTTCGGCAGTTTGTCCAAATTTTGTTCATTCTGCGCTCCAGATTGGTTGAGAGCGTTAAAATCGTGATGACCGTGGTTAACCCGCGTTAATGCTGACAGTATATTTTTTTTTAGTTAGTTTGTCTATGTTTGGACTTCTTCTGTATTGTAAACGCGCAAATCAGTCCGTGCATGATTGCATTGCCCCGCCCATAAAAGTCTACCCATGCGCGAATACATCACCCATCGCCGGAAATTTTGCAAACACTGCCATATATATCTTGCCAACTAATTTCACCTTGTATCAGCCAGCAGCCACTTGCAGTTGGTTGGGGAATATATGTTTTTGAGATGTTACAGGCAAATTTCTAGGACAGTAGGACTGGAGCTTTAGCTATAAAAATGAAATGAGATGCACCTGCCATTGCACAGCTCAGACTGTTACTTGATTGTAGTGCTGTCAAAATTGCTCAAAAATCACATTTGCTTATTATTCATTCATAAATTCCAAAACAATTCCCAAAGAATCAAACTATTTGACTGTGCGCTACTTTGACACACAGTAGGGCTGTTCAATTAATCGAATGTTAATTTCAAGTACAGTTTTGGCTTCCAGCAGTTAAACAGCATAATATAGATAAAGTGTGATGTGTGAGTGAGGTGCATGCTGTCAGCCTGGCAGTGTAGCGTGATATTAGTTGTCTTTGAAGCCTTTCTGTTCTTTTAGTTAGGTGGGGGAAAGATGAGTACACAAAGCGGTCTAAATGCTTCATATGTAGATGAGGGTGACTCACTCACTGAGTCCCCTTCATCTATGTCTAGTTAGCATTCACATGTGTCATTTTGTTGATGAAATCTGTGTTTTTAGATTTGACTTTAAATCATAAGTTAATAGCAAACAGTGGGCACTTATCTATTTTTATTTTTTGAGAGGAACCTTTTAGCTCTGTCCACATGTACATTAACAGACACCATCCTTTGAGTATGCCTGCAACTTACTTGTAAGTAGCACTTATTGATATTTTCAGATATACGGTATGGGTTATTGTGCAATTTCCGTGGCTAAGATTCCATTAAGCAGTGTGACAATCAATAAGACTGTAAAAGTTAATGTTCTCACATTGCATAACCAATAAACAGACTGGATAGAGAATTTCTCTCTGCTATCCAGCAGCGTAATGCTGCTGTGCATTTAGCTAATGCAGGTGCAGTTATTGATAGATAACGCATCCTCTTGAACACTCTGTGAAGTTTGTTAATGCTTTTTGAAGGCAGTTCTGGCTACCCAGAGAAGCTTTTAAACTTTCTTCTGTCTCTTTAAGGATAAATCTAAGTAGCTGCTATTTGTGGATGCGATGTGCAGTGATCACCAATAAGAAATAAGAAACAGTTGATATGTTCCTTAAGCCTTACATAGAAAGTATAAGAAACACAGGAAGAAAATTTCCAGCAACCCAAAAGTTAAATATTCTCCTTAAATATCTGTGGGGATATTTGTAGTCTTTGTGTTTTCAGAATATGCCAAAGCCATGTGAGATTTGTAAGCTGTTTATTTTGGCTAAATAACTTTTTTTCATATCACCCAGCACTAGTTAGAAGAGGAGATGATGGCTGTAAAGCAGTCAAAGATGGGTAGATACCAAAGAAATGGTAACATTTCAAAATCATGAATATATTGCAAGAGAACACTATTTGTCCTCCCCTAGTTATATTATGCAAATCTTTATATATTCCTTCACGATTTCTACAACCTTTCCTAATATCATTAGTAATCATGAAGATTGAAACTTTAATATTGTCCAGTTAGTTTTTCTCAAAAATTAATGGTTGGTATGACTGGCAGTTATCAGGTCTTACTAATACAAATCTCTGATGGATAGTTTGGAATGAGTCCGTCTGTATTTATCATGTATTGATTAGAGCAGGGCGATATGACCAAAAATAATTATCACGATATACATTTGAAAATTTGCGATAACGATATAACTAACGATATAATTGACACTAGACAAAATACTTTACAACTCCACAACTTTATTAGTGCAAAAAAAACCCCATCAATGTATTTTCACTTAAACAAGCAGCTGTTTTTTTTATGTGCATTAAAGTTCTATAAAAATTTAACAGTGCAAATGCAAATTCCTTGCTGACAGTTTAACCAAAAGGCATTTCCAGTGGAAATTGGCCGACATATCCTCAGCTTAACCATGTATAATATCCACAAAACTTAAAAAGAGGTTATACACACACAATGCGGTAATATTATGTTGAAGCACATTACGTATCACTCAGCGAGGCTCCTGCCTACGATAGTCATAATGCTCCGACAATCCATCAAGCGGTGCGGGTTCGTAGCTTAGCAAAGTCGTACTAAAACATTTGACAGATTTTCAAGCGCCGTGTACCACACACAATCGTTTCGAGGTCAGTAAACAAAACCAGAATTCATACATAAGGCACACGGGATTATAAGGGGCACTGTTGATTTTCAGAAAAATCAAAGGATTGATTTTAAGTGTGCCGTATTTTCCAAACAACACGGTAATAATGACAATCTGCTAGCATGCTCTACCAAAAATAGTGCTTTGTTGTGTATCTGACGGACAAAAGCTAAACCAGTGCCACACCACTGAAGTTGCAGCATTTTTACAAACCAATTCTGGTTCATCCGTTTCATTCAACGAACCGCTTTCGCCCTTCTCATTCTCGGTCGCCGCCACGCTTTTTCCACCATGTGCGTATGAAAACAAAGGCACTGCACATGCGTGTTTTACCCATATTATATCGCGATATTTCATTTTCTTATCGTTGCCCAACATTATACCGGTATTACCGTGAACGGTATGATATGGCCCAGCCCTAGTATTGATGCTGATAAGGGTTGTCACCATACTGGAATTTCAAAACTTGATACCGATACTCCGTACTGTTTTTGATACTCAAGGGAAAATGTAATTTCATTTGAGATGGTGATGGTAAAATGCAGGTAATATAACCAGGTACAACACAATAGCTCACACATCTAAATAATTTAGTAGAAGGAAAAACGGTTTGCTAAAGCTAAAACATGGTATGATTTATGATCAAAAAGTTGATTGCTGTAAAAGATATAACCACTCACTACCTGCATTTTAAAACTTTAAAAGTCACTGTTTGTATCAGTGTTATTCCAAATGAGTATCTAATTCAATATTAATTTTAGTGTGAATTAATATCTGAGTATCAAGTTTTTTTTTTTTTTTTTTTGACTACCCAAATGCTGTTGTATATAAACTGAATGCAGTGTCAGCAAGCAACTTTCACACAATGCTACTATAAATCTAGTAGAGATTGAGAACACATTATGAATAGTGATAAGTTATGTGTTTTACTTGAAACAGCATTTTCTGCACTTTTCCTGAAATCTACCAAACACAGTCTTGGCAGTGAATAATTAAGACTCTGTATTGTAATCTACCAGCATAGTAGAAACATAATTAACTGTTCAGTACTGATTCATTGTCTGATTTTCTTTCTCTGTCCCTTGTTTCTTTTTGTTTTTCCTCTCCAACAGCTAGCAGTGGGTCTCTCAGGGCAGAGCCATGGGTGCGTTCCTGGACAAGCCCAAAACAGAGAAGTACAACTCACATGGCGAGGGCAATGGCCTGCACTATGGGCTAAGCTCCATGCAGGGCTGGCGGGTGGAGATGGAGGATGCTCATACAGCTGTGTTGGGCCTTCCAGCCCTTGGTATGACTGACTGGTCCTTTTTTGCTGTGTACGATGGCCACGCAGGCTCTAAAGTTGCCAATTACTGCTCCAAGCATCTTCTTGAGCACATAATCACCGCTAGCTTAGGGGCTGGAAACACACAAGGCTCTCAGTCTGGATCAGACGGCTCCAACGCTTCAGTACCAGTTCCGCCTGCAGTGGAGGCTGTGAAAGCCGGCATCCGGACAGGCTTCCTGAAAATAGATGAGCACATGCGCAGCTTCTCCGACCTTCGAAATGGCATGGACCGCAGTGGCTCTACGGCAGTGGGAATTCTTCTGTCACCTGATCATTTCTTCTTCATTAACTGTGGGGATTCTCGAGCAGTTCTCTACCGCAATTCACAGGTGTGCTTCTCCACACTTGACCACAAGCCTTGCAACCCACGTGAGAGAGAGCGCATCCAGAATGCTGGCGGTTCAGTGATGATTCAAAGGGTTAATGGGTCACTGGCTGTATCAAGGGCCTTGGGGGACTATGATTACAAGTGTGTGGATGGTAAGGGTCCCACAGAGCAACTGGTTAGTCCTGAACCAGAGGTGTTTGTGATGGTTCGGGCACCAGAACAGGATCAGTTTGTGATTTTAGCGTGTGATGGAATCTGGGACGTTATGTCCAATGAGGAGTTGTGCGAGTTTGTGAAATCGAGGCTTGAGATCTGTGATGATCTGGAGAAAGTCTGCAATGAAGTGGTGGATACCTGTTTGCACAAGGTATGTACTTATTTGTTTTGGAGTTTATCATTTGTATATTTTGCTGTGACATCCTCTGCTTTCTTTTGACCTATGGAGACGTACATGTGTAGAAAACTTTGTCAGCAAGATGTCCATTTGAATTTCCTGCCAGCGAAGAACACTATATGATGAAGAAAGTTTTAGAGAATGTGTTTTTTTTTGTTGAAAAAGAGCTATTTGTAACTGCTTTAATGGCTCAGTAAACGTTCCCTTACTAAAAAAAAGGAGACAGAGAAATTGTTTTGGCAGTCTTGAAAACAGGACAAAGTAAAAATGAAAAGAATGAAGTACAGAGCTTTGAAGTACAAAATGCTTGAAAGATGGCTTCAAGTCTTGCAGGTTACTCCTTAATCCTGACCAGCAGCTGTTATCTGCTTGAATTCAATAGATAATAGAGGGGGAAAATGCATTTTATTGCTTATTTACTGTATGTTTTTGATACCGTCATGTTCTACTTGGCTCTGAGTTACAGTGCAGGTTATTCAGTCACTTATTCCCTATGAAAAATGCAAGCTATACAACATCTTCTCTTAACCTGCTCTTTCTTCTCTTTCTTTATTCGTCTGTCCTTTGGTCCGTTTTAGGGGAGTCGGGATAACATGAGTGTTGTGATAGTGTGTTTGCCCAATGCTCCCAAAGTATCCGAGGAAGCTGTGAGGAAAGACACTGAGCTCAACAGTTACCTGGAGTCTCGAGTTGAAGGTGAGAGTGGCTGAATGGAGAAAAATAATGTTTTATTCAACGTATTAATTGTCTTTGTGTGAATGAATTCTACACATAAAATAGGGTATTGAGGGGAAAAAATAGGCAGCTGGGGATTTATTGATAACCTTCCTTTATAAGTTTTTTTTCCCCCATATTTACACCCATCTTATTTCTACTGAAAATGTGCACCATATCTGTATATTCCCTCGATTGACCTTGCTACTTGCTATTGTCTAACCTCCAGCCAAATTTGCTCAGGCTCACAGCAGAAGAATGACACCATCATGACCTCCTTTTCCACTTCAGCGAGCATCTCCCCTCTTTATTCCCTCTCTGCTCCTCTCCTCCCTTCCTTCACTCAAACATTCACTGTCTTGTTGGAATGAATTTCCTTCTCCTTTCCTGTACTCTTTGCCCATTTCTTCTTTCTAATTTCAACCCCTTTTTTTTTTATGTCTCTGGGAACACAAGACCCTTTGAACACAGAGCAGCCTTCTGGTCAGCTCTCTTCGTTCGCTATGTGCTGTTTGAGATGCCGGTCACTTAAGAAATACATTTTTTAGCTCTGAGGAATAACTTAAAATGAATCCTTAAGGTTTTTGTTTTTACCTGTCCGATATCAGTCTCATCTTGAAATAAAATTTAAAAAAAAAATAAGGCCTTAAAATCAACCGTAAGAAATTGAGATTAAAAGACAGGTAATTATTTTATGTGATAAAGTAAGTTCATGTTGGCTGAAAAGCACTCTAAAATGGGTCAAAATCATTCCACTTTTGAAGGTACAGTTCAGAAGTTCAAACAGTGTTTGTGTAAAGCAGGCTAGATGCTTGGCTTAGGGTACTGTCTAATACTGGAAGACAGAGGAGAGAGGGAATAGAACAAAACAGAGAGGGAGGAATTCTCTGGCGGAACATTATCTTGGCCTTATGCCACTCCCAACTCAGTTGCAGGCCTCTTTCTGTCACCATCTTTCTCCCTCTCCTCGTCTCAGAAATACACTGGCTTCCACAAATTGACTTGTATGTTTTCCATCTTCACTTCCTTTCTCCTCATTTGTCACAATTTTGGTCTCTGTCCTTCTGCTGTTCTGCTCTCCCTCCTCTGTCTTTGCACAGATGTTCATGGCTATCATCAGCTCTTTTAATACCGACTTGTGTAACAACATGTCTGGTGCTGTTTTAGAGATGCTGTCTCGGCCAGGGGAGGAGGGGTTTCCAGATCTGGTAACAGTGATGAGAAACCTGTCCACTGACAGCGGCATGCCCCCTCTGCCACCAGGGGGTGGTCTTGCCAGCAAGTAAGCACCATTTGACATTTATTAAAATGTATGATTAAAATATGAAAGCGTTAAACATCTGTAATACTTCATTATGTGCTCAGACAGTGATAATTACAGAAATGTTACAATTTGATTTATTTTTAACAGCTACACCTTTACTCCACTTAGTCTTCCACTGTCTTGTAGCTTTGATTGATGGCTCCAACCAATACCTTTATGAAGTTTTTTGTATCTGTGTTCCACTTGCAGACGCAGTGTTATTGAAGCAGTATACAACCGTCTGAACCCATACAGGGAGGAGGATGGAGTAAGTATCAGTATATAGAAACATAGGTGCTTTGTCTTTGACCATTTAGACATAAAATACTAAAAATGTTAAGGGCACATGGCAAATTTGAGATTTCAACTGTCTTATGTCTCAAGTTTCTTTAACGTATGACTTTAAATGCACTTAGTTGGTTGTAGTTGTACATTTAAATTAACAGTTGATCAGCTAATTATGTAGTCACAGAGTATGTGTGTACGCTCTGTGTAGAATATTCCCATGAAATACCAGTGGGAGATCTTCTTTTGTTAATCTTATGTTGATTCATCTCATGAGGTGGCCTAAGCTGGTGATTTATAGACAAAGTATAAAATTACTGACTTAAGATGTGGCTTTGAGCCCATCCCCTTTCAGTTATGTTAAATGCTGTTTTTCTCTACGCATGGTGCAAGATGATACAGCTTTGTCAGGAAATGTTTGAGTGGAACTATGAAGTTGCAAGTGAAGACATTCATTTTCAGGTTATCTGCTTCAAATAGGCTCTTTTTAATGGTTCATTTTATTTGCCTCCACCGCTTGGAGCTTTCTTTATCCTAACAGAAAAGTGTATGATAAAGACAGGCTTTTAAGTGGAGTTATCTGACACTGGTATGAGAAGTTTTCCCATGTTTGAGCATGAGAATGTGATATGTACACTTCTAAATTTACTTTGCTGCTGAATGGTAGATGTTGCAAATTTTTTAAATTTGCCAATAAGAACACAGGCATTCACGCTCTTATACTGACACCCATTCACATACTGAATGAGGTAGTAAATCTACAATAAAATAACAGCAGATAAAGGCAAATACTAATAGCAAATAGAAGAGAAGAACATCCACCATTTAAAGCTTTCAAGTTTAATGTTTAATAAAAGGGTTTCCCCTGTAAGCCTGGTTTTCAAATGTTGTAGTGGTTGTAAGTGACAGTGGCAGGAGATACTGTGCAGTGACTTTGACAGTGCTGTTTAACTCATTACATTACCTTCTGCTTTTGCTACTGGCAGACGTTTTCCACTTTAGTCAGCATTTTAAAATTTGTGTCCTCATATTCGCCGTTGACATATGTAGACACTGTTTTATACAGCATGTGAATACAAGATGGAATCCAAAATTATGTCCCAAGGAAAGTAATGACTTATTTTTATTTGCCAGTAAAGACAGACACCCTTTGTTACTGTGATTTTTTTTTTTTTTCTTTTTTTTTTTTTTTTTTTATTCTCTACAACCATAGACTGTATATGAAAGATAGCAATGGATATTTTAGTTTCAAACTTTGCATTTTAAATTCTTCAGTGTAAGCATTTTGGCTACCACAACTTTGGTGTTGGAGGCAGAAGTGACCTTATTTGGACAATAAGGGTGTGTACTAAGCTAGCAACTGGCAAACTTAGTTGACAGTTTGTAGACTGCACTGGTGCAATACACACTCTACTGCTAATTAGTGCTAAATAGTAGACTAATAAAATACTAGGGTATGAGTAAACAACACTGAAGGACAAACACACGGGTTGTATTACACAAGCTGTGTTATTTGTCAGATAATAAAGGCACCAGCAGCACACACAGGCTGTTCAATTTATTGACTAAACTTAGTGACTGATTTAGATTCTGTTTGTGGAATTCTGACAGGGGATGGTAGCTAAGATGGCTATTTTCATACCCTAAATAAACTGAGGGGCTGTATGCAGCACCAGTGTAAGAAAAATAAAGATTGTTTTGAACTGTGAACCATTCAAAGCTGAAATGAACATAATGGGTCTGGTTCACTTGAGGTGGATTGCATAAATAAGCTTTTCACTAATGTTTATTGGAAAGTTAAAAAAATGTCCTGGTGTTCTTTTCTAACTATTGATGCAGCTTCATGTTCTTTGAGGTAATGGATAGTGTGTTATTGACTGAGGGTGCCAAGGCACTTGTTGAGCCAGGTTTTTAACCTGCATTTATATTTGCAGGTTACAACACATAAGCTCATTATAACCATAGAGTAGGAAAAACAATCAGTTTATATGAACAGTATTTTTATTGTTGTCCTCTTTCAAATATAGGCCTGTTTCTCTATTTCTATTATTATTATTATTATTATTATTGAGGTAAACTGTTTGAGTGCTTATGAAATGTTTGCACTCCAACAAGTTTTGTCCAAGGGTTCCGTGTTTTCTACAGAGATGGAAAATACAGAATTTTAAATCTTTGATTTTGCAGCTGTTGTTACCTGCCTGCATGTTTCACACAAACATGTTCTTTGACAATCACGACATGAAAAAAGGGGATACATAAAGAAGTTAACTGCACAATTAACTGATTTCTTTTTTTGTGGACCCATTTATTTTATTTTAAAAAGAGAGAAACGTTTGATTGTTTTCACTATTTACTTGCCACTTAATTACTTTTGGTATAGTACGAATGGCTATGGGGGGGGGTGTCTGTTAAATTTATGAAAATATAGTTAGAAGTCCAAAATTTATGTCTTCCTTCACATTTATCATAGCCGTCCAGTGGGCCGGATTGGAGTCTGTCGGTGCAATTTTGGCCCCTGGGCCTTATGTTTGAGACCCCTGTTGCAGTAAATGGCTTACAGTATTGCATGTGTGAACTTGTAAATGTTTATAAAGGATTGACAAATTTTGTGTCTGTGAGAGAATCTCACACTGAGATTGAGGCCACTATCGTGTTGTTTAGAATGATAAGCACTGCAGTGTCCTTAAAGAGCTCTACCTGCATATAAGGGGTCTTGTGTGGTGTGGGTGTGTGTGTCCTGTTAGCTGGATGTGATATTTGCCTCATGGTGTTGTCTTGGATTTTCTGTAATGAGTTAGAGGTACTGTGATTGTTTGCTTTGTGTATACATAATCATGGAAAAGAAATGCCTACATGAAACGGATATTGGCGCCCCCTTAAAACTACAGTGGGTAGGTTCTGTGTGTGACTGTACACTGTGACAAAAAGTTTTGAGTGCTACCACCTGCTAGGTGTTAGGAGAAGGAAACAAGGCTGCTTGTCATAACATTGTCAAATAGAGCCATCCTAGTTTAACCTCGGCAGGTTTCTTTGTCTACATTAAGTGGCTAAGCCGTCCTACACAGCTGCTAGAAAGAAGCATGTCATAGTAGCTCAATTAGTGCTGGTTGCACCCTTCATTTAAACATATTTTGCACATGGTGTGTAGTAAGGTACGCACCTGTAGTCACATACACATTGACAAGGGATGTATCTATTGTCTAACTGTGTGTTCACCCTCTGATTAACGCAGCCCTCCTGTTTCATTTGGTAAGTGATCACATATATAACTGTTACACCCCCACCTCCCCCTTTTCCAACCCCTCATCTACACACATGCATACAACCACACATGCACACATGTGTACAAACACACATTCTTACAGGCATGTAAGTGGTGACCTGCTACACAAATCCTCCCTGTCACACCTTCATCTGTCTCTACTCCCTGCTCTGATCTGCTGTCCTGCATGTGGAGCTCCATTTAAGAGTTTAAGGCGTGTTCATGTGGACGTCTGCAGACATGATTGTCGAGGTCTGATGAGGATGAATGATAAAGGTGTTTCTAGTCCTGTCCGTCCCCCCCCCTCTCACGTCACAGGCATACAAACACGCATGCACTGTTCCTACACGCATGCATCGCTGTCTCACTCAGTCTTTCAGCAGCTGCACGCAACTATACAACAGTCTGTGTTTCTGTGTCCCTCCTCGAAATAAGACGGAAGGCCTTGGAGTTGTTTTGTTGGAATATGTTAAAGAAAGACTCCGGAGATGGAGGTTGAAAACGTTTACTGCCTCACGCTGCTGTTGTAACAGCATTGTAAATATATTGTGTTGTTTCTTTGTTGAGTTGTGTTGGTCATAAGGAAAACTGACCTTCAAGTCTGGGTTTGGGGGAATAAATCCTTGAGTTTTACTTTTAAAATGTTTTGTTTAGGTTTTTTTTTTTTTTTTTTTTTTTTTAATAAAAAGTGTCTTTTTTTTTCTTCCCACCCTTCTCTCCTTCCTTTGTTTCCTGACTTTTCTCTTATTTCTTCTTCCTCTATTTTACTCTCCTTTGCCTCCCTGTTTTCTCCTCTCCCTCTTTTCCTTTTGCAGAGTGGAGCGGAATTGGAGTACCACTGGTAGCTGTCCAGCACAACTGCCTGATCGAAAATACAGGACCACTATTCCACATGAGATTACATTCTTTGTCACCTTTTTTAATTTTTTCTGTAATTCATTCCCCCCCCCCCCCCACACTGAGAATAACTGAAGCTGAAATCTTGGTTTTAAAAACACCTAATGTGGAGGACTGCAAAACTGTTTTTGTTCCTTTTTTTTTTTTTTTTTTTTTAAATAGACAAACTATGGGGGGGGGGGGCACTGCGTTCATGTTCCGACTCCAGAACTACATCTACAATATAAACACAGCGAGGAGGAGGAGAGGCCAACAAGCACAGTTTCTCTTGCCCCTTGTTTTCTTTTTTTTTTTCTCCTTTTTTTTTGTGGATTTGCAGAGACAGAGGTCACAGGTCTGAATCTTTTAGGGTTCTGTGGTGCCTTGCTTAGACCAGAGAGAGAGGGAGGGAGAGAAGGGAGGACCTCATAACTCGCCAGCCAGCCACGACCAAAACCAACCACTTGTGGATTCATTGTAAACACTGAGAAGGCTTAAAGTGGTTTGTGGCATTATTTGTTTGGAAGTGTGAACTTTTTCTTGCACCTGACGGGGAGTTGATCGACCACACAAGCCTGCAACTCAACTACACACCTTAAGCTATACTGTCCAGTTCAGGATCTGGGCATTACTGGTACACAAACAGGAGCCAACTCTTCACTTATTAATGGACATGGCTCACTGGAGATCACCTTACAGAACTCACAGAAATGTAATAAAAATAACTAAATGAATCACTATCCAAAGACCTTGAGGTTAAACCCTCAAATTCAGGGTCTGAAAGCCTGAGAATCCACACCTGACGATAAGGGGAGCACTTATGTGAGAGACTTTCTGGCACCAAATCCCAGTTTGACTCCTGGATATTATGTCCAGACTTAAATGGGACGTGGACTGGTTTGCCCAGCTGCAACTACATTAAACTTGAGCGTGATAGCGACTCTTCTTGCATGTCTGCTTACTTTCTGTCTGCTCATCTCTTTCAGGATATTGTCACTTGATTTGTCACTCTTCCCTTCTGTCTGCCTTATATTTTAATTTTTTGTTGTTTTAACTTCAGTTTCTCTGCTGCTTCATGAGGCAGAAGAGACTCAGCTCTCATTTTGCATTTGCAGACAATGCCAGAATCATAAGCTTTTGAGCCTGCTGTTGTGGAAGATATTATAGAAAGATAGAAACTGTATATGAAATTCATAAATATAAAAAATATATATAGGGAGATATCTATATAGACAGAAATATTTTGATTTGTTTGTTGTCCCTTAAATTCCCAGCCATGGTATTCATTGCGGCCTAATCTGGGGGGGGGAAAAAAAAGGGGGGGGGGGGGACACCCCCACCCAATAGCCCAACCCATGATGCTGCACGCACTGTTCCCACACAGCAGCGTTCCAAAGACAGGGTTTGGGGTAAAGGAATTCCAACCGCCCCCTCATCCTTAACACATGCGCACACACAATCCTGCTCATGCTACAGCTTGCCTTTTTCTATCTCTCTGATATCCTGTGTGTGTGTATATATATTAAAAAAAAGAAAGAAGAAAAAACAAAAATACCTTTTTTTGGGGTTTAGATTGTAAACATTTATTTACTTAAAAATATGCTTTTTTTTTTTGGTATACTTTTTTTTTTTTTTTTTTTAAATTACTATTGCTGTGGTCGTGTTACAAATGGATAAAGAAAACACGAGGAACCTGAAACATACCTTTTACAACATATTGGGAGACTTTGGTTTCGGCTATTCACTGTATGAAGTTGAAGGAGGGACACTGTAGGCTGAGGAGAAGGGGTTCTCCACTGAGAGTTAAATTCGCAGTCACTGAATTGGTGTTCTTTTTCTTTTTTCCCCTCTTTCCCCACAACCACCTTCATTGACTTTACCTTGAAGGCACAGGGCAGTTGCTGATTTAGGTTGGGTTTGAGTTTACCAGGAGTCTTTTGTGTTAACCTAAGCACTAAAAAAAATTGATGGAAGCTTTAGAGATGGATATTTATCAGGAAAAAAAACTCAAGTCTTTTACAGTGTGCACACACATGCATTGTCTATGTGTGTGTAGTATTTAGATGGGGTTAAAATATGCTATAAATACAAACCTGTAATATACAGGTATATATATTCAATCATTTAATGGCAAATGTAATGTGCTTTCTGAAGTGGCAGTATTGGAAGAGAATAGACCTAACAGAGATTGCTGGCTGGTTAATGTTATTGTGGTACACTTGCTCTTGGTGCCATATGACAAATAGGTACTTGAATGTGTAGTTCTTTTGCAGTTACAGTTGTTTTAATGCAATGGTATAACTTTTCTTTGTGGTGGAGGGAGTGGGAGGGGTGGTATCTCCTATTGGTGCATGTTTTGTGATTGAGGAAGGAGTGTAATTTGCGTGTGATATGCACTGGGTGGGCGGGTGGGTGATAATGTGGACAATGTTCGGTGTGGTGGAACACAATGTTGGAGAGGAAAGGCAGTGATAGAGGAACAACCTGTAGATGAACTGGAGCACAAATGAGGATATTAATTCACTTTTAGGTACTTAACGTACAAATTAATTTCCCTTATTTTAAACCCCCCAAACTGCATGTTTCCCATCATTCCCATTGTGAATGTTGTCATATCTCAGATTCGCATACTTTTTAACATTGTGCAAGCTTTTACCACACTGAACATGGTCTTCAGTTAAGGTTTTTGTTTAAGCTATATCAGACACTGGGCTTGGAGAGAATTTAAGGGAGGGAAGGACAGAGAAACATTTATTTTTCTGAATGTAATTCTTCATTAGTCACACTGATTCCACTGCATGGACGGAATACAAGCAGCACTGCAGGTTCACATTCTCTCCTCATCGGTCATTTAATGGCAGAACAAGCTACCTTGGCTTCCTTTGTTTAAAATAAAATAAAATATATACTTGATCATTATTCTGATTGTGGAATATAATGTCAGAACTTATGTGGGAAGACATAAGATAAAGGAGTTTTTGAAAGTTTGGCAATGCCTGGATAATTTGACCCTGACTTGTTGCTATGATTTAACGTTCTGTTGAGTAAAGAGAATTTTACAAGCATTTGGTCTCCTGAACCTGTCAGTTATTTTTGGGCCGGTTTGAAGGTTTGCATTCCCTGTGGGCTTTTTAGCATAGACATGTGTTTCTGGTCACTCTTTATATACAAGTAGAAGTTCTGTACAAGAATAAGTTACCATATAGGTCAGAAAAGAGAGCAGTAACTTCAAATTCAAATTTTATTTGTCACGTACACAGTCATACACAGTACGATATGTAGTGAAATGCTTGGACAACTGCTCGTGACCTAAAGAAAACAAAAAAGGAAAAGGCTATGAATAAGATAGGAAATAAATATGAAAAATTAAAAAGGGTAAATTTAACTAGGAAGGAATAAAATATAAATTAAGGTTAAAAATGAAATAACTGTACAACACAAATTAGAATGAAGGGTAAATACTGGGAGAATAAGATAAAATATATAAATTAAAGTTGAAAATAAAATAACTGTACAACAAAATACACAATATAGAACTATATAAGAATGTATGAAGAAATATAAATAAATATATACACAATAACAGCAGCATATACACAATAACAGCAGCGTGATTTAAGTAATGAAGTGAAAACAATGTCCAGAATGTCCAGTGTGTGTAAGAACTCGGATGGTGCGCTCAGCTGACCGCACAACCCTCTGTAGAGCTCGTCTGTCCTGCATGGTGCTGTTCCCGAACCAGGTTAAGATGTTTCCCGTCAGGATGCTCTCTATGGTGCACGAGTAAAAGTTCCTGAGCACCTTGGAGGGCAGTTGGAAGTCTCTCAAGCGTCTGAGGTGGTAGAGACGCTGTCGGGCCTTTTTCACCACGGTGTTGATGTGACAGGACCATGACAGGTCCTGCGTGATGTGAACTCCGAGGTATTTGAAGCTGTCCACTCTCTCCACTGGGCACTCGTTGATGACAGGGGTCTGGTAGTTCCTCTCCTGCTTAGTGCTGAAGTCCACTATCAGCTCCTTTGTCTTACTGACGTTTAGAAGGAGGTTCCTCTGGCACCAGTTCTCCAGATTCCTAATCTCCTTCAGGTAGGCCGTCTCGTTGTTATCAGAGATCAGGCCCACCACGACGGTGTCGTCAGCAAACTTGATGATGGTGGTGGAGCTGGTAGTGGCCACACAGTCATATGTGTACAAAGAGTACAGCAGGGGCTCAGAACACACCCCTGGGGGGCTCCAGTGCTGAGAGTGGTGGAGGCTGAGACATGTCCGCCCATCCTTACTGCCTGTGGTCTGCCAGTTAGGAAGTTGGAGATCCACAGACACATAGATGAGCTGAGTCCCAGATGCTCCAGCTTGGTGGTGAGTGTGGAGGGAATTATGGTGTTAAATGCAGAGCTGTAGTCTATGAAGAGCATTTTAACATAATTCCCCCTTCTAGTGTCCAAGTGAGTGAGTGATGTGTGGAGGAGATGAGAGATGGCATCGTCTGTGGAACGATTTGGACGGTAAGCGAACTGTAGTGGGTCCCAGTGTGTCTGGTAGTGAAGAAATGATGAAGTCTCTGACCAGGCGTTCAAAGCACTTCATCACTACTGAGGTGAGGGCTACAGGGCGATAGTCATTGAGAGAAGCAGGGTGGGGTTTCTTCGGGACAGGAACAATGATGGACTCTTTGAAGCATGTGGGGATCACCGACTGAGATAGAGAGATGTTGAATATCTCAGTGAACACAGGAGCTAGCTGGTATGCGCAGTCTCTTAGGATACGACCTGGGATGCCGTCTGGTCCTGCTGCTTTCCTGGTGTTCACTCTCTTGAAGGCTCTCCTTACTTCATGCTCGGAGATGACGAGCACGTTTCCGGTGCTGGCAGTATCTTCCTGTCTGCAGCCGTTAGCCGTTAACTCTAACATTAAGATTGAAAGACTGACACAGGCACACAAATGTGTCAAGGGTTCTTTTTTTTGTAATTTATCATAAGTCACAAGATGGTAAATCAGTGGCAAGAATAATACAAGATTGATTCCTAGAAATCTGTGATACTGTAAAGTGCAAATTAAAAAGGAATTCTATCATTTGTAAATCTTAAACCCATGTATTTTCTTCACAAGGGAAAATAGAAAACATCAAATGCTTAAAGTGAAAAAATGTAGCATTAAAAAAAGTCCCTGAAATGTTTAGACATTTTTAGCATCCCTTCTTCTCTCGACAACAGTTCATTAACTTGTAGGAACTGAGACCAGTTCCAAAGGTTTTCAGTTTGATCTTTAATCTGTATGGAGGGCTCAGGGGTTAGAGGTCACCAAAAACACACTGCTAGTAGAGTTAAAGCATACCTGGGTAAGGAAAATAGTGTAACACTATCAGTCATGGATTAGCCTCACCAGAGGCTGGACCTCAACATTACTGAAACAATGTGGGATCATCTTGATAAGGAACTCTACAAAAGGCAGCCAACATCCAAAGAAGAGCTTTGAAACGTTCTTTAAGAAGCCTGGTCAACCATTCCTAAAGACTTCTTAAAAAATTACAAAAATGCTTACCTACGAGAGGCTGTGTTAAAAATAAATAAATAAAGGTGATCACACCAAATATACACTTTAAGATTTGTTAGAACAAAGTCAGATGAGTGAAACTCCCCTTTCTGCCAGCGTTAAGAAGTTTAAGTATACATTTAATCCCGGAGATAATATAAGATAAACAAGTGCAATTTCAGCAGTACATCTTTCTACATAAATGTGTAAAAAATAAAGACAAAGTTCTGCTAGCTCACTGTCTAGAACGTCCCGTATTTATTAACAATGACGTTTTTGTTAATTGACAGCAAATTTTTCTATTTAGTTTGCAGAAATTTCTAAAGATGGTAAAAAAAAAACGGGAATACTGTATTTCTCTCATTAACTAATGGATACACAATTAAAACACTTTATCGTAGTACGAATGACTGTGACAGAAGTTATTGATCAGCAGGAAAAGCTGTAAAATTTACAAAAACACAGTTAAAGTCTAAAAATGTATGTCCTCCAACACATTTTCCAAAGGCATCCTATGGGCCGGATTGGAGACTGTCTGTGTCCAATTTTGGCCCCAGAACTTTAAGTTGGACACCCTTGATTTAGGTTGTATTTTATGTATATTTTTTCAGTGTAGGATCTGTGAGCTGTGAAAGGAAATGTTAATCAACACGTTGTGATGCGTTTTCTAAAAATTAAAGAAATGGAGTAGCTCTTGGGGTTTTGAAATATCTTCTGTATTTTAATGTTGGTGTTAAAGTTCACAAATCCCAAAATAGGAAACACATTTAGTTCAGGTGCATCTTTATCGCCTACAATATTAAAAGGCATCTTGCACCTTGGTGCTTTTGTTTGGTTCGGAAGGTTTTGAAGTAACTGATGTCTCAGTCGTAGTTAATACTGTGTACTGAAAAAAACCCGCTAATCTGTAACCAGTCCCATCAACTCTCCACTTTATCACATTCCACAGGTGTGTCAGAGACAGGCTCTACTCCGTGTACTATGACCCTCTGACTGTAGTCATATATTTAATCTGCGCTCTCCGAGTCACTCATTGTTCTTGAGGCGAGCTACACAACCCGACACGGTTCGTTTTAACAAACAACATGAGTTATACAAACGACTCCGACAGCGTGGAGCTCGGGGAGTGCACCAGAAACCCGGGTTATAAGGATGCAGACGGAGACGGGCCAGCAGCGAGGGACAACATCAGCGTCTCCGACAGCGAGGAGAAGCGGGACTCCATCGGCGTGAAGCGGCTCTCAGACGCGCGAGATGAGTACACGCAGATCAAACCGTACGCCGGGATGCCTAAGGAGGTGCTGGTGCTGTACTCCTCTAAGGCCCGGTACCGAGTGCCCCGTGAGATCCTGTTCTGGCTAACGGTGTGCTGCACCCTGGCTCTGGTGGCGGTCACCATCGCGGTGATCGCGCTTTCTCCGAAGTGCCTGAGCTGGTGGCAGGCCTCCCCGGTGTACCAGATTTACCCCCGGTCCTTCAAAGACTCCGACGGGGATGGGGTGGGAGACCTCAAAGGTAAGACACCCAAAGCACTGCTGCAAGCTCCGATAACGACTATTCGAAGATTTTCATTAAAACAGGTGTTTTTATGGACGACACCAATGACGCTCCGCTTCCAACAGTGGAAGGCACATGCTGTTACACTTTTGAGTCACTTAGAGCGTTTCCATATTTTAATGTGCATTTCAAACTACTGTACTTTTAACACCTTTAGGCCATATTATAAATACTTCCCCATATACTCTTATAGATTTGAGTAGCCTACTATTGAAATCCTGCAAAATCGCTGTGATTTTTTTGCCAGATAAAGCCTCCTATGAACTCTCCAGTCTTCTTCTTTTTTTTTTTTTTTAAAAAAAAACCATGTAGCACCCTTTCTGAGATTGTGGATTTACAAAAATTTGGCAAAGTATACACCGTGTCCTGGTAGATTTTTTACTCTGTCAACCTAACAGCTGCTCTTATCAATTTCTTATATTTGGTCACTTATACAAGAGTAAATTATTAACTTTATTTAACCATTAGTAAAGTATACCAAGGGAATTGTAAAACTGCATCTCGTTGTTTTCAATGGCTCATTTATAATATTAAATATGCAGATGCTTTTTAGAGGGAAATGACAGCTGCTCTCACTATATTGCATTATTTCCTATAAAAATTTGCTAATGCAATGCAGTATTATCTTTTCCTATCCATAGTCCTTCAGTTTATTAGGACTCTGAATTTCAGCACCGAGTGGTTACAGTAGATCCTGTATCTCCTGTCTGACAGGCATCAGGGAGAAGCTGGACCACTTTGAATACCTTAACATCAAGTCAATTTGGATCAGCCCTTTCTACCGTTCTCCCATGAAAGACTTTGGGTATGATGTGGAGGACTTCCGTGATATTGATCCACTCTTTGGAACCATGAAGGACTTTGAGGACCTCCTGGCAGCAATGCACAGCAAAGGTGTGCACTTTGAATACCCTTGTTTATGTGAAAATGTGAAGCTAGAAGGTGGTTTTGGGGAGTAAGATTGTTTTTTTATAGCAGGCTGCATGTCTGACACACAAATACCCATCTCCATTTCCACCAGGTTTGAAGCTGATCATGGATTTCATTCCAAATCATACCAGTGATCTACACCGCTGGTTCAACTTGAGCCGGACTAGAGATCCTCACTATGAGGATTATTACGTCTGGACTGACTGCAAACCAGACGGACCGAAGCCTAATAACTGGGTTGGTGCTTGTACTGTTATTTTCTACCTGGTCTATGATTTTGTCTTCTGCACATTTTCACTGAACCTTCACCAAGTTCATAGTACTAAAAAGGTGCAATGTACTGGAATTTAGATCCGATTTGTTTCCCATCTTGCACTCAGGTGAGTATCTTTGGGAACTCATCATGGACATACGATGAAGTTAGAGGGCAATGCTACCTCCACCAGTTTCTCAAGGAGCAACCAGACCTGAACTTCAGAAACCCAGATGTCATCAAAGAGATGATTGTAAGATTACTGGAACATGCAGTGACACACACACGAACAGACACACAAAAGCTCAGCTACTGACTCATTTCTTAAAGTACATTCAGTGATGCATGTGCTAAAATCATGTATTTTCTTCATCTGTTCTGTCTTTCACTGTATTATCATTTTTGTGTCCTTTGTCCACATTTAACAGTAATGTGTGACACACTGATTATACATTAACTTGTACCAGTTAACCTATGTTTTTAATTGTGGCTGCACACAGCGCAAAGTACAACAGAAGCAATAATGGGCTGTACATAAACATTATTTCTACTCAACTGTCTTTGCTATAGTTGAATGATTTTATCTTTCTGCAGCCTTTTCACACATAATGTAGATGCTAGTTTAATTGCTCTATATACATTTTTTCCCCCTCAATTTTAGGATATAATTCATTTCTGGCTGGAGAAGGGAGTGGATGGCTTCAGGATGGATGCAGTGAAGCACATGCTGGAGGCTCCACACATGAGGGATGAACCACAGGTTGATCCAAACAAACCACCCGTGAGTGTTAAACTACACATCTAACCTCATTGGTTTTGTTGAGTTCAGATAAAATCAATAGATGGGCACACTGAGGTCATACTGAGATAGACAGAAATAACAAAAACATATCTCCAACAACACTACACCACCACCACTAGCCTGAACCTTTGATAAAAGTCATGATAGATCCATGCTTTCATGTGAATTGTAACCTCAGTTTCCAGGAGTGACAACCAGTGTGGTCTTCTGCTGCTGTAGCTCATCTGCTTCAGGGTTCAAGTTTTTCGGTATTCAGAGACGCTCTTATGCACACCTTATTTGTGATGATGTTTTTTTGAGTCACTGTTGCATTCATATCCGCTCAAAGCAGTCGGGCCATTTTCCTCTGACATAAAAGCGCTAGGACTTTCAAGCATTTTTAAGTTGGGAGTTGTTATGATGCAAAATCAATTTTAAGATTATGCATTTGTTTTGGTAAAAGATTAACCACCAGGTTAATTTACCCCTAAGTCGGGGCTCATTTTGCCCAACAGCCACGACTGTGGAAAAAGAAAACCAGAGCCACGTTTTGGCTAAAGCAATCACACGTGTTTACTCACTGGCACTTCATCAACATGTGATATAACTTTATAACCTAAGATAAATAGCTTTTGATGTGAAACTGATAGATCATATCTGTTATGCCAATAAAAACTTCGACAGGCAAAAAGCATTTTATAGTGACAAACTTTAAATGTGGTTCAGGGGGTTGGGAAGCTCATCTGTAACCGGAAGGTTGCCCTTTCGATCCCCCAAGCTCTCTCTGTCCTGGTCGTTGTGTCCTTGGGCAAGAAACTTCACCTACCGCCTACTGGTGTTGGCCAGAGGGGCCGATGGCGCGATATGGCAGCCTCGCTTCTGTCAGTCTGCCCCAGGGCAGCCGTGGCTACAACTGTGGTTTGCCTGCACCAGTGTGTGAATGTGAGAGTGAATGAATAGTGGAATTGTAAAGCGCTTTGGGTGCCTAGAAAAGCGCTATATAAATGCAATCCATTATAAATATCTACTTCATCTATAAGGTTCTTTGTTCCGCTTCTTCTTCTTCCAAGCTGTCACTTAGAGTTATGCAGGCATAATTAGATTTTATTGACTTATGTAATATCTGAAATGTCCGAGTCCAAAATTTAACAATCTGATCCATGAAAGCAGCTTTACTGAAGAAGCACTTTCCCTTGTTGCTAGTAGAACAAAATTAATCAAAAGCTGAGTGGGACTGTTCACACTGTGTATGATGTATCACTGATTATTTATCTCTAGCTGAAATGTCAGCTTCATAATCATGTGAAGAACACACGGTTTGTGAAACTCAAAGGGTTCGTGATACATGCTGAATTAAGGTCAAAGAGGCTGAAGATATTTCTCACAGAGGAAAGATTAGAAGCAAAGGAGCATATTTTGGTGGATTAGCAAGTCATTGGAGTTTACTTACGACTGCAGGGTAAAACCATAACACTGGGACTCTTTTACTCACCGATGACTGAGAATTTATACCCACAGATTTGCAGTTAGGTTACATTTTTACAGTCTGATCATGTTTAACCACGAGGTAATCTTTAAAAAAAACAACACTAACTCTTTGCCATCTTAGAAACAGTAATGCATTTTTACAAACCACTGGAACTACAATTCTGCAATTGAGAAAGATATGTAAAAGTTTATAGGTGTATTAAGAGTTTTATCACATCCTCAGTCGTGATTCAGCTAAATATGAATCAGAAACCATCTGTCTCTACATTATTGCTTTAGTGGTTTATGCTGTGGTTGCTGTTGGCTGAATGGTTCACTTGCCTGTTATTAGGCCAGCTTAATGGCTTGAGATTATCTTTCACAAAAAGACATGCACATTAGGTGTAATTTTAGAACTGTGACATCACTGTCTCTGTGCAGGTCTATGGCTCATTCCCTTATATCTGTAAACCCAATGCTTTACACTCTGGTAACACCAATAGTTGTCCAGTGAGTCAGATTTCCTCAGCGCCTCCATAATTAGAACTTAACAAGATGTTTTTTCTTCCTTTGCCTTTCTCGCCCATTTTATTTGGACAGTTACAAAAATAACAAATCTGAAGAATTAGCAGAAACTTTCTTAATCCACAGTTTCTCACTCAGCAAACTTTGCTCAAAGAAAATACAAACTCTAACTCCAGCACACAGCCTGAAAGTAGCTAAGCTATACTAAAATTGCATAATCACTACATAACCTTATACATATTTCTATCCAGGAGTTGGTAACTACAGAGTGGGATCTTCACAGTGACTACACCACCAGTCAGGTGGGCTTGCACGACATACTGAGGGAGTTTAGAGCACAGATGGACATCTACAGTCAAGAGCCTGGCAGATACAGGTAGGAAAGTGATTAAGTGCATTCAATATTACTATGGCAGAAAAGACAAACTTGTAATGCACTCGCCTACTTAATTATTACTACCTGTAATTATCATGTCACAATCATCCTTAATTTTAAAGACCTTTTGCTTATGCAATGCACTAATGTTCAAACCAAACGATTTCATTAAATCGTTTGGTTTGAAACGATTTAATGAAATCTAGAATAAGGAATTAAGCCCAGATTTTTTAAAATGATTTCAAATAAGGACACACTGGTATTTTAGAGTAAGATAAACAAAATCAGCTAATGGACGATATCCTGACATAAGTCATCGTGGTTTCTGTGTCATATCACATGCTAAATAAATTCCTCCTGTGCTGCAGATTCATGGTAACAGAGTCATACGATTATGAAGAGGTGTACAAGACCATGATGTACTATGGCACCAGGCTGGAAAAGGAAGGTGACTTCCCCTTTAACTTTTACCTGCTGGATCTACCCCAAAACACCAGTGGAGTATGGGCTAAGCATCTGGTCCACCTCTGGATGGGCAACATGCCCAAAGGAAAATGGCCCAACTGGGTGGTGAGTTCTTAAACTCATATTTATTTCCTCGCTTTTTACAATTGTAAAAACCACAGGATCAGTAGCGTCATGTCCTGCATACTGTGGCACATAACATGCCGAAATCATGTGTCGGCAGCATTCATAAGAATGAACTGTCGAGTCATCCTTAGTAGACTGTCTGCCTGAGATCATGCTTCTCACACTTGTGTTGTCATATCTTTCAAACCACAGGTCGGTTTATGTATTTGTTAATCATCAACCCCTTTGCAGTGACAGTTTGACAAACACTAGGCAAAGAAATTAAATTTGTCAAAAACACTCCTGTAAAACCTAAATAATTAGTAGCTGAGTAAAAGTAAATTAAGCATGTTTATTTTCTGTAATTATTATTGATTAGGCTCAAAAGTATAGCCTTTTTACTTTATGTGCATCTTCAGACTTTAGCACCTAACACATATTAAGAAAACAAATATGTTTCAGCCCACCTCCTTACTTCCTAATTTCTTAATCAACCCTTTGTCTTGTTTTTCTCTTACCTACACTGTTATCAGGTTGGAAACCATGACAGGACTCGGATTTCTTCCAGTGCTGGTCGACTCTATGTTCGTGCCATCAACATGCTGCTGCTGACCCTTCCAGGCACAGCCACCACCTACTACGGCGAGGAGATCGGCATGGAGAACATTAACGTGACAGCAAGTCAGATACAAGACCCAGCCGGCAAATACAATACAGTCAGTACTGTGCACACACTGAAGAAACCTTTAAACCCTCACTGTCACACATCTCTGTGAGAGCTCCTTAAAAATAACCAGTTTAATGTCATTTTATTAATAACAATAAATAAACATAAATATAACAACATAAATGTCTTTACTTTAAAGGACATTTTTGCAGTCTTGTTGCATCTAATACACTGGCGACTGTATACATGAGCAAATATACCAAAATGATTCCTCTGCTTTCACTGCAGAGTGCCAGTCGAGACCCTCAGCGTTCTCCATTGCAGTGGAATGCTGACACGAACGCAGGTTTTAATGAGAAAACAAATCTCACCTGGTTGCCACTACACCCCGATTATGAAACGGTCAACGTGGAGGTATAGATCTGTTTTTCTAATGTTCAACTTTGAAGAAAGATCGTTTTCTTATGTGTATCTTTCTATGGTTCATCTGTCCTCCTCCCATTCCTTTATTCCCAGGCCCAGATGAAAGATGATGGTTCTGTTCTGGCTCAGTACCGCTTCCTGAACACCCTGCGTCAATCAGAGCTCCCCCTTAACCGTGGATGGTTCTGCTACGTCCACGCTGATGCCAATGTCTTCTCTTACATCAGAGAGCTTGATGGACTTAAGCGAGCTTTCCTCATAGTGGTTAACTTTGGTAAAGAATCAGCTGTCACAGATCTCTCCTCTGTTCGTGAGCTGCCAGACCAGTTGAAGGTGCTGATGAGCACCAACATAGCCAATGATGGCAAAGTGTTTCCGAAGTCTCGCATCCAGACAGAAGTAGGAGAGGGTTTGGTGATTCAGTACTCCACCAACACTCGGTTTAATCCCAACCATCCTGAAGAGTGCTACATCTCTGAGAAGGCTTGCTATTTGGAGACCATAGACATACTTTATAAATGCTAGTAAAAATGGAGATGAGTATCCAATAACTGCTGTATTACAGAAACCATCAAAGCATTAAGATTTTTCTCTGGTGTTTCCTCTACAAGGTAGTGATTTCTTATCTTTGAAAGTGTAATTGCTGTTATTATTATTAGATTTGGGCACCAGTCTGTCTAGTTGCCGTGATGGAAGATGCTCCGTTTTTCATGCCCGACTGCTTCTTCATAGCCTCGCTATCTTCTCCGCTTGCGTGGAGGCCGAGGAGGGTCCAGGCCAAGCTCCATGTACAGAAATGCAAGCTTGAGGGCTTCCTTTGTTATGGAATAAAAAACAACAAACAGTATGTATCTGTCATCACCCATCCAAGTGCTAAAACTCAAACTTTTACATTCATAAGGCAAATTATAGATTATATATTAAGAAGGCTTTCTCAGATTTGGCTGTTTATCACACACGTACATGACGTCATGGTGCATTTGTAATAAACAAAATCACATCTACAGGTAAAAGGACTCCTTGATTTAACTGACTTTGTACCTCAATTTTAAAGCTGTGAGACAGATAGTATATTGCAATCAAGCGCTTGCTCTGTGCTTACTAATATTTCATGTCTCAGTGTTGGTGTGCATTCTGATGGGACATTAAGAACTCATAATTTTCAGAAAGTAAAAATGTCTCATACCAGAAAATATTTGTGTCCAATTTTCAGATAATTTGTCCTTAAAAAGACTGCAAAATAAAAACATCGATCTTTTCAAGAAGGTTTTAGCTTCAGGAAAATTAATTTACCTCCTCCAGCATTAGCTCAAAGTCTTCTGTTCCAAGGTGATTTGCTCCAGGTTGGATATTCAGAGCTATGTTTGGTGCTGGTTTACACTCTAAAATTAAACATACACAAAGAGATTCAAGAGCCAAGTACGGGCAGAAGACAATACTTAAAATTAACATTTTCTTTAAAATGTTCTTTTCTCTGCTCCCCTTCTCTGCCCATTTCCCCCCCAAATCATCTTTTTCAGTCTTCTGTCTTTGCTTTCACTCATTTATCCTCCCATCTGATATCCCCCTGCCTCCCCTCCCTGTCTCTGTGGTATGGACTGTTTCACAAGTGCGGTCTTGACCTTGACAGCTCCCAGTCTGTGGCGTCTAATCTCTTGCTCTGATACACTATCTCTTTACCATGCTAATGGGCCTGCCCACCCGCCTGGATGTGTCTATGCCATCAGCACTTTATCAAAGACTCCGGAGAACAGAGAGAGACAGATTAGGGAGACATATACACACACACACACACACACACACACACACACAGACACTTAAGCTGCCTGGTGTATGTGTGAACAACAGAAAAGTGAGCGAGGGTAACGGAGAGAGATAATGTGTGCATTTGAAACAGGAGCAGAGGAGGCAGTGCGAGAGAGAGGGGTGTAAATAAGGAGTACCACCAACGTGGTGAAGGGAGATTATAAGTGAGAGGGAGAAAGAGCCTGTCAGGGGGAAATTAGAGCAATTAGCTGACACACACATACGCACACTCACAGACACACACACACACAAAACGCATGTATACACAGAGGCAAGCTTTACTACAAGGTGACCTATGCAACATTTTGGTCATCAACTTAAATGCTGTTAGCACTTCCCCTGACAGATAGCCATGCATCTGCTACTGCTACCTCTCCCAACATGCACACTGAAACTACTATTGGGGGATGACCCTATGCTATTAAAACCTCTGATCATGCAGAAATTACTCCTAAAAAGACGAGGACAATGTATGCTGAGATGCACACAAAGACAAATGCACACCCCCATAGAATGAGGTACTCAAACACACAATAATATGCATGGCTGCAGACTTGGAGAAATGACTTGATTACCTGACTTTGGCTTCATGCTGGAGTGTGTATGAACGGCTTTCTTTAGTTGTTCAGTGTATTTAAGGACGCCTGCCAGAGGAACCATGTTGTCACCACTGTAGGCTGTCAGCAGCATCGATGGGTAATGCTGTATCACACAAACACAGACACACACACACGCATTTTAAATTACATACTGTAGTTTACATTATGATGTTTACCAAATGTATTAATTATCAATGGCCCTAAATGTGTCCCTACAGTGTTTCATGGAATTAAACCAAACATCCTATAATAGATGTCATTAGTTTTTTTCAAAAACTGGCTGAAAAGCTTTAATTGAACTAGAGCTGTTTTGAATAATGGCTCTGGACCAAAATGTTAGCCGGGAGAATTTAAAACTGGGTTTCAGCTTTGGCTGAAATAGATGTCAGTTACCTCGCATTAGGTACAGGACAATTTTTATTGCATTGGAAATTTGAAATCAAATACACCAACCTGGTCCACCTACAGGTAAGACTGAGTCCCAGAAAGGTTGGGACTCACCTGCAGTTTCTTACCTGCTCAAAGCATCCGTCAATGCATTTGATCAGCATTCAACTATGATTGAGGTGATTGAAACACGTATGTGCATATGCAAACAAATGTATAAAGCAAAACATTACATGAAGTGGTAACACAAACAAAAAGACTATTTTCTGTTAAGCCAGTTAAGAAAAATATAGCTGCATTTTTTTTTTATATTCTGTTTTCCTCTCCATACCTGAGGAGTGATGTTGTGAAGGGGACAGTAGGAGGTGATGATATGTCTCTGTTCTGGGTTTCCCACTGGGTCCCCCCATTCATCTCTATCCTCTAAAGTTAGAGGCAGGCTGTGATCCTCCATAGTCCCTAACACATCCAGAAACGGAGCCTGAAAACAGGAAAAGGTGTGGTTTTGGAAGTGTTTAGCTCACATTTTTACTACAAGTAACTATAGAAAGACTCAGTCAAGAATATTCATCATTTTGGTCAATTTAACAACAATGTTGCATGGTTCAGGGTTTAAGCACAAAACCTCCAACGATTTAATTTCTTACCTGCAGGGTGACAGCCCGCATCAATATTGGGTGTCTGTTGCACAGAGCTCCCACTGGCACAGCCCCAGCACTGCAGGCTGTAAGAGCGGTGAGAGAAGGAGAGGAGACTCCTAAGGAGAAAAGGTGATGGAGACAGGCTTGGAGGTCCTCAACTCCTCTCCGCTTCCCTCCCACGCAGGCTTGTCTGTGCCAAGAAAGGCCACGCTCCCCTCCACCTCTACAGAGTGTAAAAGCAAAGAACAAGTTACTTCAACTCATGGGGAGCACAAAGTTTGAATTACATATTTCACTTGCCCGCTATGACAACAATGACTTGTCTGTCATTTCCCTAAAACAATGTCAGTTTTGGTCATATAAAGCATGTCTCTCATCAGTAAATAACTTTTTGAGCCAACAGGGTTTGGTTAGCTTCCTAGAGGAGTGACATTATACCTGACATGGCAGTAGGCCAGAGCCCAGCCCTGCTCCAGCATCACTTTTTTCTCTGGGTAGAACTCCATGTTAAGATCTCTGCCATAAGCACCATAGACATGGACCAGCAGCGGTGCCTGTCTCAAATGCTCCACAGGTACTGTATGAAACAATGTCACAGGCACAAAGGTACCGTCCTACAAAAACACACAGAGATGCACTTTCAGACTAAAGGAATTAATGGTAAATTATCTAGAAATAAGTCTATAAAATTTGCTACAATTATACGCCTCTGTGTTAGGTGATGATGTATGAAGAAGCACAAAATGCCCTTCTCTGTATGGTGATAAATGCTAAATGCTTAGAGCCCTGCTGACATTGTCTTATTATTTGCGCAAATTATATTTCAAGTTTCCTCACTTGGCTGCAGGCCTCCAAGCGTGTAGTGATATAATCAGCTTGGTTCTCTGGGGAGGATCCATCTCCAGTGCCTGATAAAAGGAGCCCATTCTCAGGGTGTAGACAGTATGGAACCGGCGGATGGACTGGAGAGGATATCAGGAATTCTAGCATATTTTGTTGGTCAGCCAAGCCTGGTTTCTTGGTTTTAATGGCACAAGCCCAGGATGGAAGCTTTAGCATGAGTGTAGAAATAAAAAGCTTTGAGAATATATTAATAACACTAAACCACAAACCCATAAAATTACAAAAAGTAAAGACTAAGAACAACCAAAAGGTGGTTAAAGTCTCAAACGCTAACAAGCACATAAGTATGCAAGAAATTGTGTAATAATTACCTGTACTATGTTTGCATTCTTGGGGTGGATCAGAGGGACCACAATGAGAGCTAGTTCACTAACTGGCGTTCTTGCAACCAACACACAATGGTCTCCAACCACGTCCATGTCTTTAATTGTAGTGCCAGGTTCAGGCGCAAACAAAGAGACCCAGGAATCCATTGATGGCTCTGAGACAGGAGCCTGAACCACCTGGAAATTAAACGGAAAGATGAATGTCCTTCACTGAAAATCAATGTTTTAACTGGATATTAAATGTAGCACTCTGTAAAATACCACTGGTAAGTTAAAAGAGCAAGTTGTGAATAGAGACCAATTGAAACAGAACATAAGGAAAATTATAGCATGTCAAAACACAGAAACCTTTTTAAACCATTTTAACTTCTGACATTTTGTTTTCCATGTGCATTTGAAGAGAAAGTGAACAGTAGGTAAAAGCAGGTATACTCCTGTAGTTACAGAGTACACTGCATTCATGCCTGAGTCTGAATCATACGTGGTAAGTTCTGCTAGTCATTATGTATTTATATATGTGTATTTTTGTCTGCATTATTCCTTATATTGTCACTATAGGACCAAACACTTATCCAGGTTTCCTTGGTAATGATGGGCAATCACTCATGTAAAATCTAAAAATACTAGTATAATAAGCCGACTTCTCCAGTGCTCCACGTGGTATAGGAGATTGAGCTGGCGTGGCTGAACCACAAATGGATCTAAATTTGATGTTGCTATATCACTTAGCAGCACCTCTGAACTTGTCCTGCTGTTACAGTTGATGGTCAGGATCTGTCGGTCTCTGGTCAGGGCAACCTCCACAAACACACTGGGGAGATGTCAGCAGGTCAATTAGAGATGGTGTGGGAGTAGACGCAGCTTACATGCTGCATCGCTTACACTTACTCAGGCTGCATTTCCTCAAATACAGAGGTTATCCTGCTTCCACTGGAGGTGAGATCCAGACGAAACACTGCGCTGGAACGTAGACCTTCCAGAGTCGAGTAAAATAGTATCTCATCTGTGGCCCACTCTTCACACATGCACACAATAATATGCAGTATTTTAAGTTTTACATCAGTGCTCTTACCTGTAACACAACTAAAATGAATTTTTATTGTGCAAAAAATTACCAAAGCTAAAGACTTTCTCCAGGGTTAGTGTCACATGTTGGGGATGCAGAGGTAGGAATCTTCTCCTTTCAAGCCTCACGACCACACACCTGATTCATCACAAAATTAACATCCTCTTTCTAATTCAGTAAGTACAGTAGTTTAAAATGCCTTGTTTGATTTACCTCAGCTCTTCCGTGTGAGTACATTTTAGCGACGCTGCAAGATGCCTTTCCTGTGGGGATAGACGGATTCTCTGGACCGTCCACTGAAATCTCTGCTTTCTCTTATTATTTTCAAGTCCCGTCTTCTCCAACTCTCCAGAGATTTGTCTTAGATTTAACACCTGCTCTGGCTCCAGGTGACCTAAAAACAGAAGAAATAAGTTGGAAAGATTTCTAATGATGGACTGCATAAAAAGTTGCACATGCAGTAACAGGGATATAGTAGAAAAAAAAAATCCCTGTTGAGAAAATGGTCTTCTGCTGCTAAACTTTAGGCTTTCAGAACTGCTAACATGAGTGGTTTAAAGACCCTCATCATGTTTGCTGCTTACTCTGTTTCTTGTCCATTCTGTATATCCCATCTTCTTCAGTGAAATATAAATGGTGATGTCCAGAGACCTTTGACAAGATAAATAACAACAACAGATATGATTAACATAATTTGAGGCTACCAAATAATCCTTTTCATGATATAGAAACTCAATTGCCAAACAAGTCATATTTATTGTTGTCCATCAGTCCCACTAAGATAATATTCAAAATCATTATAAAATAGACAAATCCAAAACGAAAGGGCATCCTCACCACTGAGTAATCAGGTATATTGGAGAACCTGTGGTATGCATCCTTTAATCTCCTCCTGAAATACTTCTGTAAGTCCCTGTACCTCTCGAGTCCGGAGCTTAGATGGTCAGACGATGATAACGAAGTATCCTAAAATAAAACAGCTTCAAAAATTACTGCAATATTCCTCCACCTATTTATTGAAGTGTCACAGTCTTTTTGAGTAAGCAAAGCACTACTGTACTTATAGTGTGAGCAATAGTTAAAGATACAAGCGCTATGTTCAGCAAGTCATTGTTAGATAACCTGGCTGCCTAACAATGTCTGTTTTTGTGTAATTCTAAGGATTGACAAGGAGGTGACATGAAAAGTGTTCAATGATAAAACTTAAGTTTCGGGAAACGTGACTGTTTAACTCTGAAGTGAGCAAAACACCAGAAGATTTGTTTATTGCTCTAATTGTGTTTATTAAATCTATACTGATTTTTTTTTTTTTTATCAATGATGGAATTTATTAAAAAAAAATAGATGCTATGATGTCATTAGTTACAGTTTTCAATTGTATGCAAAAAAAACCCCTGACTTTTAAACAGATATTTAAATTTCTTTCAGTAATTTTGGTCTGCTATTTGTTACAAAACTAATTATCCTAATTTGAATAATATTAGAAAAAAAAAAAATTACAAATCTTAAGCTAAATTTGAGTGAATCACTGTTAAAGTATACTGCTTTTATTTGAACATGACTGGCTACATATACTTTGATAAACCACAAATTATAATGAAGTCACCACAGTGTTTTTTCATCCTTGATTACTTAATGCTTCTGTTTGAAAGAAAATATAATCCAAATTCACAAACAAATTCATTTTAGAGGTGTAATTAAAACACTTTGTGCAGAAACACTCAAAATTAAGATCTATTATGATCACATTCTTGAGTTTATAAATTCCCCAGTGTGATTGGCTGTATTGAAGCAGGTAGATGAGAGCCTGGAGAGGTGGGGGTATGCTTTGGGGAGAAGAGGTCAGCAGAAACAAGACAGAATACATGTATCTGAGTGAGAAAGAAACAGGTGTAACACTGAAGAGAAGAGGAGTGAAAATAGAGTTTAAACACCTGGGGTAAACCATCCAAAACGAAAAACAGTCCACACACAAAGATAGGTGAAGGAAAAAGTGAAGGTGTGGTGGAGTGGGTGGGCACGATATATCAAGGGTGATTTGTGACTGAAGGATAGCAGCAAGAGTGAAAGAGAAGGTTTAGTAGATGGTAGCAAGATCTACTATGATGCATGGTTTGGAGAGGGTGGTGCTAGCAAAAGGAAAGGAGGCAGAGCTGAAGATGATAAGATTTCCACTGGGAATGACCAGGATTAACAAGATTAGTAATGAGTACATTTGAGGAACAGCTCAGATTGAGCAGTTTGGAGACAAAGTCAGAGTGGCAAGGCTGGGATGGTTTGGACATGTGCAGAGGAGAGACAGTAAATATAGTGGCAAAAAGGATGATGAATATGGAGCTGACAGGCAAGGGGAAAAGAGATGATTCCTGGATGTAGAGAAGAAGGACATGCAGAGGGCTGGTGTGACAGGGATAGGGTGAGATGGAGGCCACTGTGGTGACACCTAAAGGGAGCAGCTGACAGTAGACAAAATAGTCCCATACGACTTTATATTTGTCTTGTCAAACCAATAGGCTAATTCCTATTTAAAACAATGATAGTGATGGCAATGTAGGAAAGGCTTTTATAAATAAATGACTGCGTTCATAAATGATCCAATTTGAATCTAAAGTTATTTTAAAATGCTAACCATTTGGATAGAAGAGCTTTGGGCATATTTATATAGTACTCACATAAACACATGCATAACAAAACACATAGGAGGCGTTTGCCAGCACAGCGAGCCAGATTCAGAGTGTCAATTTCAGCACTATGCCCTTATCTGTGTCTCCTTACAAGACTAGTTTTGTCAACCCGGCAGAAAGACACGGTTTTCAATAATGAATGAGTTAGCGTTATCAGCGAGACGGGAGACCAGCATGTAATTCTGCACCAAGCCAAAGGTAAGTAAAAACAGCATCTTTAACGTTGAATGAACTCCTTACCGACGAGCAACAACGCTGAAGGGACCAGGAGAGCCATGTTTTCCGTTTACAAGCGGTTAGCTCCCAGAATTTTACCCGAAATTGCATCGGAACACGAGCAGATAAGAAAAACAAAGGCGATATACACGCCATGACAAATGTTTAACCGTTAATGAGATAAAATGAACCGGTGACAGCGACGTTTGCGTGATTTTAATTAGCTAACGGTTACTATCAGGTACAGTTAGGGCATTTTAATTGCCCTATAATCCTCGCTGCTTTCTTCTACGTTAATTCTTCAGCTACGCACAACAGCCAGCGAGAACATTTTCAGGCACATGTACGATTTCCTAAACGAATACCCGCTTGATGACGTAGCGAGCAATGCCAGGCAAAACTAATCAAATCCGTTTGTGAGCAGCCCTCAGTTATAATTGTGAAATCGAGCGCGATCGTTTAACATGCCTGGACTTGCAAAAGTGTACGGAAGTAGCATGCATCCTTTGTGGGTGTAACAGGTGATGACAGTGAAGCGGTGTATGTGATCATTTCTGCATCGCTATAGAAAAAAAGCCTTATTTTTTTGTATTACCGCACCGCTGTAACTGTGACAGCTGCATAAACAGGATTTAAACAAATGCTTACGGGTTTATCTCCTACCAGAAGTACGAAGATAAAATGGACAGGGACTCTTCTGGTGCTGCAGAAAGGACCGAGCCGGCGTCACCTTTGGGGAAAAATATTCACGAAGACACTCGCGCAACTGATTCCCGCGCCTCCCGGTCAGGGACCTGTAGAAATACTGATGTCGCACGAGCTAGGTGGACCCTGCTGAGACAGGTATGCAAGCACAGAACTCTCATGGTTGCACTGCTGTCCCTGAAGGAAGAACAAGGATGATGGGAACCCAGAGTTCCCTGTCAGGCTTCCCAAAAACTCTATTGTTTACTTAACTTTTAAAAGGATCATGAACTGCACTGTATTTACTTTCTTGCCCCAAAAGGAGGGGGCAGTTTCTGTACAATCTGATAATCCAGCACTTAATAATAAGTATAATAATAAGTATAATAATATACTTATTACAGTACAGCAGTCTTTTTTTCTGCTGATCTGCTTTAACATACAGTATTGTCTGAATTATTGTATAACACGTCAGCTTCACAGCTTTGCTGGTAACAGTAGCTTTGTTAACACTTGAAAGCCAACTTTTCCCCTCCCCACAACTTCTGAAAACCTTGCACGCACTAGAGCAGTAACTGTTCCCTTACATGGACATTATGCAGCTCTTACATTTGGCTGACAAAAATATCTCCCTCCAGGAGGTGCAAAAAGCCCCAGACTGCTTTTTGGCACTTTTTCCTGAACAGTAATAAACTGAAATTGTATGGACTGCATATTGCACAGTACTGTGTTTTCCATATACAGTATGTTGTATGTAGTAGTATAGTAGTAAGCATAATACTTAACCTGATTTTTTGTCTTTTCTTTCTAAAACATTTATGCAACATAATGAATACTTTCACGGATTTACTGTGTACAATAACACATTTGTCACATTGCGTGGAGAGAGCCCATGGAGACACAGGGTGAACATGCAAATTCCACACAAAAACATCCCAGGATCTTCTTGCTGTTAGGCAAAGTTGCTAACACTACACTACTGTACTCAAAAACCAAACTCAATCTTTTGTGTTTTCTTTCTGAAAAAATGTATTAAACATAATAAATACTGTCAAGGATTTACTGTAAACAACAGATCATTTGTCACCATATTTAAATGTTATACTAATCCCAAAAGACCTCTTGTCTTTTGGACTGGAGGAAGGCTGTATTTATTTCCACTTTCTTATTTTCTTGTCACAGGTGTTGCGTCAGAAGCAGGTGGAGAATCCGGAGGTCAAACAAGTGTCTGTTCGCAGGTTTGCCACATTTGACCTTTTCAGCAGAAAAAGGCTTGTGGCACGAGACCACAGTGATACCTCAGATGACCAGTGGGTGGAGTACAGAAGTGTCTACTTTCCTGAGTACAGTGCCTTACTTAGGTACACACACATGAATGGATCCACATAAGGCTCTTGTTTCATTCTGGCATTTGTAAAGCACAGTGACACTGCAAAACACAAAGGGCCATTTTGTAATACTGCAATATTATACTAGTTAAAAACTACTGTGAATATTTTTTTACAATGTTATTTATCTTGTGTCATCAAAAGTAAAGACTTTAGTAAAGTTGAGTTGATGAGAAAAACAAACAAAGAGAAGTATATATGAAGTACCACAAAGCTTTGGTCGTGTGGGTGGAAAGAAAATATCTAAAACATGTTTTGATTTTAAATTAAAAGCAGATTTAAAAAAGGAATAATTTCATATGTAGCAAAAATACAGCCCAATGCTTTTCTGCAAAATAGCTGTGTCAGAGATATGTAAAAATATGACAAACCTAATTAGTGTTCACTTTTTGATGCTTTTGCTATTGAACAAAGCTCAGAATGGTAAATCTGCACTTTAGTCTTCTTCATCTATTATCTATATAAAAAAAAGGATAGTTTATGTTCCAAGCGTGCTGTATAATCATTTATATTTTTGTATCTCTAAGGGATAACATGGGACCTCTTAGAGTTAATGAAGTGCTCAACAGTTTTGACAACACCGGTAATGTCTGTAAGTACATGCTTTATCTTACTAGGCATTGTCTTTGTAATGTGTTTGAGTGTTTATCAGAGCATGCATATGATTATGTTCACAGCGGAGTTCATTTTACCCATAGTGCTCCCTGGCTTTTATCCTTGACACACAAGCACACCCACGCTACAAGTTTGGGTTAACCTCATGCTGTGTTCTGTTAGTGTTTGATTGATGGTTTGATGCAGGTGGTTTGATTCCCTCTCTCTGAATTGGAGTGTGTCTCTCATGTGCTGCTTCTACAGTGATTTATCATGTGCTCATTCCTCCCAACTACCTTCAGATGTCCTTTAGAAGTAAAGTGGGTTGCAGTCTTATTGCTTCAGTCGACACTGATGAGTGGTTTGGGAGAAAGGAAAGACCATGAGTCAAGGAGGGATTTGCACATGCTCCATGATATGGAGTGGTCACTTCACTCGCTCTGACCTTCATTCTTTGAAACTGTTTTAAAGTGTTAGACTATCAGAAGTGGGTTTACTTCTGATTTTTTTTTTTATTCAGGCTGTTCTGTACAGTTTCTTGTTGATGTATTGTAGCACTGTGTATTTAACCACAGCGGCAATTTCAGCTACAGTTTGGATTTTTTTTCTCCAAAATGTGATTTCAGGCAATTCTTTATATGCACAGTTAATGTAACTGCAGTTGTTTCTTACAATTATCAATGCATTTTGCACAATCCGTGACTTGCCCAAAATATAACATGAATGTTTTGTCTATATTAGTAAAAAGATCTCTTTAACTATACCTCAATATTAAAAATATTGCAGCAACATGACAGGAACAAATGTCTTATTGCAATATGAACAAGGGATTTGTAAGTATCATGTTCAATATATGTGCTTCTTGTTCACTTTGAGCCATTTTATACAGGTTTTTGTGAAGCTCCATCTTCCCAGGCATGTGACTGGTTAGAGAAAGGTCATGGGTTAGTGCTACTCAGCCAGATGGTTCCACGGGAGTCAGGGGTGAATGCCATGGCTAGAGGCTACTTCACTGCACACTGGAATCAGATTAGTAATGACAGAGCTCAGTGGCAACTCTCATTCCAACCTGCTAGAATGGGTAATCCTTTTTCTCCACAAGGAGACAAGAGGATCAATACTTTTTTCTTTGGAGAGTGAAAAAGAAGAGGTCATCATGTTTTTGGATTGTTCCACTCCACTTCACCGCTCTTTCTGGTTTGCAGATACCTCATTCGCTCTGTTTTTCATTCTTTTCCTTCTTTAGAGTATATATAAAGTAGTAACTTGTATAAAGGCTTTCTCCTTCACACAAGAAATCTCCAACTACTTAGAGCATACCCCCTCATCCACATTCCTCTTTCTCAATTTTCCCCTCTCACCATTGCTCCCCTTTCTTCCTTCTACCCCTCCACCTCTCTGTCTTCCCAGCTGGAGTCATGCTTTGCCAGATGGGTAACTGAGTTCCTGACTTGGTCAGTGGATTAGCACAGCCGGAGATGAGAGCATAGAAGAGGAAAAGGGGGAGATGGTGGGTGGGCATGCCGGAGGTGTGTGTGTGTGTGGGTGTGTGTGTAGAAAGGAGTAGAGAGCCACCAGCAAGGGGACCTCACTCGTCAAACAATAGGGCAGCCATCTCCCTCCTGTTCTCCATCCCATGTTTGGGGCTAGTAATGCGTGAGATCAATTAGGACTGGTTGAGAGGAGGCACTGAAAGGCCCAGAGGTGACCCTGTCAGAGCTCTGGGGTATATTTTTGAGGGCGGGAGTCAGAGAGAAACCTCTCTAAAATACACAAACACACATACTTACTTATGTGTGCTCGTCACAAAGATATACAGGCAGGGACAATACTTAGAGAATCTACTGCTACTGTGCTAATTAACACATATTCATTTCACCCACCACCACTCCCTCTCCACCTTTCCTGCTGTCTTGATAATCCCCTACCCCTGAGGTGTGGACAAGCCCAAATCCTAGGGGTCCTTGTCCTTCTGAATAGCGGGCTAAAAAGCCTGGCCGGATTAGCACACTGCTTCCAAAATGTGTGGACTCAGCTTAAAATTGCTACCCCCCCTCTCAGCGTGACCCTCTGTCCCAGCTATTGTATTTATCCCACAGTATATTGAACAATATATTGTTTCTTAAGGCGAAGATAAAGTCAGTACTTTCATTTTAAGACCAGTGGACCTTGCAAGGCTTCTCAGTGAAGAATTTAGGTTATGACAAATGTATTATGGATAACTTTTAAATAATGTACCATTTTTAATATATGGGATGATACAGTTTCCTTTCTTCAAGCTTGTGTTTGGGTTGTGCTGGAACCTATCCCTGTTGTCATAGAGTGAGAGGTGGGGTACAATCTAGACAGGTGGCTAATCTATCTCCTATAATGTATATATGGATTAATATTAGTGGAAAATGCTGGTATAACTACCTTTCTAACACTACAACAAGGCAAGCGGACTCAAGAAACTACTTAAGTGAGCAGAATAAAATAAAAGTAAGAGAATTAAAATGGCAAACCTAAATAGCTGCTTTAATATCTTTTTCCACAAAATCAGAAATCATTGACCTACTACTACCTTTTCTTTTTTTTTTTGGAACGGAGTGGGTTCAGGTTTGTTTTCTGTGGAATGACATCAGTCAGACCAGGACTTGTGAATGGCTCTTCCTTGGGGAACCTACATGTCCTAAAGATGGCACACACTTGACAGGTGACTGGAACATGACGTTCACTTGGTAAAATATATACATAGAAAGCACCCCATCTGGTGGTTATCCAGAGGTCATGAATCTGCAGTAACATTTGCTGCTTGTTATGTCTTTTCATTGTATGATTGGGACTATTTCAGTCTGGACTTGATCACTTTTAACTATCTGAACTCTGAACTCCTGACCTTCCCGGTTCTTTAGCTTGTAATTGTTAGAAAGCTTTGTATGGGTGTCGTTAGGAGTTTTAGCAGTGCTTGTTTCCGGCTAAGGGGTCAGGATTTTAGCACACAATTCATGCCCCTCGGGGCACAGGATGTGTGAATGTGTGTGTGTCTTTAAGAGGGTTTGGATAAAGCTTGTTGACGTCGCGGGGCTTTTGGTAAGAGGGCTTGTTGGGCTGTGGGGTTACTTGTTGGGTTAATGTTTCAAGCAAAGGTCACTGTGACAAACCAAAGTGCTTGTATGGACACACACACTAATTTTTCTTGTGTGCATGTGCCAGTACTTATAGCATTACACGTTGTGTCGGGATGCAAATCTGTTTGTATTTCCACTTTGTGGGTTACACAAATTGTTTGGGGACAAAAAGCAAGACTCCATTATGTAAATCAATACATTTTAGGTGGAAGACATGATAGAGGTCAGGGTTTGGTTAAGATAAGGTTTAGTGTTATACATATAGCGGTTGTGGTTATGGTTATGGTTACGATATGTCAGCAGGAAATGAATGTAAGTCAATACAATGTCCTCTGAAGCACTGGAAACATGACAGTGAGATTGTGTGTGCATATAATCAAGAGCCTAGCGTCCTAATGAAGCCTAATAGAAGCTTCTTCACTACAGCTGTCATTGTCTAAATGACTACTAGCCTTTCAGCCTCTCAGTCATCCCTATTATCTCCCACAGACTTCACCTATCACCCCTGCTGGTAAATACTATAAACCCTGAATGTTTGAGTGTTTGAGGGAGGGTTGTGGAGAGCCGATTTCTGATGTTTGTGGTGGTATGGGGGCTGTTTATGACTGGAGGATGTATTTGGAAAGATAAGAGGGGTATCAGCATACAGAACATACTAGATACATAAATAGCCTATCAAATAGGCCATTGAACAGTGCACGTGCAGGCTTGTGTTATTGTCACTTTCTGTTGAAGTGGTGGACAGGTATGTTTGTATCTGTGTGTTTTCCGTATTCAGAGGCACTGTCACCTTTATGTATGTGTGTTTAATGTTTTATACCAGTGTCTAAGTGTTCTTAGTGACTGTGTTTGTGTGTGTGCACACGTTTGAAGCTGCACATGTGCGTGTGTGTTGTAATAGGTGCCCCCCCGTAGCCTCCCCTTGTGCCAGGCCTTTAGCGGAGCCCTGTTTGCATAATTATGCTAATTCATTGTGCCATAGTGCTAATTAGACCTTGTTAGACAATAGCGCTAGACTGGGAGCTGGCTGACATACACACACAGACACACACATAGTATGCTCTCTCAGACTGTTGTGTCAATGACAAGGTTTGCGGTCCCCCTCTGCGCTGTTTATAACATGCTCTCTATAGAAATGGCTCTCTACTGGTGTGCTCTGGACTGAGCTCAGGTGTCTCTTACGATTTTGATTTAAGCTAATGGAACAAAAATCAATGTGAAGCAAGACTGCTACACGAGCTTCTTTACAATATAACACAATTGGTACATGCCCTTATTTTCATTGTCTCTTATTTCTCAAAGCTGTTGCTTAATTGCTCCTTTGCCAGCAGTTTTTCTAATCTCTGCTTATTTTATCATTGTACATTATGATGATAAGATATAATGGGCACTTCAGATTTTATTCAATAAACCATATGATCTGAATATGAGTCAATCCAGACCCCAAGCAAAAAATCCATGAATATCTTACGATTTCCAAAAAATCCACATTTCTTAGTTTCTTATTTTCTAAAAAGGATGGTGTGATATTCTAATAGCCTATTATGTCCAATGTAATCGATTCAAAATAATAATACTAATAATAATAATAATGAAAAATAAGATAAAGTCAGCTTGGTGTTATATATACTTCTCATGAGCAACCTACCATCATTTAACATGCTCCAAAAAAGGCTGAAGAGGCTTGAGATGCTTTTGATGGTAACTGCTTGGATCTCTTGTTTAATGGGAAAAAACATCAGTTTTGGACTTGTATTGGTTTTATATTGAAGCCTGCAGAAGAGGTTTCACTATCTATCTATGAAGGAAGGATAGATAGACACACTATATATATCCACAACAATTTTCAGAGTTGCTGTTCTCTTCAAGCATTTTGTTTGTGTGGCTTTGTTTTTGATAGACGATAAGAAATTGTTTGGTTAATATGCCTCAAATAAGCCAAATGAAATGCACAAAGCACAATTAAATGCTACTTTTGTATGTTCTGTACAGTTTAAAAATGACACATTGGGGGGAAAAAAGTCCAGCATTTTTAGCCATCTTCACAGCAATTGTTTCTAAGTCTATAATTTAACCGCTAAACACAAAAAGACAGTCGCACAGTAAGTGGATGTGGCTTAGTGTGTATGCACATGTGCTTGTTGTGCGTGTGTCACTTTGTAGTGTAGGAGTGGGGGTTGGAGGTATTGTAAGTATGACTTGAGTGGCTTGGGGGCACATTGAAAGAGTTGCTGGTTGATTTAATTGAAAGTAATTGATTTTTGCTTCCGTACCCTTGTCTCCTCCATCCGTTGACTGGAGGAAATAAGAAACAGGGACTCGCCTGAAGTACCGTTGGGTGTTAGAAGCTTCTTGACACTCGAGAAGTAAACAGTCGCCACACTGCATCTAAACACAAGTTGATGCTAATGTGCAGATGCAGGCTGAAATGTTTATGTACGTGCACGCACACACACAGACACACATGCAAATGCGTGCTGAAGGTCCCTGCAGTACAGCGTCATTATGACTTTGAGCACAATAGTGATTGAAGGTGAGCAGTTGGGTGTAGCTTTGCTTAAGGAGTTCTTTCCCTTTATAGCCAGTAGTTGATTTTGTGAATTTGTGCATGACTGAGAGTTTGTGTGTGTGTCCAGATGCGTGTGCACTTGCGCACTATTACCAGTAAGCGGTGGGGATTAAGTTCAGGAAATGAGTAGAGCGTTAAAGGGTGCTTCCCTGCCTAGCGCTCTTGCATTGTCACCACTGCTAATACTCAGCTAATTACAAGGACATACTTTAACAGCAAGCTCAGCCCGTAACCCTCATGTCTCTCCACTTGGCTCCCCCTTTTCTTAGGTTACCCCCTTACCCTAGAATTAGAGGATGAAAAAAAGAGTGAAAGAAAAGAGAAAGAGTAATAACAGATCGCTCCCCTCCCTAAAAGCTCACCCTGCCTCTGGACGGATACAATAATTGGATTTTTCCCCATTTAAGTCACCCAACCCCTATGTGCCCCTCCTGGCTGTGTTCCCTATCGTGCATAAGCTCTACATACACTGGCCTCTTCAACCATGTAAAACATACACACAAAGAACGAGTGTGTTAGAAGAGAATATATATCACTTAGTCACGTTTGCTACCACTTTATTTAAAATCTGACAGTCTGGACAAAGAAGTGGTCTGGTAGTTATACTTTCTACACAAACAGTGGTAATCATGGAAAAAAAACTTGTTTTTTACCTGTAAAAAGGAATGTTTTAACCTTCAAATATTTCAATCTGCGCTCAAGCATAATGATTAATTCAAATCTATAAAAGCTTCAAAGGCATTTTTCTGATTAATCAAGTACGCAATATATGATCTTTTACATTGTCACAATGGTGAATGCCCACTTAGGCATAACTGCACAGTAGCATATAAAAGTTGGATAAATTTAGTCCATGCTGCATATCCATATCCATGCTGCTTCATTCAACTAATTGACAAATATATACCTATAGCATTAAAAAATACATCCTTGGGGATAAGATGGGGTTTTACTTATACTAACTGTTGGTGTGCTCTTTGTGAATGTGCCTTTTGTGTGTACCATAAATGTATGCACAAACACAAATGTGCTGAGTATGTTTCCATTAGAGAGCTAAGTGATTAGTGTGTGGTAGTTAATTTGGCTCTCCTCCCACTTGTACCCATCAAGTGCACCACTATGTACTTTCACAGGCACAAGCGCATGAGTGTGAGTGTGTTTGTTTATGCGTAAGCAAGTCTCTGTGTGAATGTCCCTAATGATGTTTTAAAACAAATAGATGATTAATGTGATTAGTGCGTTAGTTGGAGAGTGGAGCAGCTATAGCAAATGGCTACATGGCCATATGGGAATATGTTTTGGCTTCACTCCAAACACTCTGTTTGCGTTTGTGTGCTACAGAGTTTATTTGCTTTGCATTGGTTTCGCTATTTTCACCTGCTGTAGTGCTATGAAATTGAGTTGTGCTCTTTTTAAATAGCTTTTTAATCCAGTTTTTTTGTGTGCGCTTCAGTTGGTGACGAGGTAACTTTTATAAAGCTGGTGGAAAGTGTTTATGTTATACACAGGGCTCATTTTCTGTCAGCACTTTCTTTTATCTGCAGAAACACATCAGGTCTTGTTGGATTACCTGGTGTAAAGGCTTTATCTTTGTATTCACTTTAATTTGAAGTGTCAAAATGGACGTGCAAAGTATGTTTTTTGACATCACTGTAATTCTGATAATTATCAGTAAATGATTACAGCTCACTGCATCATTAGTGCTTGAGACTATTTGTCAAAAAGCCCTAACAGAGAGGAGGAGCAGCTGCTTGTCAACCTTGAGCCTTTCAACATGTCTTTGCTGAAATGGCTAATGTGTTTGCTATTTAGCTAAAGAGCCATTAACTTGCTTTGTGACTCACTATATAGCTTTAATGCACAAACTGCTACAGTCACTTGTTCATTCTGTCAGTCTCTCTCTCTCTGTCTGTCTGGAGACTCTCTAAATAGCCCCACGGGGGCCTTTAACTGTCAGTTGACTGTGCTAATGCTAGGTGTTGACGCTAATGGCTGTGCTACATGCTAATGTGAGTTAGTGTAGGCCTTTGAGGGGAAAGTTAACTGATTTTCAAGTGCCCCCCTGAGAGACTGCCCTAATCAGTAACAAGCTGAAGCATCTCTCTGGGGCTCCAGGTTGAAGAGACTGGAACTGTTGTGGCTACGCTAGCTGGTAACTGCCATAGTGTGGTATTTACTCTGTCTTTTAGAACATAATGAGATGGAAGTTGACTGAGTTTGACATTAGACTTGTGAGAAAGCTACAAAGACTAAAGGGGTGATATAGTAATAGCTGTAAATGCATATATGGCACACTATAAATGTATATACTTATGTGGACTTTGGTGAACTTTAGACTTTTTTCTTTTACTCCCTGGTTCTTGCTTGCTTGTTCTCTCTCACACACATACAGGCGTCTCTGTATCTGTCCACAGCAGGCCATGGCGCCACAGACCTTTGTGTCTGCCCACTGAGGCTGAAATATACTCTCTCTGACTCCCCCACTCTCTTTCTTTCTCTTTTTCTTTCACATATGCAGTGAACAGAAGGAAAAGAATAGGAGAGATTACAGGAGGGTAGTGAGTGAGGTGCAGGCATGAAGAGGTCTAGTCATAATTTTAAAACGAGCCCAGCTGTTTCTCATGCACCATGATACTTTGCAAATTATAATTGTATAGTAATGTTTTTCTGTGACTAATCTAGGTTTTAATGCATATCTAACTGATAATATTATGATAGAAATCCCTTTATTGGGATAGATGTTTTTTGGTAGCTGTAATTTAATTTTGTGTCATTGCAAAGACAGAATATTCACATAGTGGGTTTTTTTCTCCTGTTTTTATAGCCATGTATATCCGCAGTGGCTTTTTCGTTAATTTTGGAGGTTTAATGTTGACTAGGAAAATGATCGCATAAGCTCTGGCGTTAGGAATATGAAAATCTTGCCTGAAAAGGATAACCTTTTTATAAATGATTAAAGAATAGAGTTATTTATTGGAGCCGTATCTCGTGCCAAAGTTTCTTGTTTTTTGAGACAATGGCCAAGAAGACACAATACTGTGGTATCACATATCTGCTCTTTCCAAGTGAAGTGTTATATATTTGGGCTGTACAGGAGCTGATGGAAACAATTAAGAAAGAAGGAAAAGGTCTAATATAAAATATTACAAAATAATGTATACATAAAATCTGAAAAATAGGTTTAAAAAAGTGCACAGTGCTGATAAGCTTTTAAACAAGCTAGGCTTTCATGTCATGCTAGTTATTTACTCCCATTATTCTTTCATTTCTAAAGATAAAATACAGCCTCAATATCCCATTAGATACTTGTGCTAATGAACAAAACATACATTTTGAGGCCTTATGTGCACATGTGCACAACAAATCGGTGTCTCAGTAGGGACAGAGGGGATTACTGAAAGATTGGTGTCCTACCCGGTGGCTGGATGGATTCCCTCCAAACTCCCAATGCTTCCCCACTGGGCCTTTTATCGTGTGTGTGTGTGTGTGTGTGTGTAGAGTAGAGAGTGAAGGTTAAGTGCAGGATCACAGATGGACACATAATTTTTAGTGCCCTATCTTCTTCCTCCCTCCCTCCTTACTATTTCTGTGGGTCTCTTTTTATTCTCTACTTCTCTTATTGTGGTTTTAATCCTAAACTAAACTTTTTTTTAGGTTTTAGCTGTTGGTATTTAGTGGGAGGCTAAGTTTACCTGCCATAACTATAGGAAATCTTGAAATTTTTCAGAAATTTCCATGGAAAGCCATAAACTAGTTCCCCTCTCACCATACTTTAAGACCATATCAATTATAAGGCCAAAACAAGACATTAGTAGGTGTTATTTTCGGTTTGTGAGTGAGTTTCAGTATTTACAGAAATATTATGTAATGGAGAATGTGATTAAACGATAATAAAAATGATAATTTGGTGTCAAGTATAATTATTTATCACATGTAAGTTTAAAATTCATCAGATTACCTCATTCAGACCTTCAAATGCTGAGATTTTTCTGAAGTAGTAGTTTCTAAAGAAGTTGTTTAAAAGATATTTCAGTGGGGCAGAGTGGAGTAGTAGCTTACCACGTCAGTGCTACAGGTTCTAATTTTCTTGTACTGCTGGTAACATCTTCGCTCACTGATTCATTGCTTTCCACCCTCTCGGCTGCACTTCTTCCCTCCCTCTCTGCCTTCCTGGCACTCTCTCCACCCACCAGTGATTGCACAATCTTCCCATCACCACCACAATCATAACAGCCCAGAGTCTGTGCCAGTGTGTAACCACCGCCAGTCTACACACACGCACTCGCACGCGCACACGTGTCCTCGAGGAGACATACAGCTGAAGCTTTTATGCCGCTTTCCCAAGTGGCTGTTTTCGAGCACAGCCACAATGGAGGGCCTAATGTGGATTTGTTTAGAGAGCTGGTTAATTGGAGTAGGATGCTCTAATTGCACCTCTTTCATGATGTGCGTTTCTGCATGTTTGTGGAGGTGTGTGTGCGTGTGTCACCTGGCCTTTGTTTGGACTGTGTGTGGGAAAACATTTGCTCAGCCATAGCTACAGTATATAAACACTATAAGCTACATAACACGCATAAGGGGTGTAAAGTGCCTAAGTACAGAGAGAGAGAGAAAGATAAATAGTGCACCTTGTAATAGGTATAAGCTGGTGTATGTGCAGAGTGACCAATGTATCTGAATACACAACTGTGCATCTGTCTCTTTTTGTCAGTGTTGTCCCCCAGCTGGGGGTGCTCTAAGTCTTTGTATGACTCTGCTTTAGTTGCTTATGTTTCTGCCTGTGTGGATGAATGCCTGGCTGTGTGTACAAAGAAGCTTCTGGCCACTTTTAGCATCTTTGTTGTCATGCCACAATGTCCTTTTAAAGAGGAACACTAAACCCTGACACATAGTGGAGATACCCACACACTTTCTCCCTATCACACTATCAGGTTCTCAGCTTCCTCACAAGAAAACTATGACTGACAAATCAAACATCCTGATGCTTCTGCATGGCATCACTGAATAACAGGCATTGAAAATCGGCTGAATAATATAGCCTTTTCAGTCTGAATTAGCACTCTCTGCCACCGTTAGAAAGTATTTGGAAACATTTTAGGTTTTTATTTTTAGCTCTTTCTAAATATTTCCTGTCACTTTTATTTTCACCATTTCTATTTTCACCTCCTCTCTCTTGACTTGTCTGTACTTTCTGTCAGTCGAGTTCGCTTTCTGTCTCAGCTCAGCATCCACTTGATGATGATAATGTGCGAGCGGGTGTCTCTGTGTGAGTGATAACACATGGCATGCCCTACGTGGGCCATAGGCCTAGATTTAATCAATCATTGTCATTTAAGGCCATCCCTCAAGCAAACACACACACACACATACACGGATGCAGACCATGGCACTTTAGTGGTCAGCTGAAAATTAGCGTTTTATACTTTGCTTGTCCGAGAAAAGACACGGACACTCTCCATCTTTCTTTAGACTTTTCCTTCTTTGTTTGTGTTCTTCTGTCATTTTTTTAATCATTGTTTGGTATTATGAGAGCAGAGAGTGATCTCTTTTGTTAGCATAAGCGTATGTGTTTGCCCTTCTCTTTGCCTGAGTGTGCCCCTATGTGTGTGCCTACATGTTTTTGAAGGGCCAGTCTAAATGGAGATGTATTATTAGTAACCATTCTGAGTTTGGCCACTGTTGTCCTCTAGCAAGGTAATCAGATCACTTAAAAGGCTACTTGGTCTATGGTCTGTGGCCTAAAGCTTTCTGTCTCTCCTTGTATGTCTCTGTCTCTCTCTATCCTTTAATGCCCCTCTCCAGAACACACAAAAACCCCAGAAGCCATGGCCATCACCCCTTATCTTCTCTCTCCTCAGTCAGCCGCTTCTCCTCACTACCACTCCTGTCCTTTACCTCCATGGGGGGAAAAAGGACAAGGTCATGAAGATAAACATAGAAAAGTGAAAGTGGGAGCAAGAGGGAGAGAGGGAGGGAGAGAGAGAAAGATCTGAAGTGAACCGTCTCATTTGGACATTAGCCCCTGGGCTGTGGTGGTGAGAGGCCAGCTAGCCTAGCGGATAATGCCCAATTGTGTATAAGGCATTTTTTTTTAGCTTCAGTTAGCTGGCTGCTTTGACAAGCTATTACTGGAAAGAAAGGAAGAGCAGGGTAATGCAAGGCCTCTTGGGAGGGTGACTATGACTGTATATATGTGTGTGTACATATATATATATATATATCTATATGTGTGTGTGTGTGTGTGTGTGTGTGTGTGTGTGTGTGTGTGTGTGTGTGTGAGAGAGAGAGAGAGAGAGAGGTGGATAAGCTGCCTTTTGGACCTAGTGGCAAAGACATTGCTTTACTTACACATCACTGGTGGACTGAAGAGTGTGCAATACACCCGGATGCATAATGGTCTGTGTGTGTGTGTGTGTCTTGTCTCTTGACAGCATGCTTAGTGGACTATTTCCATCCATGCGTGCATGGTGATGGACAACATTGCCACAGAGAGTCAGCTCTTTGCGCTGCATATGAACCTTGTTCACTTCAGTAGACTGTTTAGTGAAAGGTCTCTTAACTTCAGTGACACGGTGAAGGTTGATAGTGGAACCCTTGAAAATTCTCCTATAGAGATACATGGGAAAGTTAAAAAAAAGTCTTTGCAAAGATAGTATATTTTAGTTATGATTGTGTTAATAAAATAACAGTTTTACTGGTAGCCAGTGGCCTTTTCTGTTTGTTTGTCCGTGTAATAAAAGTTACAGTTATGCCTACATTACATAATGTAGAGTGTGGGTAAGCCTTAAGCTTCTTACTGTAAAATCTGTGTGGAGTCATATTTGTCCTGTTTAACCGTGTCCCAAAGATATGATAGCTAAGAAGAGATTTTTTTCTTTCTTTAAAAAATGTAATAATGCAGCATTATATCCTATCTAGTTTTCTTTTTAATGACATTTACCTGTACAGATATGCCATTGTGTGCCACAGTGTGATGGAAGGCTCAGTTATGTTGTTGTAATGACCGATGTTTTAAACTCTGCTTCTTTTCCTCTGTATCTTTGTTTGTTGTCAGATGCATGCATTTCAGTAATATTTACCACAACACCCATAGTCCTGCGCTCATGAGTGTTCGCCTGTGTTTTTCTTTGGTCTGACGTGGTTGCTTAACAGCCGATATCCACAGACTGCATGACTGCTGAAAGGCATTTAGAGTCAGTCTGTCTGGGGTACTTTGATCTTAAGTGTCCATCTCAGAGAATCTGTAAAATGCTCTATAGATGTTTACGATGACTCAGAGTAATTTTAGCCTAAAATACACATTGATGGAAAGCACTGGAAAATGGATATATCTTTACGGAGGTCAGGTGGTCACATAGAGCCTTGTATCTACAAATTTATACTCTCTGAATAAGTGTTGACTTGTTGCACCCAGCCATAAGTCTCATTTTTCCAGTCTTTCTCAAACATTATGAATCTCTCGTTCATGTTGCAGTTTTTCGTCGTTTCTGTTTCATACTTCAAACACAGTCTTGGTCATATGGTGTTAATTAAAAGTGTTTGTGTCACAGTGAGGGTGACGTTTGACCACTTGGATGTAACCTCTAGGTGAACATTGTTAAGAAAGAAAGAAAGAAAGTGTACTTTATTGATCCACGTGGGGAAATTCCTCTCTGCATTTAACCCATTCACTCAGTGAAGCAGTGGGCAGCCATTGGGCGCCCGGGGAGCAGTGTGTAGGGACGGTACCTTGCTCAGGGGTACCTCAGGGTAGCTGTTCAGGGGAATCGAACCCCCGGCCTTGCGATCATGGGGCCACCACTCTACCTACTGAGCTATCCCTGCCCTACAGGGATAGCTACATTGTTAGTAAATTTGAAGAAATTCCTTAAAGATGTCCAACTCATTCCTACTGGAATGGGGCATACGGACAGACAGGCATGTGTGTATTGCATTTAAAGATGAAAAAATCCAGAAAATATGATAGTCCTGTTCTTCATATTCAGCAACAGCAATGTACAAAAAGTAAAATATTGCTGGGATGGGATAGCAGGGGAGAGGCAGAGAGAGAGAGGGAAGAGGAGAATGCCTAATAGAGATATATCATTACACTGTTATATGTGTAATCTATTGTGCTGTCATTGAACAGCAGCAGCATGGGTTTGGCAGTAGGCCACGCACACACACAGACACACACACAGACACACACACACACACTTACACACAGACACACGCACATGCTGTGCCTCCAGTTGGGCAGTAATAGAGGGTGTGAGTGTATTAGTCGCTACAGTCCAAGTGTTAAGTGCTGGCCTGGTGTGTGTGAGATCGATGACAGCCGGCCCCTCATTCTGACACACACACACACACTCACACACACACAAACACACAAACAAACACACACACACACACACACACATCAGACACTGTGACACATAGCCTGAGGTCAGGGGTCATACACAAACACCTCAGTCTCTAAAACGCACTCAGATATCTCTCTGTATTTCTGTGTGTATGTATCAAAAACACTTTATATGTCTATAACACACACATTCACACACTGCCATACATATACTCATCTTGTGACCGTGGGGAGGGGCCTGCTGTCAAGCACCGGTGGTCCATCGATACTCTGGCAGAGCACTAATGCCTGCTGTCTGCTGATGGACACTGGCCTGCCTCCAGGGACCATTAGACTCACTGGGACACAGGCAGACACACAAACGCAAATCAGTACACTAACATGAAACACATAAACAAACCTAGTACTCTCATGAACCCACGAAACATAGCGTTTTCATACAAAAATAAAACAATCTGCATGTAAAATACATACATACACATGTTTTTTCAATAATATTATAATGCACTACGCAGCTACACATGGAGCAGTAGTGAAATCTGCTTCAAGGGAATGTGAAATAAGGCAAAAACAATGACACAATAATTATAATTGTTAGGCATAAGACATTATACACGTGGCTACTATAAGGACACTTCACTATTACCTAATTGGGCTCTTAATACTATGTTCATGAAATCTGGGTGATGACCAAATAAGGATAGTCACCAGTATAAGGGGGCAAAATGAGATTCAGGGAAAGGTATTCCCAATGTGGATATTTCCTGTTTTGGGGAACTTGAACCAAAATAATTTTGATGGATGAATGGCATAAAAACCGTTCCTTTTCAACCATATCTCTTATATTGAATCTGGCATCTTTACGTTGGATCTAAAATGACTTTTCCAAAGTTTTTCTGTGTAGGTCTCTGGCAGTACTCGTCATTTCCTGCACTATATTGCTAGGAGTCTATAATCCCAATGCACAATCCTCTTTTTTCCTGTCCTGAGCTGGGCAGTAGGGTCACGAGGTCATCAGTGTTCACATGGCTAAAAATCATCATAGTGCTGCAGGTTCAAGTGCTATGTTCTTATCCTTTGCCTTGCTAGCCATCGAACTGCAATCCAGACACCATTAGTGCTACTCTTCTCTACTTTACTGTGGCTATTTGGTCCTTTTCTTCATTCTCGTTTTCAGACCCTTCATTTTTGTAGCTCCCTCAGATTCATCCAATTGAACACACTCTCACAGATCAGTATTACTCACTGAGTGTCAAGCTCAGCACCTTTTTAGGTGAATTAGCTGAACAGCATACGCGCTGAAGTGTGTGAAAGAGAAGAAGATGAGAGAACAGATGCCTGGGAGGCCCTAAAGTGGATGAAGTGCAGTTGGTTGGAACTCTCTCGGTGCAAATCAATTATCTGTAAAGCTGTATGATAATCAATACACGAAAAATTGATTTAACAAACCAACCTCCGTGTCACTAAAAGGACCTATTTTTGTTATTATTGTTCTTCCTTCCGTCGTCTTCGTCCCTCTGTCAGCCGTGTCCCAGAGCGTGTAACAGTTACATCTCTGTAGAAAAATATGTTAAATCAAAGTGAAATGAGGAAAATTTAACAACAGCTTTTTTTTCAAACATGTGAAATTGTTTTAGTTTGAAGGGCAATAATCTCCACGCTCTGCCGATCCGTAACTTTTAAAAAATATTTTCTTTTTAGTTATATTACATATTCAGCAGCCTTTATTAAAATCAAAGAGTTATACTTAATAAACATCACAAAACAGCATTGTTATTTGATTCAGTACTCTTCTATGAGTTCCTCATTATGCCAGCTAATTACTACTCAGCACTGTAACGGCCTTTGTTTTATTGGCTCAGCACAATAAAAAGGCATCCCTTGAGCTCAGAAAGAAACAGTCCCATAATAACTAGGGGAAAAGCAAGAAATAATAAAGCCTTTGATGGTGTTTGGAGTATGTCCATATTAGATGAAAAAAGCAATAATTAGAGTTGATAGAGATTTATGGCACATAAGCGACTTGATGTCTTCTGAGATTTATGTGTATATGTGACTGCTGTGTTAGTGGAAGCCAATTTTTTTTCCTTTCTGTCCCCATGCATGTTTTTTTTGTTTTGTTTTATTTATTATGGGGAAAAATAAAGTTGTCAGCAAGAACCAGGAGGAGAGTTGCAGAAGACACAAGTCTGTGAGCAACACAGAGGCGAAGAAAAAGTGAAAGATGATGAGCCAGAAAGCAGTGAAAGGACACCTTGAAAGAGAGAAAAGAGAGAGATGGGTCCTGACAGGAGAAGGGGACTGTCTGTAGATTTGCCTGCATCAAATCCAGGCGCCTGCGGGCATCATCACAGTACAGGCATATACACACACAGATATACACACAGATGCACAGTGATAACCCATCAGCACTGGCCAAGTGTTGTTTAATCCAACCTGACTTGCACTCGACAGAAAAAGCAAATTCACTTCCACTCACAGTCTGAAAAACGGAGCGCTCTTCACATAAATGGCAGCGCTCTGAATTACCCCGTTTATATGTGTGTGTGTGTGTCTTTGTGTATGTGTCTGTGTAGCTCATGTTTTTATTTTTGGGATGTTTTTTTTTTCAGTGTGTCTGTGCGTGTGTTTACATGTATTGGTGGTGACAAGCTCTTCAGCAGTACCCCCTTCATTGTGTGACAGGCAGATAGCTAGGCTGCTCTGCTCCCTATTGTTTGGGGGCTGTCATCAAACCCTGCTTGTACAGCCAGTTATACAGCCCGCGCGCGTGTTTGTGTATGCATGGGTGTGTGGGAGACAGAGTTTGCTCTTTGTTGGTCTTTCTCATCTTCACATGTGCTAATGCATGCACCTGAACCTATTTGTGTGTTAATGAGTGCATGGATGCACCATGTGCACAGGTGAGTGTGTTGGATTTGTTTATGATGGTGGTGCAGTGAGAAAAAGAGGAGGAAAATCAGCACCGACAAGCCATTGTTTAACAGACTTATATAGTTTGGCTGGAGCACTCTACTGTACTCCCCTCTCCTCTCCATTGTTATGTGACTTGTCATTAAGCCCTTGTTGCCCAGTCAAAATGTGCAGGAGTGCTTGTTAGGCACAGCGCTGTCATTTGTGGAGAGGAGTAGGTGAGCCTAGCACACACACATGCACATGAACACACACAAGCAGAGGTACAAGAGGGCAGAAGCACAGAGTGGGTACTGCAGATGTTAAAAATTATTTTTGCTCAATATCTATGGTGCTCGATGTATTATTAACATTCTCATGTAATGCTGTTAAAAAAGGCACGAGCTGTGTTGATGAAATTAGAAGTCCTGCATTGTTGAAAGAGTAAAGGAGAAAATTCCACACAGTTTTTGGAAGAATAAAAATTTTTTTTTTTTTACATAAGAGGTGGAAACTAGAAGGAAAATCCTGTGACTGTGACTGTTCTTGAATGAAATGAATGCAAATAGAAATTAAGGATATTCTTTGGTATTCAAAGTTGGGAAATAGATTTTAAAAAAAAAACCCAGAGATCAGTTTTTATTGTTTTGTGTAAATTATTGCTCAAAGAAGAATTGTATGCATCTTTTTATATTACATTTGAAAGTCCTGTTTTAGTTTAACTATGAGAAAAAAAGTGCAGTTAAGGATGTTTGTTGTAATGGGGCTAGATTTATGCTTCTTTGAAACAGTGGTCATATGCAAAGAAAAGGTGCTTGCAGGAAGTGGCCCACTTTAATGTTAACAATAAGTCAACCTAAAGGAATTTGCACATATTGTGCTCATTTGTTTTTTTTCACAGCCTTGAAAAGCACATCACAAACATAGGCACAGACATATCTCTAGATATCACCACATCACCACGTCTTGGGTGGGAAGTTTAAACACTTCCATTGTACAATAAAACACTGATCGACATGATCACCTGCAAAGCTGGACTCATCAGGACAGATTGACAAGCAGGCAGGCAGACAGACAGTTCAGTATCCTTTTCTAGTTTATTTCCTGTGTCAGGAGGGGACAAGGACAAACAGGTGACATCACTTCCTGCTGAGGACAATCACACAGGAACGGGTCAGGAGCCTCCAGAAGTGCCGTCATTGCCATAACAACCTGACTGACACGCACACACAAACGCAGAGGCAGTCGCACACATATACACAGTCTGACACTATTGTTAGCTCCTAGCTGCTCTGTTTATTGATATAATTTTGAAGCATTGTGCATTTCTGTCTGCGTGGCTGTCTTTCCCGCAAATTCACTTCCTTTATGCTTTTCTGTCTGCCTCATATTTTGGTTGGATACATTGTGAATTTGGTCATATCGCTCTAATTCTTAAGCTTAATCCTGCAAAACAGTTAAACATTTTCGGTTTTTATAAGGCGTTCTCTTAACTTGCGAATTCAAGTTGTGTTATTTAAAATGAACTCCCCTTAAAATTCTACTAGGAACAGTTTCTGTCATATTTCTGGCCTGGACATAGAAAGGAGGCTGGTCTCCAAGTATTCAGCTACACTTGAAACCCCAGAACTATTCCAATTGTCTTCAAACCACGTCTTTATTGATATATACTAAGGTGTCAAAACTCGTCACTACAAACAGGCGGGGTCGCCAAATGTCATCTTTATGTGGGGAATGAGTTAACCATCTAAAAGTGTTGCCGTTTGAAAGACATTTTAACATCTGAAATATTTAAACTATGTTTACAAAACATGCCTGGAAGTAACTAAAGTCTGTCTGATACTAAGCATTTATCTCTATCACAACCTCTGTCTCACCTCTTTTAAGTTGTGTTAAATAACAAAAAAAACAAAAACATGATTGAATAGTATGAATGAATTGTAATCTTTTGAGATTTTTTTATTTTTTTTTGCATTGAAGGGTCACTTATTCAATCATAAGACTCAGTACAAAACCATCAAAACATAAGAGGTACAGTAACATGTTTACTACTGCGTACATCAGTTTGGTATTTTACAGTTATCTGTCCAATGGAAAAAAAAAATGAAGACCTTGTGGAAGTAGTTGGATGAGGCTTCTCATGGTCACAGTGCTGCTCCTTGTAGCTGCAGTACCTCTTCTTTCCTGAAGGTGGGAGCAGTGGCTGCAGTTTAATAGCTCTGGTAGAGGAAGAACTACAGCGCAGGCAGAGCAGCTCCTAAAAACGGTGGACTTTCCTTGTTTGAGTAAGAACAAAACACGAAATTCAAATATTGTGCAAATAACTGTGGTTGTTTATTTCTCTATTAATAAAGTTTTACTTATGTAGCTGAGGTGTAATGTAATGGCTATAATAAAATGTAGTTTTGTGTTTGTTTGTTTTTTATTAATTCTTTTTGACTGCAATCTCTTTTATTTTCCCACTGGTGAACTGTATAGAAAAGGGTACAGTAAACAGTTGATTACACATTGCCACTTTCCACAGATTCGCCTTGATGTGTGCTCTTATGTGTGCGTTAATTGATTGTCCCATTGTTACGGATTGTCTTGTGGTTGCCATCAGTCAATAGTGCCAGGTCTTAGTATTCCTGAGTGAGATCAGAACAAGTAGGGAGAAAGAGGAAAGATATCGATCAGGTATGATGTACATCAAGTTCCAAGTTTACCTGACTTCCAAAATGCTGGCATCATCACCGCAGCACACCGCTGATGCCCCCTTCTCCTCTCACTTTCTTCCTGCCTCCTTTCCTCACTGTCCTTTTGTCTCAGCTGTGTGGATTTTGTGTGTGCGTACGCATGCTTGAGCTGCAGATAAAGACTAAATTGAGCTGTTTTGATTGTTCAGTCAGAGCGCCCACAGCACAAGGCCCCTCGGCTAAGGAGCGCGCGCACACACACACATGCACACACTCCTTCACGTTGAGCCCTGTTCCAGTCACTCTGCACTTGTTCCCCAATGCTTTTTTTATTAAGTGTTGTTGGCAACAGCTGGGAAAATTCTTGTGATTACGAGTCAGAATAACTTTCTGTCCATGGAATGAGGCGGGCTATTTGTTAACACCAATCTCTGAAAATTAGTCCTCTTTCGTGCCTTCATGTTTCACTAACACTAATCAAGGTTTACATGTCTTGCTTTTCGGGGTTAGATTAGCTCTAGGCCTCACTATAGGGATGTTGGTTTGTTCAAAGTGACATGAAAAGGAAATAGATTTTAAGATTTAGCTAAACGAGTTTGTATTTCGTTAGTTTTCAGTTTTCAGGAATTTTGTAATTAGTTGGATAATTTAATAGATTACATTCTTATGAAATGTATTTTCATGTAGCGGTGTCAGCCACTAAGGCTCTTCATAGATTCACTATACAAGTATAAGGTAAGCATTAGCCCTGTGATAGACCCTGTGGCAGCTCCACTCTTCTTGTGACCCGGAATTGGATAAGGTGAAAAAATACATGCAACATAACAAACCAAAACAACAAAAGAACAGACTTTGGTGCATGCAATAACAAGCTCTAGGTCACAAATCTACCTACTAAAAGGCAGAAAGCTTGGCTGTATTACACACTATTTCCGCTGGACCTGAGTGGGTAGACCCACAATTGTTTTTAAATGAAAATAAAACACAAGGAGTGCCATCATAGTACTTAGCAGAGGTCTCCTATGGGAATCCCTCTCCTCATATATTAGATTTAAAGAGATACATTGGCTTGTCTCTTTTCCCGGGAATACGTATTTGTTGATTTGAAAGGGACTGAACCTGAACCAGAGTCCAGTGATACCATACAATTATGCAAATGCACACTTAAAAACAAACTGCACGCAAACGGTTTGGCAGAAACGCTTCAGGAGAGTGAGAGGTGTGCACGTGTGCACATGAATGCTGGCATGCAAAAACAAATGCACTGGACATTGTTCTCAGCCTGCACAGACACACAAAATACACACACTCCTGGGATGATGTCTGGCTAGGTGGATAAAGTAGTGCTATTGTAATTCGATAGATGGCTTTCCCTAAGATAATCTTCCTTAAACAGATGATCATTTTGGGAGTAGATTTGATTGATGTGGGACGGGCAGAGAAACAACAAGAAAAAGAGACAGAGAATGTTATTCTAGTCTCTCTCTCTGTGTGTGTGTGTGTGTGTGTGTGTGTGTGTGTGTGTGTGTGTGTGTGTGTGTGTGTGTGTGTGTGAGTGAGAGAGAGATGAAAAATGAAATGGGTATGCATGGCGAAGAACATTATTTTATACCATCTTGACTCCAACTTATGCCCAAATTGTGACTTTTCCCTGTTACTGTGGCTCTGTTATCTTTGTTCATCTGGCCAATCACTCTCTTATTTAATTTTATGTTTTAAGAAAAATGATTTCTTTCATATAGCATCTGATTGTGTGGGTCTAAATGCACATTTGCGTTTGACTCGCATCACTTTGCACTGACCTGTTTGCAAAACTGCAACATTAGCACACAGTACCTCTTTTAAACTCTGACCCATAAGACAATTGTAACACTGGCTCTCAGCCAATATGGGAAAAAACAGTGTTGGTTTAATTCAGGCGTTAGCAGTCGTATCCATTGGATGTGATTTATTAGGAATTGGCTAAAATACAAACTAGGAAATATTAGCGAATACTGTAAATGCAAATTTTCAATACATCAGATCAGACATTTGCTGGGTTCCTGGTACAAAGCTCATGTGATGCCAGATTAACCCAGTGTATGGGTTGTGCAGTCTGATATATGCATCTGCTACTAAAACAAAACGCCACTGAGTATTTAATATATAGTAATACTGTGTAATTCCAGTATTTACTCCTTGTTGTATCTTTACATGATAGTTTTGAGTTTGTAAACATTTCTTCCTAACATTTCATCCTCCTTTTTTTTTTTTTCAAAGCTGCAGGATGACTTTGGTGCACCAACTTTGCACCCCTCTGTCTTCTTCCTCATCAGCGTCTCTGGGCCTGAACTTCATTTTCTAACTACTCATCCCCTTTTCCATCCTTCTGCTATTCCAAATGGCCTTTGCAGAAACATGCAGATACTGGAGTAAAAAAAAAAAAAACAAACCTTTGAAACTCCTTTCTTTTGCCCACTTCCAACTGCAGTGTATTTTGTGCTTTTCTCTCTTGCTCTCGTTCCCTTGCTTTCTCTCTCCCTCTCCCTCTCTGTGCTCTTGTTCCTCTTTCCCAACATAATCCTCCGCTCAAGCCCCTAGGTTGCCGTAGAAACATCAATAACATTCCTGCTTGACAACATCTTAGTGCATTAAAGTGGTCGTAGGGAGACCTGGCCCAACAGAAGCACACACAGAGTTACAGACACACACACTGTAACCCATGAGCAGGATTCCTGTGAAAATGGCAACCAATAGGCCACCTAAATATGTGAGAAAAACAAGAAAGCTCATGTAGAATACTACAATACTACATGCTCAAATAAACTATATGATAGAAACCAGTAAGGTAGTTTTAAGGATCGAGGACAGGAAAACCTTTTCAGTTTGAGTTCACAATTTATTTTGGGTTAAAATGTTGATCAGTGATTAGTAGATATAAAAAATAATCTGACTGAACTCCTCCACATTCTGAGCTTATTGGCATCTCTAACTATAAAATGTTGGATATATATTAAAAATGAATTTCTAACTATATTTGAATTTTCTGTGATATTTTATTACAGAACCAATTTATGACCAGCTGTCGGTCACAGCATTGAACTTGTTTCTTTTTAAACACTTTAATATTAACGTACACATTGCTTTTTTTTTAAATGGAGCAGTGTCTTAAGTCCCAGGTGTGTTTGAACTATGACCTTCCTATCCTATGTGTCCCAGTGAAGGTTTAGAGGCTGCAACTATTTATTATTTTTACTACTGATTTACCTGAATGGTACTGCAATTTGTCAGACGATTTCCTGCATTTACCCTCATCTGAATCCTTTTCAGTAAAACGAGGCACAGGTAAATGATTTCTTTTTGAGACGGGATCATTGAGCTAGATGCTTTCTTAGCGTTTCTGAAGAGGATATGCGTGCTCGAAGAAGAGTCTGTGGGAGTGACAGTATCCACTAGAGTCCACTCTCGGCTTAGAGTAACATCACTTTCTGTTTCTCTCTCTCTGTCACTTTCTTCCCTGTCTGTCTCTCTTCCTGCCTCCCTCCCTTTCTCTCGCTTAGTCCATCTCAATTAATACGCTCCCACCTCCCTTCGAGGGCCTATTATACATTAGCCCTCTAAATCGAATCTCATGGAAATTGCCAGGGAGACGAACGCTGCTACTTTGACTGACACACTGCTGGATTTGTATTCAGCGCAAAGAACAGCCGGGCACCTACACATGTAAAATTACATACACAGCGCGTGAACACACTTGAGCAGTTACCGAACATGAAAGCGAGCAGTTTGGACACCCAAACACATACTCACATAGGTGTGCTTTTGAATAGTCAAAGATTTAAAGATAAATATATATTTATTTATAAATACACATACATGGGGCAGGAGCTACAAGCGCACATAGGTGTGTTTGTGTGTGTGTGTTTGTGTGCGATGTGATAACGATGCTCTCTTGTGGTGACAGTGGCTGCAGATTGGACAGACCTGTCATCATCCCAGTCAAATTATTCTGATTGGCTGCTGATTTCCTGATGGAGTCCCTCTGTGTGTGTTATGTGTGTTTTGCTGTTTGATTGAGAGCCCGTGTGGTTGCATTCTTGCATATGGGAATTGTGTGTGTTGTGTGATTTCTTGACGGAAGCCCCGTTTCATCATCTGTTGCAATTCCCACCTGTCTCCACAGTGGTTGTGCTGTGTCTAATCACTTGATGTGATTTGTGTTGGTAAAACAACGCACCTTCCTCTGATGAGGGCCTGCCCCCCAGTGTGTGCATGTGTGTGTGTGTGCGTGTGTGATGAAGGCACCCTTCAGGGCGTACAAATCAACATTGTCAAGATCCCGCTGTCCGATTGAGACAAACCTTTTTGTTTGATGCACACATACTCAGAAGCACACACACACACAGAGGCTCTGAGGCCTTGCAAAACAACATAAAATTGTCTTATGAATCAATCAGGACACTTTTTTTTTTTTTACCTTCCTCCTCTGTATCATTTATGTTGGCAAATTCTTCTCTCTGTCCCTCTTACGCACACACCTTGTGAGTGCCCTAGTCAGACAACCACATAATGGGCTAAAGAGGTACATGAAACAAATGGTTTTCCAGTTAGCTGCCTCACTAATGCTAACAGGACATGTCACACAATAAGAAGAATAAGAAAGCGGGTGAGAAAGATAAGGAGGGAAAGTGGAGTTGGGAACGCTATTTATGTAGGGACAGATAGGAACCGAGACAGACAGTGTTGAAAATATACACGGACTGGTGGCATCGTTAGGTACATCTGTTCAGGTGCTTGTAGGTGCAAAATTCTAATCAGCATGACAGCAGCTCAATGGATTTAATGTTGTAATCATGGTCAATGTGACCTGCTGAAGTCCAAAACCAATGATCAAGAGGCGGGTTAAGTGACTTGAAACATGGCATAATTGTTGGTGTCAGATGGGCTGGTTAACATCAGCCAAGAGCTGATAATTCAACAGGAGGTTACTTACAGGGAATCAACGAAGAGCAGAGGACCTGAGGGAAACACCAAGGAAGACCGCTGCAACAAATCAGGATAACGAGACAGGGGGAGTAAAACTCAATATTAAGCACACGAGACACACGACTGTCAAAAAAAACCAGGAACTAACAAATACTTAGACCAGAACTAAGATAAATAAACTTGACAGAACTAAACAGGGACACAACCGGGGAGACAGAAAAGTAAAAACAAAAACAAAACAAAACACGGAGACTGAGTCAGATGCTAAAACACAAGGGAAGGAGGAATAGTCAGGTATGAAACCAAAAAACAAAAGACTCTAAGAAAACTCTTAGGTCAAAGACTCATAAGAGGCTTCTGCTCTGACCCCAGTCTGCAACAACCACCTCTTCCCCCCATCCCTGGTGGACTCCTCCTTCAGTATATGGGCAAGAAAAGGTATCAAATGTTTTCATGACTTCTTCAAAGATAACATTTTTCTCAGCTTTAGTGAACTTTGTTCTTTGTATGATTTGCCCTCGTATCATTTGTTCCGCTACTTTCAAATAAGACACTGTGCATCTTCTATCTGGCCAGAGTTTCCAAGTCAGCCTCTCAAGCCTTGGTGGGAAGACTTATTCCAGTTGAAGCCTCACAGTAAGGCTCTAATATCACAAATCTATACTTTAATTATGGCATCGGGCAATTACTCAACCAAGAAAATTGCCTCGAGTTGGGAACAGGAACTGGGTCTTCAGTTTGTTGAAGGTTACTGGGACAAAGTAATTGACAGAATTCATTCTTCAGCCTCATGTGCAAGACTCTCCCTTATTCAGTTTAAGACGGTATACAGATTACACTTCTCAACATCTAGATTATCTCAAATATACCCCACCATTCCGGACCTGTGCAACAGATGCAACACCTCCCCCTGTGATTTAACTCATATGTTTTTTGCCTGCCCATCACTTCAATTATTCTGGACTTTTTATTCTGAAGTGCTCTCTCATGTTTTGAGTGTCACTCTCAAACCATGTCCACTAGTTGCCATTTTTGGTGTTTCTGAGGACGCCACCCTGAACCTTAGTCGTAAGCAACTGGATATTATCGCTTTCACTTCACTGCTGGCACGGCGTCGAATTTTGCTGTCTTGGAAAGCTCCTCACCCTCCAGCCCGATCACGTTGGCTGGAAGATGTTATGTTCTTTTTAAAAATGGAGAAAATAAAATTTAGACTCAGAGGAAATGTTAATAAGTTCTCACAGATGTGGCAGCCTTTTATCACTTACTTTAACTCGTTGAAAACACTTACAATAGACTAAACTTTTGTACCACAGGGTTCCCTTCTGTTATGGTTTTGGGAGGGAGTTGATTTTTTTTAAATTATTTTTTTTTTTTTGTTTGTTTTTTTTGTTGTTTTCTGTGCGTGGGTTGTTGGGTTTTTTTTGTTTTTCTTCCTTTTTTTTTTCTTTTTTCTGTTTTATTGTTATCATCCGAATTTCAATGGCCTAATTTGTTTTGATATATGTCTTTATATCGGTTGATACTTGCTGTATTGGGCCTGATATGTTAAATTACATGTGCAAAACTTTATAAATAAAGAGGGGGAAAAAAAAGACTCATAAGAGAACTGAAGACAATACAGAATCATGAAACAAAAATGATCAAAAATACAAGGCTAAAGAAAACTCAAAACATTCCCAAAACTCAAAACCCTTGACAAATGGTCAGACTGCTTTGAGCTAAGAGGAGGACAAGGGTAATTTAGATGACCACTTGTTATAACCAAGGTACACAGAAGTGTATCTCTAAGTGCGCAACACATCGAAACTTGAAGAAGATGTGCCGTGTATCAGTAGTTCAGGCTGGTGTTGTTGGTGGAGATGGAGATATTTCCTTGACACCCTCCTTTGGTACCAAAGAACAGCAGCTCAATGGATTTAATGTTGTAAACGTATTTTTAATGGAGAAAGGTGACAGAATTATTGCTGAGAAAAAAGTATTTAATGAACAAGGACTAGATATTTAAAGTAACTAAACCACTAACACCAATAAACTGTATAGGGTACTCTAAAGGGGCTAGTGTTATTTTGAATGGCAGTTATGTACTACAGCGTCAAATATACCAGTGTGTAGTTAGTAGGGGTGGTAGCACCAAAAGCCACAAATTTGTCAGCTGGAAGACAGCATTTTGTATCCTTTTGGTGAGCTTTGTGTATTTTAGTTTTGTTTTTATTCACTGTTTAGTTTCACTTTCTATTTGTTAGTAAAGTCATTTAAATTATGGTTTGAATGAGAGCACAGACCATCACAACATTAATCCTCCAATTCGAAACATTTCACTTAAAAGTACTCAGCGCATTTAGAAGTGACATAAAGAGGTCCTCCCATTGTATTATTGTAGCAATCAGTGCCTTACATGACCACTGCCAAAAGACAGCTCATGTGTATCTCTGACACGCCGTTATTTGACACACCCTGTGTTTACAATTGATATCTTATCAATCGTATAATTCCTGAGTACTGACTTAATTTCTTTTATAACAGAGTAGATCCAGTATTAGACTGGAGGCCGAAACTGAAGTTTTGTTTAGTAATTTTTCCATACATTTTGATCTAAATAGTTTGTCCAACAAATGTGCAGAGTTGTTGCACATAAGGACTAAATTGCATTAAAGACTGAAGGACAGCAGGGACAAGAAATAAGACAGAACAAGACAAAGGCACAGGAAGTTAAAGAACATTCCACCTTTTCTGCACCCCCAACCTCTTTCCTACCCTTACATCCACATTTCACCCATGAGACTGTGTTGCCAATCTGTGCCAGGCTGTGAAACATTAGCGCCATGCAATATTTAACAGGACTAAGTCAGGCTTTTAGGCTCAGATGGGTGTAGACTCTATATGTTTAGAGGCAAGCCTGTAGCAAGAACAATCTGATTAGCTGACATGCTAGAGCTTTCATTGCTCAGTGTTGGTGTGCAGCTGCGTATGTTACTTTTATGTGTGCATATTCTTAAAGTGTATGTCTGCCATCATGAAAGAATCTGTCCTTTTCAACCAATATGGGGTTGAAAAGTCCACGACACAGAAATATGTTGAATGAGTTGTTGAGAATAGCAGCTGTGTTCGTCACAGAAGTTGCTTCTTTATTTTCCTATTTCAATTCTTCTTTTTCATATTCAAGTGTGACCCGTTGTACGCATTCAAAAAGAAGTGACGATGTTAAAGTGTTTGTGGAAGCGGGAGCTGAGGTTCTTCCACAGGTTTTGTGTCATGTGCATGCAGAACCACAAACAAAGAAGATTCTTCCCTCCTGCCATATCACAAGGCGCTGTGTGTCTTCCTTGAACAATAACCCACCACAAAAGAGAGAAAAAGCTTCCAAAACGTTGCACTGTACAGCAAAGGACTCTCACATTAAAAGGTATATGTACACTCCAGAACATAAGAAAATAACAAAAAAATTTAAATAACTTATTCTGTTGTTGCTTTAGCTGTAAACAGAGAGCTGAAGATTTTAGCTGGTTCTTTGGGCAATGACTGTTTCTGCCTGTTTTTCTTTCTTTCTTTTCTTTTTCTTTTTTTCTTTCTTGCCCTCATTCTCTCTCCTCCTGAAATACTCCAATGGAAGTACAGAGAATAAGCAAATGAGGTTATGTTGGAGAAATTTTGAATATGCAGTGGTCCCTCGCTATAACGTGGTTCGTCTTTCGCGGCCTCGTTGTTTCGCAGATTTTTTTTCTTTGTGCAATTTTGAATGCTTTTTTTTTTTTTTTTTTTTTTAAACAGCGCATTGTGTTCTGCATCCTGACTGGCTGTAGTCAGGATGCCTTCAGCTTGTCAAATTTACATAAATCTTCGATCGTTAGCAGTGTGACTCTGAAGTTCTGTACTGTATGTCTGTAAGCTTTCTCCCCAACAAACACAACAATGTCGATGAAACGTTTTGCACCGTCAGAGGCAACCGCGGGAGGCTTTGTTTTCATTCTATAATACTGGACTTATTTTTCTACGAAAGAAAAATAAGTTGAAGTTGAGAAAAGTGTGAAAATGTTCATGCCTGTCTGAGAAAAGCGTATAAATACTTGCATTTCAAAGGTTCTTTAGCTTTTCTTATGATAGGTGTATACAAAAAAAAGAACATCCAAACACACCATTTTCATTTCTCCACTTTTTCTAAAGTCAGCTGATTTCAGTTTGTGTAAATGGAGAAGAAAAGTTTTGAAATCATTTGTAAATTTTTGAGGAGTAGAAATATTGAGCCTGCTGCACTGAGCTGTGGCCGCAAGGTGGTTGGTGCCTGTTGTAGTGGTAACCCCCAGAACCAGCTGGTGGACACCAGAGGTGAAGGGAGTCATCAGGCTGAAGGAGTTCTGTCTGGTGTGGTTAGCCTGTAGGACTTCGGAGGCAGCCGATGGGTACTGACAGTTCAAGCAGAACTCTGCTTGGGTGGTGGCTGAAGCAAAAACTCGGGTGTGGGAGGAGTTTAGTGAGGGCATGGAAAAAGGCTTTCCGACTGTCTCTAAGCATTTCTGGCAAACCGTCAGGTGACGCAATAAAGGAAAACTGTCAAATACTGCTGACTGCAACTGAGGATATTGTTGGGTGATGGGAAGGATACTTGGAGGACCTGCTTAATCCCACTGACATGTCTTCTGTAGAGGAAGGAGTCTATGGATGGCTAATAGATGTATGGATGGATGGAATATGGAGGTTACTTATTTTTATTGCATGAAAGGACAAAAAGGCACAATAGTAAAATGCAAACTGAATCCTGGACAAAAGCAACTGCAAACACAATATTGGCTGTTAGCAAACATCTGCATGGACACATGCTAACAGAAAGATAGCGAATAACCCAGAGTGATGTTAAAGCTGAGTATATGCTGATCTCAGACAGGCAGTAAGATCCTGGACGGCAGTGATGAGCAGTCAGGCTTGTAGAATTGTAGCCTCCATTTATATCAATGTTTCTATAGTAAAATGATAGTGGCGATCACTTTGAAGCATCTTTAGGTGGATTTTGAACTTTACTTTGTGTTCATACTTAAACATCAGAAGAAAAATGGTCTTCAAGGATTTTTGTCAGTGTGTGGGAGTGTAGCCTATAGTTTATATTGTTCACTGTTAGTTCTGCATTTCTGGCTGTCTTGGGATGTAACATAACAGTAATGTTAACCACTAGTGTAACAAATTATTCTCTCCATGTAATAATTAAGTAACGTTATGAGTAACAACTCCAATACTGGATAGCAACGATTAGTCTACCATTTGTTTACTTTATTCGGAGAAAATTAAAAACATTTAAAACACCGCAATTTGCCCTGTTTTCACTTTCGCTTTTCAGTAACATTATTTAAAAATGAAAAAATCTAATCAAATCACTGGCTGGCTGATAGATGATTTTGTTAAGTTGACTGGGTTGGTTTGGTTCTTTGCTTGATACATGTCACAGAAATAAAGACAAAAACACACACGAATGTTTGAAGGCATTATCTTACAAGCGTGTGAGCTAAAAATATAATAAGCATTTTACTATATACACGATCTCCTACAAATGATTCAACTTAGTTACATTTGATTTATGTAGCCCAACTTGACAATAGTGTTCTTGAGGTCCTTCATATTGTGAGGTAAAGACCCAACACTATTTGAGATGAAGACCCAATGATCACACAATCTCCTGTTAGCAAGCACTTGACAACAGAGGGGAGAATAAACCTCCTTTTAACAGGAAACCGGTGCAAGGACGAGCAGCTATATGCCCTGACCTGTTGTAGGATGAATGCAAAGACATGAGAGAAATTCAGAGCACTGGCAAACAATAGATATTACTAGTATATTACTAGACTGATGCATCCGAAGAGACAACGCATTTTCTTCTCTGCTCTTTGCCCCTATTTTTAAAACTAGCCATTCTCATTTTTACTACTTGAATTGAAACTCAGTTTCTTCTATTTGATATCTTATTGTTTTCCTCTTTCCTCTTACCCTCCTCTCCTGTCTTCCTAGCCCTCCCTTCTCCTCTAAAATACAGTTCACATTTGTTTCATTCCCTAGTGGCACTTTAAATCTGTAGGAGCAGCCAGGTCCCTCTTATGTGCAGCACATACAGTACATATTTATTTTATTTTTTTTACACAATTTATCACCTATTCGCACATTTACTTGCATATATTCTTATCCCAGCGTTCTGAATTTACTGCTCTGGTAAACTGTTACAGCGACCCACGCCATCTAACCTCATGTTAATCCACCATCTGACTCCTCTCACTGCCTCTCTTTCTGTTTCTCATCCCTCTCTGGCAAACAGCCGCTCTTGAATAATTGCAGTGAAGAAGAAATTTTCAATGCATACAAGATGGGCTCTGCAGCATCTCTCTCTCTCTGCCCCTCTGAAAGTCTATCTCTTCTCCTTAATCCTACCTTGTCTAACTGAAGAGCCTGGGTTTATACACATACATACACTGTAAAAAAAAATCAATATTTAAGAGAATTTTTCTTTGAAAACTTAAACTTACTTTAAACAAATAAAATATTAGTAATAATACAAAAAGAGACTGAATTAACATGTCCATTATAAAATAATGAGAAACCTGTAATTGTGAGTGAACGTCAGACGTTTTTTTTTTTTTATTTATATGAAGTAGATTGTGATTCTGTTAAGTACTGATTAATGTATAGGATTTCTCACATTAAATTACATAACGAAACCCAAAGTACAGTGTTTTTCCTGTAATTTTAAACCCGATTTATTTCTATTAAAGCAGTGTTTGACTGTATTATTTGGTATGTTGTTTTTATACGTGTAAATATCTTTTTATTTAACATAAAGCATGCGGGAGGGTTGCTCTCTGCTCTTTTCATGATTCTAGATTATCTTTGTTTTACTGCTTTTCTGATGCTCTGCCTGCTGCTTTTTTTCTGTTCTGTTTTAACAGATTTCTTTTACAGTGCGCACACTTACATACACACACATATACACACACACACACACACACATGTTATACCTGATTTGTATGACTGCAGGATGAAATGCATAGGGAAAGAAACTTATCTCTCATTGGCACCATGTTACTTGATACACACTCTCAAACAATAATTGTTTGGTAGCACCTACTCGTATATACACTCATCCACACGTACACATACACACACTCATTCACATACATTCACAGGTCAATTGCTGTTTGTAACATTACCTTAATGAGAAGTGGTTTTTGGTATAACAAAACACTCGAGTTGTTGATCATCCACTTTGCCCATACATCTGCTCAATAGAGCAGTGTGTATCTATTTGTATCAATGTGTAGGTGTGTAAATGCAAGATCATACAATATGCTGAGTGTTTTAACACTGTCATGATTAGTGCAGTCCTGTGTTGTCAAGTGGGAGGAATGGCTTCCATGTCTAAACAAGCACAAACATAATAATGTTTACACACACACAAAAAAGCACCAACGCACACACAACACAACAATGCATCCCACGGAGAGATTTTCGAGAGGTAGAGTGTTATGCTCACTTGACAAATAATACAGACAAACCTTAACACCAGTATGCGGTTGCGCGTGTGTGTGTATGTATGTTTGCCACCACCTCAGAGGATGAAGTTAATGCGCACACACACACACACACCGACATACACAGGCACCTCACTTTCCTGTGTGTTAATCCCCCCTCCCTCCAGCTGTGCAATCATAATTTTAAAGGTGTTGTCTGTATAATTTCTGTGGATTATGTGATTAGGAAGCTATTGTGGCAGATTAATGTGTGAATGAGGTTAACCCGTGATGAAATGGCTTTTGTCAGCCGGTGCCCTCTGCAGCCTATTGCTGTGCTCTGTCCTTGTCCTTTTGTCTGTCTTTGTGTGTGTGTGTATGTGTGTGTGTTTAAGAGAGACAGGTGGAATCCAAAGCCTCCTAATCTTTAAGCCACCATATTAATTTATGATCATATGTCTTGATTTATTTTGTTAATGTAATAGATGTTAGCCTGTTTTAACCCTTAGTTCAGTTAAAGGGACAGTTCAACCTAAAATAAAATTGACATATAGCTGTTTTGCAGTTTTTGCAGATTAAAGCTGTTGAGATTGAAGCCTTCAGTTGTTTAGTTGAGCTAAATAATTCTTTCCTTGGCTCAGATAACCACAGACATACATAGTTTATTTTTGGAAATCTTAACGTGGTTGTGTCCATGACATTCACAAATGTGTTGCAAACATTGCAGCTAAGCTGAGGTTTAGCTTTTTTCAGTCAACAGTTGTAGACAGTAGGAAGAAAATTGGTTAGTAGATTTAAAAATAATGCTTACAAAATCGTTTATTCTCTTCAGTATGAACTGAGGGCCATCTAGTTCCTTTATATTCAAGAAAGGACAGAAACTCTCCAAAACTAATATCTCGAAAGCTGGGCAACTCACACCACAACAACTTGGATAAATAGCACTACAGGAAAGATGAAAAATAGATAAATTTAATTTAGGGGGTGAGCTGTCCCTTTTAAACTCGTACATCTTCTCATCCCATTTCCTATTTCCTGCCGTCTTCTACCCCTCACCTCCTCCTGCTACATTTTGACTGTGGAGAGAGGCTGTGTGACATAGACACAGCTCAGAGCAAGAGCTGTTGTTGGATCTAGATGGAGCTCTGAAGAGAGGAGGAGGCATGGCTGTGGCACAGCCTGGAGTCAGCTGTCACAAATAGAACATTTAATAGTGTCTCTCTTTCCCTCCGTCTCTCTGGAGCTGGTCTGCTGTCGGTTCAGGTCATTCCAGATAGGACTCTATCTTAGGATGATCTCACTGACAGCACCCACTTTAGACTAATCACTCCATTTAGACTGGAGTGGCCCTGGGGTGGGAGGGAGAGAGAGGAAAAGAGAAATAAAAAGAGAGAGATGACAGAGATGAACAGTTACTACCCCGCAGGAGGAGAGAAAATGAGGGGAAGAGCTGAGCGAGGGCCGTGAATGCTGAGAGAGAGAGAAGTGCCAGACATAATGAAAGAAAAAGAGAGATGGCAAGCAAGTTTATTTTAGGGCCTGTTTATGAAGCATAATAAATGTTAATTGAAATAAGGAGTGTTTTGCTAACCTTAGGGTATTTGTGAAAATATATATGTCTGAGTCTGTTTATGCAGGCCTCATCATCTGTTTGAGCTTTTGCAGTAAACAGGACAAAGAGACTGTTTTAAAGTTAACCGTCACCTAAAGTGCACTCATCGTTTCTTTGTGTTTCTTGCCATAACCAATATCAGTGTTGTTGTCCGTAATACTAATTTAGATGTGAATAGATGGGGATTTGTGCTCATTCATAAGCATTTCCTTGGTTGGAAAAACAAATAGCAATAAGAAATGTGTAGGTGTGATACAGGTACAGGTTTGGAGAAGTTGATGTAGTCTTTCAGTTTTCCAGTTCAGACATTAAGTTGGCAGCCACATAGTATTGACTAGACGAGCATGTTGTATCCAGCAGATTTCTTTGTAGTGACTGAGTCATGAAATGAAAATGCAAAGGCGTTTCTGATCAAACAAACCTGTTTCAGCACACAAATTATTATCGTTACAGTAAATTGACTTACTTGGTGATAAAGATGATCAGATCACTCAATCTCTTTACTAGATTTTCCTCTGAGAGGCTTGGATTTTATTAAGCTGCCTTTTTTCCTTTGTCCGTTCAGTCACAGTGGACAGGGAAACTGGTGGCAACCGCCCAACCTTCATGCTGTTTATTTCAGCAAACCACAGCGGTGTAAAATAAAACACATTGCTCTCTGTCTGCCTCTGTCGGAGTGTTAATTCCAGGAATACAGTAAAGCAAGGGTTTTCAGGACATGCCCCCTTATCGCCATTGTCGAGTTACACTTTGTCATTTCAGAAGGTAAAACAACAATGCAGAGAGGCTGATTTTTAATTCCTTAGTCTCTGACTGACTGCACAAGTTTGCATTACTTCCCTTTTAGAAATTGTTCATCCATGGAGTGGAGTGGCTTCAGAATACTTGCACATGCACTGCCTATTCAAAGAATTCGGCGGTCTCTGATGGAACCGTGTGTTTACTCTAGTCCAGGGTGTGTTTGTGCATGTATGGAGTCTTTTTGCTGTATGCCAGCTAATAATGTACAATAGCTCTCCCTCTCTCCCATGTGCGCCTCCTGTCCTCTCTCTGTGTGGTCAGATAACCTCAACCTGTCATTCCTCATCGTCCACCTCTCCTCTCCCATTCTTCCGTCTCTCTTTCCATCCGTTCATCCCTGGGTGTCCCTATTCACTCAGTGATAGAGTTAGTCCGACTCACAGTTGCCTTTCAATGTCGGTGAACACACACACACACACACACACACACACATATATATCTATATATACACACAGGAACACATACGCACAGACTTTGTGTTTGCCACCCATTTACCTGACTCAATGCCTCTATTCTCTGGCTCCAAATTGACCATTGGCTGGACAGATGGATGGATGACCCATGGTGGTCCCGCTCTCTACTTTTTCTCTCTCCCACATACACGCATACAGTCACAGACACACACAATAGAGGTATGCCCAAAGGGCTTTGAGAACACAAACATGTGTTCGGAAAATATTCTTTTTTTGGACTTTTTATAACTCTACCTCAATTTCCTTCTCTCTCACTCAGGCAGACATGAGCAGGATTTTGTGAATAAGTGTTGATGAACCGTTTCAGTTAAACCAATGTTGTACATTTCATTACAAATATGTGCAGGTTAAATAGTCAAGTGACTTTGGAAGTACAGTACCGTGCAAAAGACTTGAGCCACCTGTCATTTCTGTATATTTTCCTCAGAAAATGCAAAAACATTTGTGCAGCTGTTCATTGAAACAAGCGCACACATTTATGACAACAAGGTTTGTACAATTCTAAAAAGCCTGAAAGTCATATATAGATTATATGTTATCACCTACAAAGAATTTCATTGTAACTCTAAGTATAAGAGCAAAAAAACATAGACATACAACTACCAAAGTACAACAATAAGATACGTAGATGTGGCCAAATTAATATGACAGGTATTTTCCCAATGAATAATCCGTTAGTTTCCTAAAACCCAGCATCATACCCTGAATGTCCAGAAGTTCAACCCAGCCAAAGGTTTTCCATTCACAATAAGACAGTTAGAAAATTCTCCGATTTTTGACATGTTAGAAAGGAAAGGAACTGAATAACAGATGAATTATGATATAAATGACCAATTTGTTTGTTTAGTTTAGTTGTAAAAGAAACGGATGATATCATGTGTAAGCACAATGCAGAACTACTTCGCATAATATTTACAGTGTAGTTAGATCTATGGAGTGAAAAATGTACAGCATCGCTGATATACTTATGAAAGGTCTGGCCTCGGCATGGCACGCGTTTGCTGAGCTTTTGTATCATACATAACCGCGGCTTTGTCAACAGTCTGCGGGGCAGATCTCTTCCATCTCAGGTTAATCCCACAGAGAGAGAGGGATCCCAAACCTGAATATTACCGCAGCTCAAATCTCCTCACAGTCAGACGCCACTACTCACATCTCACACCTTCACACAGAGGGGTTTGCATGTCAAGATAAGTGGAAAAGGTAAAGGGAGACAAACACACTTCTGCGCAGCACACTGAATAGCAAATGCACACACGCAGGCAAAGTACATATTCGTATAAAAACATACACACGCACGGAGATAGACCCATACAGAGGAAAGCCACACGTACAGTATGAATACACACAGATGCATGCGCACGCACTCATACGCAGACACACACTGGCAGTGAAGCTCATCTGTGTGCTATCTGCTCTCTTCTCTCTGCAGTAGGCAGATAAGTGCCATAGTCAAACCAGCGAGGGAGAAACACTGTAGTAGATAGGCCCTGTAGCTGCACTCCGTATGCCCTGCGGTGGCTCTGTGCATGATTGTGTTTGGAGGGACTAAAGCAGAAATTTGCTTTAAATGTACAGAAATCATTCCTCGAGAATATCAAAATTTTATGTAAACTTTTAATATAAGTTAACATGAGAACGTAAAAGTACTTGTTAGGGTTGAGTTAACTGAATTCTGCAGTCTTCTTTATTTGTGCACAATGGAAACAAAAAATCTAAAATTATTCTTCGCACACTAAATTCAGATTTCTAGTTTAAAGGTTTGTCTTCGATTAACAATGCTGTCATGCCCTGTTCCCCTAAATTCACATTTATTCAATATTTCTACTACCATAGAAAATTAGCAAATGCTCTGATCTGTCATTTCAAGTGCTGTTGGCAAGATGAGTGATAAGACCTGAAGTCACCTTCCTCTCCTGCTATTCAGAATATTTCCACTTTAGAAATGGCTTCTTTTGACGCTACATGTCTTTGTCTAATCTGTTATGCTTTTCTTTATGGAGCCATCTCCCCCATTTCCTATTTTCCCTGGCTATTCGGATCTCCCCTCATTATTTGTATAATCATGTGTTTACTGTCTGCACAAGGATTAAAAGGATGACCCCAGACTGCTAACAACCGATAATGAGAATGAACTCTATAATAGCCAGATAACTGGTTTGCTGTTTTATGGTCTCGTTTTTGGTTTGCTTCTCTTTAGCCTATGATCTATGAGTCAACGGTTGCATGAACTAAATTTTGTTGGAATTAACACTGGCAGACTGAGGCACTGTCGTAGACTGCTGGAATGGCCTGAAACAATATGCCGTTTTTGTTTGGACCTTAGCATTTTCTATACAGCTGCAGCATCTTTGAACCTCTTTGACTTCTTTGCCAAGATTCCTGTCTGCCTCTGTGCGCTCACTCGAGCCGGTGTAGTATTGTACAGTAAAGCACTGGTCTGAAGAGCTCCATTGATCTGTACACTGACCAATAGACCCATAGACTGCTGCAAAGTCCTATGGGTAATATAAAAAGTGGCTGCAGTTTATCTCCTAGCAACATACAGTAACATTATCCTGAGGTCTTTCTTCCTCTGTGTTAGGCTCTTTTTTTCTTTCTTCTCCTTTTTTTATTTTATTTTGTTCTGCCTTCTCAGACCCAACAAACACTTGAGTAGACTCCTTTTCACTGCCACTACTCCCAGTGTGTGTGTATGTGTGTGTGTGTGTCCCTCAGGGGTCCTTGTGCATGTCCATCTCTGTGCTTTCTACCATGCAGGATAAAAGCCTTTCAGCTGTGACTGCTGCCAAATCAGCCCCTGCCACACCATTGCAACTCCACTCCAGCACCGGTTAACTATCACACTGCTGTCATTAGAGACAGAGCATGTGTGTCTGTGTGTAGGTGTGTGAGAGAGACTAGGAGAGAGAAAGAGATACAGAAGATGAGAGAGAAAATGAATAGCAGGCTCAGCAATCTGGGTCACAGGATTCAGACGACTGAGCACTAGTGATATGTTTCTGATCAGGTCCACTACAGTGGACTGTCTCAGCACTAGCTAAGAAAACACTCACACTGGACACTTTGGAGGTATTGTATGCTTTGCTATTTCCAGTAAATTTGAGAAAAAGTGCAAGTGTGTGCATTTAAAAATTCTAAAAACAGACAAAAACACTTTTTAAAATATTTTTTGGCAGTTAGTCTTTATTGGATAGGCCACTGGAGAGAGTTTTACAGGAATTCTAGGGAAAGAGGAAATGGTTTAGAGTTGACTTGAATCCTAACTCCTGCTGTAGCCTTTGGCATATGGGTGACCTGACCTCAACCAGGTAAACCACAGGAGCATCTAGAACCACAATTTTTTTACCAAAACAAGCACCAGTCCATTAGTGCTTTTGACATATGCCTGAAGAGCCAAAACCCTGCAGAAGCCTTTCAGTAAGTTAAAAAAACAAAACAAAAGATAACATCTAATGTTGAATTTGTCATACTAACAGTGTCACTTTTGTAAATATGTTTAGAGCTTTAAAAAATAGTTCCAAGAAATGAACAGCTTAAAACTATATTACGGCAAAAAATATGACACACTACAGTTTATATGTGAGTCCTCACAGTTTTCAGAGCACATAACCCTCTGCAAAAAAAATATGAATCTTTGGAGGATGTTCATAACTAAACACTTTGGCTTCATGAAAAATACCCCAAAGAGTAGAGGATTATTGTGGATTCACTCAGTGTTGAAGAAGAAACTATAGAATCAGCTTGTAATTTGCATTTCTAAAACAAATATCTGCACAAATCTAAATATGCAAAATCATCGGCTGTTAAAAGGGTACACAGACCTTCACAAGCTGTTGCACCTGGCTGATTGAAAGGAAGCATGGCCCCAACAAAAGAACTGTCATCTGGAACAATGGAATAGACAATAGAAAGGATTATACAACTCCTTCAAGAAGAAAATCTGACATGGAGTGTGGCAAAAGATGTTGGTTGTACCCAGTCAGCTGTGTCTAAAATCTGAAGCAAGAACAAACAAGTTGGGAAGGTTATAAAAGAAGACAATAGGGATATGTTACAGAAGATATCAGAGCAATGGGATGGAAAACTCTGCCTTGGAAATAAGGCTGCACAACAAAATAAATGAAAAACTAAGTCAGTGTTTGTGACAGAAGTATAAGAAATCATCTAAATTAAATGGGATTTACACAGAGAAAGACAAAAAACAAGTACTACACGCAAGTATGGTAACATCTAAACAGAAGAAAACGAGGTTACAGTGTGCTAAAGAAAAGCAATAATTAAACTGTGCATCGTTGAATTAAAGTAATGATACATATAAAGTTTACTGCTTGAAGAAAAGGACCAGGGGTGATTGGAAACATTACCCCAACAAAGGTGCACAGGTGTATTTTGGATTATGTAACTTTTCATGATTATGTAACTTTTCCAGCTCATAAAATATCACAGAACAAAAAGGATTAAAGTTGTTTTTATTTATGGTGAAAAATGCAACAAGCAAATCCTAGTAAACTGATCTGTTAACCACTATCTGAAAAAGTTGGGACATAAACAATATTCATGTTGTTTTTCTTGAGTGAAATGTTTTATTTCTCCTCAATAAATAAATGAGCAATAAAGCAACAGGTAATTTGGATACCACTTATTGAATACATTCTAAACATTCAAAAGGACCCCGAAAAGAAAAAGGTTAAATAAACTCTTCTTCATGTTATGTTCAAAGGGTTTAAGTTAGAGCCTCTCCAAGCAGCTGAATGAAGGATTTATTGGGCACTGCTGCTCTCTAACTGCTACGGTAGCAACTTAAGGTTAAACCAAAATAAGAAACTTAGTAGGGTTAATAGGTCACTTCCACTCTCGAACTCCCACTAACCAGCTCATAATCCAGGTGGCTTACCTGTTGATTGTGTATCAGAGACCCTAAGTGGCTTTGCTCAAGAAAGTCCTTTAAGGGATCAAACAGTTGTACTATACAGCCCACATGATGAGATGGCCTCAGATACTGAGCAACAAATGCAGACTTTACACTTCATTTGCATTTCATTATTTGCTTTGACTAAAAATGAAATAAAAGTGCAAAACAACTTTTTCAATCCTTTATTTTTTTTTTCTATGGTTATTTTGTAAATTGTTTATCCGTCCTCCACATCAGCTTAGAGGACCTGTATGTTGGGATGTTGGTGGCTTTGCTCACTACCGTTTCTGCTAGGCTATGGCCAGAACTTGGACTTGTCATTTAATTTGTTTCCCTTTCTTTTCATTTAATTTGTTTAATTGTCACACGTTCTCCTTTGCAGTGAATTGTTAAGTTCATCAGGATATGATAACCATACTATACATGATGGCTTATGTGGGACATGCATGATAACTGTCCACTCTGTAAAGGGTTTTTGTTTGTGTGAAGCTACTTTTGGCAGCTGCTACACAATCACTTAAACGGGGAAAGTGCCCTATTAACCTGCGCATTGTGAGCTGCAGTGGAGTTTCGTGGTCTTTGACCAAAAAGTAGGGAGACTTAGCTACCCCTGTAGCTCTAAATGTTAATTAAAAGAATTAAAAATAAAAGAATGATTACTTTCAGTTTAGTTGTATTTGCTTATTTCAGTTCTTTACATTTTATACTGAATTAACTCTGCTAGAGGTAATGCCAGTGTTGCTGTTTGCTATTTTGTCCATTTGTCTGTCACCACGATTACCCAAAGACTACCGATCCAATGTTCCTAAAATTTGTTAGAGTGATGGGTCATGGACAAGGGAAGAGCCTCTTAAAGTTTGGTATTGATCAAAATGGTTTATTTAAATTGGATGGGTTTCAGATTTGCATGTCATAGGTCTACCTATAACTACCAATTTTCAACAGTCAAAGGGTCTCTGTCAAAAGCTTTTCTATTTTCATTAAAGGTAAAACATAGGAGCAGGTTTGCCTCTGATTCCTAGTTCTTTCATATTGCAAAGACTTTCATTAACAGGATTCTGCAGAATCTTTCTGCAGAGTGTAGGGAGGGTGTTTGCAAAGTCACGAGGTCTTCATTTTTGGTTTGCTTGATAAAGAAACCTTCCTCCCCCTCAGTAACAGCTCCTCCTGTCTTTACAAACGACATATGCAACATTTCTACAGCAGTACTCTCATGTATGTGGTGCATTAATTACATAAAGGCATCTGCCTTTATGTGTTGAATAGTGATGTTCCTCCTAGTCTGTTTTGAACACTGTAGTTCACAGTTGACGTGTCCTTAGGAGGGTTGTGCGGTGTGGGTCTATTTAACAGCTTTACAAAATTCTTGCTATCTGTGTAGCTGCTGCTCTGGACCCCAGGTCTACAGTACATATGGGTCAGTCTATTGGCAACCTGTTCAGGTTCCTACTGGGAGCTAATTGTCAGACTGTCAGTATGGTTCTTTTTGCTAACCTTCACACTCCTTTTCAGCTCTCTGTTTGCCTTTGCAGGCTCTGCTTGTCCCTTTGCTTTCTCTACTTTAGTGCAGCCTGTGTGCAACTTGTCTTTTACTCTCTGTCTACTCTGCAAAGAAGAGATGAAAGATTCAGATATGTTCATTCCTTGTGCTTATTTGTCTTTGGTCCCAACACTTCCTGACAGGTCCTTGTTAAAGTCCTTTTCTGTGCCATTGGGTCAAGGCTTCCACACAGTGCATCGTTTTTGAACCTGTGTTTGCTGTCTCTGTCCAGTTTTTCTTCAATTTTAGTTTCAACTTGGGTCTTTGCTCCCCTCTTTACCCCTAGGACACAAGGATTATTTTCATTCTGTGTGATTATTTCACACATCCGCACATCAAGGTCCAGTAAAAAAGATCAGCCTGTTCTGGTTCAGCATTTACAGCGTCATAATAAAAATAGTTTATATTGAAACATGTTTTTTAATGTTTGTTTTATTAAAATGTGACTGTAAACAGTTTGGTCTGGGGATCAGTTTGTTGACTGTATAGGTTCAACTAAAAATATTAGGTCACATCACTATAGAATAAAAGCAAATGTATAACATGCAGGTGCTCTAACAAAATAAAAGCCCACACATACACATGTGAATTATTATTATTGTTCTAATAACACACACACAAAGCATATAAATACATGATTTAGTGCAACCCTCTCTACTGCTCCTGACAGTTGGAATGAAATCATGAGCAGAAAATTGGGACAAATTAGGGGCAATTAAATGACAGTTGGACAGTAATATGTTCATTTTCTGTCTTCTGTAAGTGGTACGGACAGAGAGCGGGGGGAAAAAACGAGGGAGGAAGTGGAACATATTAGTCACATAGACAAAGCAAATTCCTAGAAAGCAATGAATGTAGGTGCTTGGTATAAATTCAAACAGGAAAGCGGTTAGTCAGCTTTCACTGTGACAGTCAGCCAGTCAATAAGTCAGGGAGAGAAAGAGAGGCAATTGGAGATGTGCTCCCTTTATCTCCAATCAGCTAGGGCTGGAAGAGCACCATTGACCTCAATCACAAACCTGCACAGGTTTGTCTTTGGAGCTTTTTTTTTTTTTTATGATGCTTGTGTGTTTATCTATGTACGCAAGCCACAACACAGTTTTCATTACGTGTTCTGGTTTTAGAATTTACACTTTAAGTGCCGTGTAGTTATTTATGCTAACGGAGACATTTCAAATCTTTGCTTCCGTAAACGTAACCTCTCTCGTCTCTCTAGTTTCCTCTTTTTGGTTTCAAAGTGGATAGCACCGTAAAGCTCCTCCACCAGATTGACAGTCCTTTCACAGATTTGGTAACTACTGTTGGGGAGGTCTCTGTCTCCTTAAACAAGAATACTCCCCTGGAGCCTTGAATGTGACTGGAAAAAAAAAATTGGTGAGAAAATCCTCAGCAGGAATGCAAAAGGTTAGCAAAGTGGCAAAGAGATGGGGGTGCTGAGAGCTGACACATAAATGGAACAACGAACAAGAGAGAGGAGAGGAGCGCTTTTTGACAGCAGAGGTGAGGGGTCAGATGTAATCAGCACCTCTGTAATTCTTCTCAGCAAGTCAATTCTCTGTTTGTTTGTTTTTAATATTCTCTCTCCTCCTATCCCGGGTGTGTATTTGTATGTGTGTTTGTTGGGAGGTGCGGCTGAGGAATGAGGAGATGAGAGGCTGACTATCAGATGGCACGTGACTGTGTGGTTAGCCCCCTTTCAGCTCACGTTGTGGGTCTTTGATTATTTTCGGGGGCTACAAAGAATAAAACATTGCTAGTTTTTATCTTTGTGCTTGAGTTTGTAGAGCGGAGGGGTTAAAGTGATGCATTTGGAGCAAAAATTTAAGCACTTTTTCTCTTTATATACTTTCCCCTGCAACCTTTTCTGTGCTGTCAATCATTCCTATTGTCATGGTGAGGAAGCGAATTGCATTAACATGGAAATAACACATTAGGTATGCTTCAGTTTGCATGTTTGCCATATGGCATACGGTATGTCTCATTCAGTGTATCTGGTGTTTGTGAGCTGTGAGTTAACCGTGTTCTCCTTAGTGTGTGTGTGTGTATACAGGTTAGCACTGACCCATATGAATGGGTCTGTCTCTCTCTTTCAGTCACACACACATGCAAGCAGCTGTCATTAAAACAAAGACATAATGACCCTTATGCTCATCCCACATTACACTAACCAGCCCGTTCTCCCCTCACAGCTGGCTTGTGTGTTTGTGTATGTGTGTCCTGTTGTGTGTGTCTTTGCATGTTGTGCAGTCAGAAAGTGTTGTTGAGGAAACAACAGGGCTGATAATTGGACATGTCCGTCGAACACACGCAAACAAGTGCTGTCCCCTCCCTACCGAGGAGCTATAAACATGTAAATGAGAATGTCGCTCTCCTCCTTTCCCACCTCTCCGTCCATCCCCTCCATTCCATCACTCATTACTTCGTCCAGGGGCCAATCAGCGTGTGCGGGAGAACAGGACACGTCGTCTAGTTGATCCTGGCAGGGATGCTGGCTGAATATGAAGGCAGGGGGCTATGCGTGCTCATTAACATGTATGGCAGGGGATAGTGCTTTTTTTGGTTTATTTTTGAAAGACAGGAAGATGATAACTTATCTGTTGGGCTTAGAACAAATAAGAACAATCATATGCATTTTTGTTTTTTGACTTGGAGTAGGCAGAGAGCACAGTAAAGGTCACAGAAAATATTTTCAAAATAGTTTTGCAGGTTTCAGAGGAATGTGAAAGTTATATGAATTATGTTCAGTAGTTTTTTCAGTCAACAAAGGGCTTTATTTGTGTTCTTTTGCAGCACTAATTCTGTAGAAAACTGAATTGTGTGAAAAATAATAAATTGAGATGACAAACATGGTTTTAGTTAGGGCTGCTCGATTATGGCAAAAATGGTAATCACGATTATTTTCACTGAAATTGAGAACTCGATTATTTGACGATATTTATTTAACAATAACAATGTATTGAATAACGACTTTAAAGATTGTCAAAAAATAATATAAAATAGTGTGCAAATACTGATAACAGTGCAAATGTTTGCAATATAAAAACTAAATGAAAAATGTAAACATCTATGTTTAGTGAACTTTGCAGTGTTGCTCTGTGGTGCAGCTACGACACCGTAGCAAAGTTTACACACTGTGTCTACTTGATCCACGTCTGACTCCGCGAACCCATAATGTTTCCACACCACTGAAGTTTTTTTTTACCTCTTTTTTCAACCAACGGCAGTCACTCTCCTCTCCAAATAACTTCTGCTTAGCTTTCCGAGCTTCCCTCGGGTCCTCTTAATTGTTGTGACACGTGTTCGAAATGCAGAGAGGTGCGCTCGATTTGCCACACGGAGCAGCGCGAGAGTAAAGCACGAGGGAGGGGCTAATAATCGGCTCAGTCATTTTTAATGATCGTTGAAAGCCCAGATCGTAATCGAGATTAAAATTCGATTAATTGAGCAGCCCTAGTTTTAGTTAACATTTTCTGTATTTAACCACAACAAGGATTTAACCTCCATTTACCTTAAAACTTTGCTTTATATGCCAGCATTAGTTATTATAGAGAAAACCTGGCAACCCACTGGCTAGTCTTTGGGCCTGTCAATCAGTCACAAAACTATTAAGCTAAATCTTTTTAGTTTGTTGCCTATCAAATACCATACCGAATACCATCAATCATTTGCTGCATGAAGTCTGCTTCAACAGGATTGTTCAACACAACTTTGACTACAGCTCAACTACAAACAAAAGTCAGAAGGTTATTTTTTTTTAAACCATATTTGCAGTTGCAAAATAAGCATAATAGGCTGTAAGTGTTAGTTTTAGGTTGTGTGCAGCAGTTTGACAGAAAAGTGATGGTTTCCTTTGTCGAGACCGATTCCGTGTGTTACAGATCTTCATAGTTTTGTTTTTGGTATGAATTCAGTCAGCTCAAATACTTGACAATGGGCTGAAAATAGTAATAGTAAGTCCATCAGTCAGTCAGTTAGTCAGTCAGTCAGTCAGTCAGTCACACAGCAAGCTTTTCAGCCAGTCAAATTTCTGTCAAATTTCTAAACAGTTTTTCAGTCAGCCTGATAGTTAGTCAAACAGCATTTCAGTCAATCTAGAGTCAGTCATTTATCTTCCTGCTCCTCTATAATAGGCAGTATTAGACTAAGTACTGTTGACTAGCTGTGCTAGTGGCAGTGTTGCATTTACACAGAAAAGCTTCCATCAGTATCCATACAACACCAGCAATTGTGGCGTCTGGGAGGCCACAGGAAAGGTAATTTGAGCAAAAGAAAATGACACCTTGAGGAAAAAAAGGAAGATCGAGCAGTGAAAAGCAGAAAGTAAAAAGAAAAGAAGAGAAAAATACATGGTGATTTACGCAAAAGTCCAAATGACAGGGAATTGGCCACAGACACCTGACTGTGTTATTATATCACCATCAACAACGGCGTGCTCCTCTGCCGGGAGAAAGGCGGCGAGAGGCAGGAAAGAAAGGAAAATAAAAAAATAAATAAAATAAGTGAAGATCTCCCCAACACAAACAAAACCCCCCAAACAAACGTGTTTTCCTTTGGCTCGTGCAGTGAGTGCAAGGCTATCAATTCAACCTCCCTGGGGCTTTTTTAAACGGCACCATTGCTCGCATCTCGTTGTTGTCGTATTGTTTGTCGGCGTCCAGGCGGGGCCAGGCAGAGGAGGTGGTATCAAGACGAAGAAGGGACAATTTGATGGATGTTTGTTGATATCTAGACCACTATGGCTCTGATTGCCTAACATTAAACCAGCAATAACAGGCCAATCATCCCACTTACACCTCCACACGCCAAGCTGCCGAATTGGATCAAACTAGCTTTTTCTCTCTGTCTCACTCATCCTCGCTCTCTCTCTCTCTCAGTCGATTCCTTGCTCTTTTCTCCTCTCTCCTGACATGCTTATTAGCTGATATTGATCCAGGCTGGTCAATTGTCAGCTCCTCTCATCCGCACCGTATTGACGGCATAATCAGTGAGAGAGAGGAATGGAGGTAGAGACGCAGGGAGGGAGGTGTAGGATGATGGGCAGATGAAATTTTCTGTCAGTGGGTAAATTATTGGCTGCTGCCTTGTTGATCCACAAAACTACTCATACCTCCCGGACACACGCAAACACACTCAATATCAGTCTCATTCACGAAAGCTAAGTTAATATTTGAGTGCATTTATATAAAAAATGTTTAAAGTAAAAACTGATGTTCATTAAATGTTCAGACTAATCTGTCCTTAATAATATTCTTTGCTCTGGAAATGAAGAGCGCCTCCACTTTCCAGCCAGAGAAACAAGCTAAATTAATTTCACAGTGTGTTCCCTTATTTAAAAGCAAATCACTTAAAACTTATGCAAACATTAAGCGTCAAAGGAAAATCGATCTTTCCAAAAATATCCAAATATGTATCGTAGGTTTTACAGGACTTGTGTCAAGTATAACACATCCCAAGTTGTAGAGACTTTAGTTAAAGTGTATGGCTCATTGTCAGATGCCAGTCATGCTCAAACAAGCTTAAGTTCTCGGTTTGTTCTCCACATTGTTGACAATGTTTTTTCAAAAATAGCTTTGGGATTCACTTCAAGCACTAACCCATTGTTTAGGATTTGAAAATGCCTTTGTGTGTGTGGGTCTATGGTGAGTATGCGAGCATATTATAATTAGAAAATGAATTCTCATTTGATAAGTGGAGTGTCATGTCACATATGCCACTTGTGTTGCGACTGTGCCATGGCCCCATAGAGCCTCCCCTGACTACCCTGCCTCGCTGCCCAGCTTCAGGGCTCCGTCTCTGGGGAGAGAAGCAGCTGGCATGGCCTCTCTCTCGCTGGAGGGCTGGTGCCCATCTTATGTTCTCCCTAACACTGTGCAACACACACATACACACTTGTAAAAAACCCCACAGTCACACACAGCTCCTTCTGCACATTAAGGTTTAATCAGGCACTTAGCTGGGCATCTGTTACGGCTCTGTCAGCACAGCGCGTTAAGGACCTGTCGCCGCAGGTTACAAGCCTAACAGATCCGCGGACTGATAGACCCCTGGCCCACTTACTGGTTGACGTCACAGCTTTTTCTGCTCAGTTTGAGGAACCTTTCTGAGCTGCCAGGATGACCTCCAAGTCAGTTGAATTTATTTGGCTTTTATTCAGTTATAAGAGTAAATAACAACACAAGGATTGAGTCAAGAGAGAAGTTGCATGCAGATGTACGGTTGTCATTGCGATTGGTTTGCATGGTACTATGTCTCAATTTTATATGTCTCTTGAGCTTCTTTCAAACCTTACATATATTGTTTTCCTAATCTCTAATCCTATTCCACATGTTGTAGGAGTCCAGGCTTAAACAAAATGTACCTGTCATATTTGAATATTGTAGAGAAAAAATGTTGCTCCGACACTCACAGGAATTCTTATTTCATTATCTCAAGGCCAGGCAGCAGAACATTTTTTTTCTATTTAATGGGATCTCTATGTTTGCATCATAGTAGGTTGTCTAAAAAGAGAAGGATCGGGAAAGCTAAAAGCGTCTATATTAATGATATCCATATTCAGGATAACCAGGTCATAAAGGTTTGGTTGCAAACCTTGATTAGTCATTCTTAGCAAGAGGTAAAGGAGAAGTATGATATAATGTGTTGAGAGTAAAGTAAATCAAATGCATAGACAAATGTCGGGGATCGGGGGACGAAGACTGGCTAATTGAGTAGCTAACTCACATTGCCATCCACAGGCTGTACATAAATATTTGAATAGATAAATGATAGCTAAAGTATTGAACTGTTAGAGGATGTCATTTGGAAAGGTGTTGGAAATAATAAAATTAAAGAAAAAAGTTTAAAAGAAAGAGAATGGCACAGGTGAAAGCATTATTAGACAGACAGACGCGGTCACCTTGGCAGCTTCTTCATTGATCTGAGGAAGTAGTCTGCTCTTTCCTCAGGCACCCATCTTCACACACACAAACTCCAACACACTGTATTGAATGAACTTCCTTAGTGAATCTGTCATCAGGGAGTTGGCTAGTACCATATGAGTTGTTTTGCATGTACGCATAGCACATGCACACGATCCCAAAATACCACTCCCCGTTCACACCTGCTGCAAAAGCACTGTCTTTGCCGTTTTCTCCTCATGGATCCCGTTGACACACAAATTTCCTATTCCCATGCACACACACGCACACACACCTTCCTGTAGGTTTTGAGGTGACATTGACGTTGACAGTTTGAGCACGGGTTGGGTTTTTTTCTCTACGACAAGTAAAATTAGCAGTCTGCCAGGAATTCTTTTCTCTGTTTTTTTTTTTTCTGCCTGCCTGTCCACTCACTCTCTCTCTTTCTCTGTAGATGCTCTGTTCAGTGGCCTGCCACATCGTTTCTCTTCCCTGTCAGCGTACACACATACTTGCACACTGTTTCGTTCCTCTGTCAGCCTCTCTGTGCTGCCTGACGACTTAATAGCTCCCAGTGAGTGGATTTAAGCAGTCTGCCTGTGTGTGTTTATGTGCACTTGTCACGCCTGCAATATTCATATGGTGATGAGAAATATTCATTTCGTGGGGGTGGGTGGGTGCTTACGTCCTCGGATAGGAACGTAATTTTTTTGTTCCTTGTGCTCAGACTCCTCCTGGGCTCAGATTGTAAATATTTTCACTTTCCCGCTTTTACCAATCTGCGCAATTGTGGGACAAAATCAGGAGTTTTTGTTGAGACGTATCGGTTAATGGGAACTGATAGAAGCTTAACATTCATAACCTGCTGCCAGACCCTCGGATAATTTCAAACTGTCTTTTTTCCGTTCTTTTTTTCCCCAAATTAGAATTGTTGCTTTGGGGTAATGCCTGGAATAGCTACTAAGGCTTGATTTTGGTCTGGTCAGAATGTAAAAAAAAATTTAACCAGGCGCGTTAGTGTGCAAGATACATTAGTGCGAAAAATAAAGTTTTCATATGACCCCTTTGCAGTTTTATGTAAAAACAGCACACCCTATGATTCATAGATTTGGGAATCACCATACATCCCACGATACGATATTATCACAATACTTAATGCACGATACGATATTATTGCGATTTTTTAAAAAATATCTGCGATATTCAGATTCTGTACATAAAGGTAAACTTTATCAATATTCATTTTATCTAATATCAAAGTCTCACACTCAGTCTTTCTCTCATTTCAGTCAGTTTTATTGTTGACAAACGGAACGGTTTGTATTACATACTAGTCCAACTTAACTGAATGCAACCATCTGGTACAATTATAGCTATTCTGAACTATGCAATTTAGGAAAACTATGCAGCCCCTTCAGCAACTGAAGAATTTGAAAGTAAATTAAAACAAAATATAATTTTACATTAAATAAAAAAGTTTTAAACTTAATTAAAATAAAACATGTCTTAAATTAAAATAAGTAAATGTTTATTGCTGCCAAAAAAAAGTTAAACACATTTGGACAGTGAAGGAATGTCAGGATTCTTGCTCAGAAAAAGGATCAACATGCTCTGAAGTCAGAGCACAAAAACGTTTTTTGTAACAAAATATCGATTTCTGCCGTCCCTGTATCGATACATTATTAGCAAACAAAATATCACGATACTACACAGTATCGATTTTTTCCCCCACCCCTAATGATTCAGTAGACTAACTTTATAAGCAGTCTCTTTTATGACTTTACTACTCCTCTTTATAACTTCAGTTTTTTAGGTTTATGCACAGCTCTTTTAAAGTCCCACCACAGCATTACAGTTACAGTTGACTGATGTCTTGACTTTGACTGATGCATTGATTCTTTACTTTTTCAGTCAATCTGTTGTAGATTTGCTGATTGGGATCTTTGTCCTGTTGCAGGAATTTCGCTGTTAGATAGGTGACCTCACATTTGACTTGAGAATGCTTTGACATATAGATCAGATCATGAGGCTGCAAAATACTGTGCTTGATGGGATCACATGTTTGTGCTGATGTGCTGTGTTGCTTTAAATGTGGAGCTGTGCATTATGGTCAGACATTGTTTCAATGTCCAACTCACATAGGAACGATTTGTGTCCTTGATATTGGGTTGGAGGATCACCGAAACTATCCAAACTTTTAGAAGAAGTTAACATCGATTTGAAATTCCAGTATATTTTGAAGAGTTTCACAGAAGAAAGCGCCAGAGTTCGTAGACAAACCACGTTAACCAATGGACTTGTTGGTCTGCTGCTGGCCTGTGTGGCTGTTTGATTTGGTATGTGTATTTTTAATTGTTTTAATGAGTTAGTTTAACAGTTTTTTCTAAAACACAAAGTCAGATGAGAATGTTTTTCTTATTTTCTGCTCCTCTTTCGCTGTTTCCTTTCCTGAAGTGGGCGGCCAGTCTCGGCTGCCACCGGTCCAAGCCTTATCTTGACACCGGAGCAGCAATCACAGGCCGGGAGATTGCGCGCTGTTTATTTTGTGTCAGTGTGTTCACTACGACCCTAGGGCCAGAATGCAAACACGCACACATGCACACGCACGCTCACACATCGTCACAGCGTTGCTCACTCAATCACCACACATCCCTGTTTAAAATGGATGGATGATATCTTGCCTTTCACTATTCACATCTCTGTTTCTCTCTCTCAGCAGTATGACGCTTAATCTCAGTGTCGCTCTTTTTTGTCTGATACAGGGCAGTCCCAATGCATTTTTATTCACTATCTTATATTGCTTTTTTTTTTTATTCAAAGCCTCTTTTGTATCTGTGTGTGTCTGTCTCTGTGTGTGTACCTTTGTGTGGATGTATATGGAAAAAGAGTTTTTGTATATGTGTTCAGAAATTTTAGTGTGTGTTTGCATGTGTATATGGATTTGTGTGTGTCTATGTGCAGACTTTAGGTCGCTCTCTACTTAAGTAAAAATCAGCTAAGCAGCACCATCTGTAACAACATCTGTAACCCTCCAAACCAATGACAGGGCTTGTCTGCACTGACTGACAGCAGACATTGTCCCTGCCCCTGCTGGTAACTTGTGGCAGCAAATTGGTCTTCTTGGGTGATGATGGGGTGACTGGTGTGTTGCTGTGTGTGTGCATGACAGAGAGAGAGGGGTGGCAGAAAGGATGACTGGAGCTTATTCCTCCCAATCAAATACTAACCCTGACTGTATGAGTGAATGTTCACGTGCGTGCGCACTTTCCTCCCGCTCACTCATCTCAAGACTCTGACAGTTTGCTATTGTTGGCCTGCCTCTGTCACAGATGTCAGACAGGCAGAACAAGTCAGTCAAACCTACCTCATCACCCAAAAGAAAAGGAAAAAAAAGCAGTTATAATTTCCATCCTAATGCACAATCATTAGCAAACTCATCAGTCATAAGATGTTTACAATGCCCAGTGACCCGAATGGCTGTTTCTTGTGACATTTAATTGTCACTGTGCCCAACAGCATTCCCAAACTCTTCACGGTTCACGTTTAAAGCCACACTTGTAAACTGCCGTGAGTTACACAGCATAAATTAACAGAGGAGGAAACACTGAGAGCTCTTCCAGGCACTGTCATAAAAATCAGTTTAATTTCCTGCTTTCTTTTTTGGTTGTTTTGAGAATTCACACACACTTACAAATATACGCAGCTTTAGTTGCTCTTGGGCTTAAAGTATTTCTTTCTTCTTGTTGTACCACATTTATGCCCCTCCTAACTACTCAGTTCTCTCTTTTTGGTGTGTAATGCTCAGGTAGTCTTTCCCATATCCTTTTCTGTCCATTCTTTATAAAAGAAGAAAAAAATGGAAATTGTGTGACACTGGCCTTTCTCCAAAGTTGGTTTGGACAATCCGTCTGTCCCATCTGTTGAAAAACTGGACTATGTGTCACGTTTTGTTCCTAGAACACTAAGGAAAATAAAGTGTCTGTAAAGAAACGATGATGGAAATATTTGTTTTTCTCTGATAGCCTCATCTGGCTACTTTAAATCACAGAGGTGAATATCTCACTCAGAGTGAGCCCTCATATGCACATACACACAAGTGTGTGAAGGAGGAGGCTTTCCATGGTACAATAGTGGACCAAGGGGCACGTCCATTATGCTTCAGCATGGCTGTATAAGTGCTTCTTTGTCACTTTGCACAATGGACACATTGTGCAGGTAGTGTGAGTAACTTTGTGGTGTGTTTTACTTGGAGTTGAACAGACATTTTTCTTCTTTTTTTTTTTAAAATTTATTTCTGTGTTCTGTATAATAACAATGTTCCACTGATTGTGTATGTGCACACAATTGTGATTTTTCAGTTTGACTTCTTGCATTCAGAAACTATTCAGTCACCATCAGCGGCTCCCCATCGCCCCAGTAAAGGCCCTCCCTGCCTGGACATTTGAAAAGAGACATTGGAGAAACGAGGAAATGACCCGTGCTTAGCCACACAACATGCTAGCTGTGCTCAGACAATCAGCATAGCATTAGTAGGACTGTTGAATAGAGCCATCATGGCTTCCTAGCCCTGGGGAGCCAGTGATCTGCCTATGGGCTTTATGGAGAGTGGGGGTCCTGCAGAGTTGCCAAGGGCCAGAGTAGAGGCCCATGTGGACCCAGTTAGAAACTCCTCCTAGCTTCACAGGAGCGAGTGTTTTTGTGCTGCTATCTGATTGGTCTCAGAAATTGTCCTGCAGTAATGGCAATTGACAAATATCTGGAAACGTAAAGAACTAGCTTGAGAGGAAAGAGCAACAAGTCCTGAAACAGATGGTCAGTGTTGGGAAGGTTACTTTTAAAATGTATTCCATTACAGAATACAGAATACATGCCCCAAAATGCATTCTGTAACGTATTCCGTTACGTTACTCAATGAGAGTAACGTATTCTGAATACTTTGGATTACTTAATATATTATCATGCTTTTTACAACTATCGTGAATGTACTATTGCTGGGTGATTTATTACTATCACTGAAGGTCCGCGACTCCGAACTGTAGTAAAGGGACCTCTGACTAATACGGCGGGGTCCCTGTCGGCTCGTAGCCGAAAAATAGCTTTACTTTGTTGTGTGGGTCAACTTTTCTTGCGAGAGACAGAGAGAGGCATTGAAAGGCTGCTCCAACGGAACTTGTTGTTTTCGGAGTAAAACACGAACACGGTGTACAGTCGAGTCTTAATAGCTTACTTACAACTGGGCTCGTCAGGCACTCTTCTTGGCTGAAGTGGTTATTATTATATTTACATGCTTCCAGCTCCCGTTTTTCCTCGATGACTGCTCGTACCTTTCCACTCCCCTTTTTCTCCCTCCTCGCGCTCACAGACCCATAACGTGTATGGCAGTCCATTCTCCCTGCAGCACGGACTACACTGCCCATGATGCTACATTCTTTAGAGCTATGCTTGTAGCATTCTGCCTGTTAGCTTAGCACAACAACAACGAAAAGGCGCTCTCTCACCCAGGAAACACACAGTCGCAGAGAGAGAGAGAGAGAGCGTTGCCCTGTAACCATGGCAACCGTAACGCTGCCGCCTGGAACAACAGAACGTAGCTGTCAAACAGAACCCAAACAGTCCTGACCCGCGACAATATGAAACAGGAAAGTACCGCAGTGTAATCCATTTATTTCAACAAAGTAACTGTATTCTGAATACCACATTTTTAAACGGTAACTGTAACGGAATACAGTTACTCATATTTTGTATTTTGAATACGTAACGGCGGTACATGTATTCCGTTACTTCCCAACACTGCAGATGGTATGGACCCTTCAAAGCCCTTATCGCATAATCGCAGAAAACTGTAGCAATTTCTCAAAGATACTCGAAACAACCAGCTTGTATATAACTGCTGCACATTTAAAGGGAAGACGTGGCCACAGCAAGTATTGGTTTGATTTAGTTCTTTTTTTCCCCCGTTTCCTGGTTTGTATAGTATTCATTGATAAATAGAAATAAATTGATATGGACATTTTCAAGGATTCTTAGTTTACTGAATTTTGTTAATTAAAACATTACTGAAGTTTTCATCCATGCAAACTGTCAATAAGTTGCTCTGGTTAAAGTATGTCTAAGTTTCACGTGGTACTAATTTGAGCTTTACCGACCTGTTTGCCTGCACACTTCACACATTAAGTGTGATAAATCTGTTATATTTTCTGTACTTTCCTCTGTTCCCCTGCCTCCCTTCCTCCCTCAGGTGTTGTGGAAGGTATTATTTTGAAGAGACCTGTGAGAGAAAGAGAGAGAAGCAGACAGAAAAAGCTATAGGGGGAGTCAGAGAGGGCTAAGTGGCCTTTCGTTGCCCCCAGGGTGTGCTCCGTTGGCGTCCGTGGGTGCTCTTTGTCCAGAGCTTTCACTGTGATTAGAGCGTTTGAGTTGACAATTCACTTAAGACCCCCTTTCTTTCTTTGCTCTCCCTTCTACTCTTTCTCTCGCTCCCACAGTGCCCCCCTGCACCTCCACCCTCCATCCTGTTGCTTTCTCTCACACACTCTCAGGGTATATTACCTGTTCATGTAATGCAGTTAAGCTCAGCTAGAAGCCTTTCCTCGTAATACCACTTAATTCCCCATGTGGCAGCCAAGGTAAATGCAGGAGAGAAAAGAAAGCGAGTGATGACCAGCGATGGTGGTGCTGGGGTGAGTTGGGGAATGAACTAGGAAAGTGAGAGAGGGAGAGGGGGGAGATGAGAAGAGAGAGTGGGAGCAGGCAGGAAAGGTACCATCTACCCTATTGCTGCTTGGTGAGCCTTTGCCATCAACCCAGTGTGATAATGGCTCTGATTGCAGAAGACCAGCGTACCTCTGCCTGAGAGCCTCATGTAAAATATAGGACATTTTGCAAAAGGCAGTAAATATGTGAGGCCTGGAGTGGTGGCTGGAGGCTGCACTTGGATTAGTCCTGGCAGCTAAGTGTGAATGTCCAACCTCCAACTGGGAAAATTCAATGTAACTTAATGTTAAGCTGTAAAACTAGCAATTTAAGGTGGCATTCAGAATACTACCTGATTTTACAGACAGGGATGTGACATCCTGTCAGCCTAAGATACGTAAAGGGAGTTATGCATGTTGTGTTTTGGCAGATGAGCTTGAAACAAATAGTCAGATTACGTAAACAATATGATGTGACAAGGTTCATACAACATAAAGAGAAGGCTATATACACACACAGGAACACAGTGAGGGCTAATAAGGGGTGTGGAAACAGGTGGGTAACAACGGGTCAAGATAATTAACATAATGAGACAGGGGAAGTTAAACTAGACACAGAGGGCAATAACTACCATAATAAAACAGGAGGTAAGGCACAACTAAACAGAGGAACGAGATTAACTTCGTGTAAGGAAAGACTGAACGCTGAAAGACAAAGGACAAACAATAAGACGATTAAACAGGTGGAGGAACAGAAAGGAAGCACAGAGAGAACTAACTCAAATACAAAAAAATGAGTAGCTCACAATAACTTGGAGTTTAGAATAAAAAAAAATTGATTTTTATCCAAAGAACAGAAAACTTAACCAAGAACATATTCACTAAGAGAAAAATTAGGAACCCTTCTGTAAGACTAAAGATAAATACAAAGCAACTGGGGACAAAAATACTGTGGAAAAACCCCCTAAAAGTTTCAAGATGACAACTATAAAAATCAACAACAAAGCATATAAGAAACTGAAGGAGAAAATACCCAAATTCAAACGCAACAAACAGGCTGAGCACATATAGAGGACAGGGGAGAGGTAAAATAAACAAAATATATATAAACAATTCTATATTTCATTAAGAACAAGGAGCAAAACTTAAATATTAAGGATGCTCAAAACAAAAAGTCTATGTCTGTGTCAGAAAACGAGCCATGAACACCCAGGCACAGCCAATGACTACAGCATGGCTTTAAAATCACACTAATTCAATATCCCGTGTAATATTTAAATGTATGATATGATATAATATTATATTTAAATTCTCAGGCTTCTTAGACTTATGATAACTTCTTATATCCTTAAATGTTGCTTTAAGTGCCTCTTTTTTTGATGCAGGTTATTCCTTTACAACTATGTAAATATTCATATAATAACATAAAATGCCAAAAATTGTGTTTTTCTGTCTTTATTCATAAAATTCTTACGCTTAGGAAGGTTCTGAGGATCATATGTTAATACACATTAAAGTTTTTATATAATGGACAGTTAATTGATTAAGCTGCAGATTATTTAATAATATAAATGCTACACTTTGTGGTCAAAAGAGTTTGGCAGCTCTGCTCTCAAAAAGTGAAAACCTTACCTGATTTAGCGTCAGCAGCCATTCTGTCCCCGTACAGGCGTTCACCTCTTCCAGTGCTCCGGTTGCTGTTAGAAGTCCTATACTCTCCACTTGCCTTGTCCGCTTGTGCTCCTCTACTGTGTAAATTCAGGTGACCTTTAACTTGAATTTTATTTGGGTAATAGAAGAAAGTCAAAGAGACATAAATCTGATGAATAGAGCAGAGAGGGAAGAAGAGTTTTGTTATTGTGACCGAATAAACTCTTGCAATTATTACATGTTGTTAATGAGTACATAATGGTGCTCACTGCGGTTCAGTTCGGTTTAGTAACTTTCCCCCTTACAGCAACACTCCACTAAAATCTGGCTGATCTGGGGGAATGAATCCATGTGCACAATGTCAATAAAATTGTGACGTTCTGCTCTTTGGTTTGTGTGATTTCACTAAAGATTGCTGTTTGATGTCTGAGTTGAAGCCAGAGAGCCAGCTTAATTGGTGTCGTAGCAGGAAATGCACAATGACACACCACTGAAGGGGATCACAGACAAAACTTTTTAATGTTCCCCGTAGTTTGGGCTTCTGACTTGACTTGTTTTAGTCTCTGACCTGTTTCTTTATTGCTCTTTCTTTCCCTCTGTTCAAAAATGTACTGAAGAACAAACTAATCTGAAATTAACTGAATGAAAAAGTATCTTTTCTTAAAATCTACAACCCAATATCCAGCCAGTGATAGAAAACGAGAGAAGAAAAAATAAGTAGGAGGAAAGAGAAGAAATTGCCAAAGAGAAAAAGGCATGGAGGAGAAGAGGGCAGGGAGAAGAAAGAGGAGCAGGAGGGGCTGACATTGCTCCTGGGTTAGTGCTCCAAAACGGAGTGCTAAAATCGTTTCAGCTCAGATAAAGCTCTGGCCACTGCCAGGCCGCCCCAGGATATCTGCCCCGCTCATCTGCCTCTCCAATGAAACGCCTGCACACAGGGAGCCTTCAGGCAGCCCGTCACACACACACACACCAAAGCGCTCGCACACGCGGACACTAACTCAGTTGGAAATACACACAGGCACCGCTGTATCACACACTATGCATACACTTGCCTGCCTCTCATGGTGAGTTTGTTGCACAGCAATTTATTTCTCTTGAGAGAGAGTGAGAGAGAGTGTGACATAGAGCCCAGGGGTTCGTCTTCCTCTTATGAACCTCCCAAATTAACACTCTACCTCCATCTCACCTCCTATCAGTCAATGCTGCTCACACCCGTTTGACTCATCTGCACATTCAGTTCACAGTCACTACTTTGCTTTGCTTTTCATCTTTCTAATATTCTTTCAGTGACTGGACTGAGACTAAGAGACAGGAAGGGAGCAGAGAAGAGAGTAAAGTGGGATCAAAGTCAATAAGATTTCTGTGGATTTTGTGCTAAAGCAGTGGTAGAAATACTTGCAATTTTTTAAGTTATTAATGTCTAATAGAAAAAAGAAAACTCACAGATAATCGCACTGAATAAGGGTACGTTCGGTTTAGTTTGGTCAGCTTGGTGCTGGCTCGTCCTGGACTGGGAGCACCTTGGCGGGCAGTTAGTTTTTAAAGTGGCTAAAACACATACAGTTACTGTATTTTCTGTAGCACCTCCTACCCTCATCCAGACTTAAAGCACAAAATGCTGCTCCTGTGTTAGTTTTTATCAACTGATACACTGATACACAGCTGTCATCTTTTTGACAAGTGAGTACAACAACCAAATATAACCAAAAAGTGTGGTAAGACTGGGCAATTAATGTAGCTTTTCAAGGAAGATGCCATACATGTGCAATTTTAGTGAGTGAGTGAAACAGATGTTTTTGGATTGTGGAAATTTGATCCAACTTTAAAAAATGTTATTTTAAAAAAGATATTACCAGGATAATCTTTAGTTGCAGCTTCACATGCATGGAGGTGTATATTGCCTGTGGTTACTACAGGTGTTGTTTGGATAATACTTGCATATGTGATACCTGTTTTGCCACAGTAAGAGCATTCACAGTCTACTTAAGTTAAAACACAGTTAAAACAAAGCCACAGTCAATTTGACAATTTTGCCCCCCAGCATCGCTGTCATTCAGTCCTAAACAGATCTGCCTCTCCGTGTTTACCTCCTTCACCCTTCTTTTTGGTTCTTATAACCTCCCTTTTATTATGTCTTCATCCATCTCCTCTCTTTTTCCTTCGGCACCTCTTCACTGAGATAGAAAATCTAGGTCTCATGTTTAAAGCATCAGTGCAGTTGTTGGGCAGACCCCTGGATATCTACCCCCCCCCCCCCCTTTCTTCCCCTCACCCACTCCACATCTCTCTAACTCTTCCTGAATATATCTTTTTATCCTCTTGTCAGTTGCCTCTCTCCGAATTTTGCTGTCTTTTTGGTGTACAGCCCATCCATGGCCTCCTCTCTCCTACGCTGATGAGCTCACAGAAGTAGAAAAAAAACCCCATCCTTAAGTGCAGACATGTTTTCATCGAAAATTATACACACTCTGCTATATTCCTACTTATCTCATACTGACTTGTGGTGGAGTGGGTGTAGGAATTCAGGTTATAATTTCCTGTCTGTCTTTTTTATGTATAACTGGAAGAGAAGGTCACATATCAAAAAAGTCTGCGGAAGAGAATATTAGTGAGTTTAGTGAGACAACCATGACAGAAAAAGTGAAATATAAAAATGTAATAGCATTTCTTCAAGTGTTATAAAAGCATTATCAGTAAGGTGTTCACTGACTGAAGCAATCTCAGCTTCAAGGTAGAAATAATAGTTGTGGCTGTGGAGCTTTTGATGGTTGACAGCAGATGAAGCTCAGTTGTCAGTTGTGAAGACTTAACTAATTGATTTGTTGATCATCAGAAAATTAGTATGCAAATGAGATAATTTGCTGTATTTCTCTGCTCTGCGTCGTTGGAAACAGAATATCTTTTGGTTGGGGACTTTTGATTCATAAATTCATAAAAACTCAGTTTTCACTGTTTTCTTATATCGGCAAACAGTTGATTCTTAACGTCGCGGTTTTGTTGTCAGGTTCAGGGGCATCTCCTTGTGCACTTCTAAAGAGCTTCTAGCACTGTTGCTATTTTTAAATTGTTCTTTTACTTGGATGAGATGAATTTGCAATTCATCTGGATTTCCTCCAGATGCATACCCTTCAACTTGAATTTCATTTTAGGGAAGTCTTGTCAGAAGAATGGATTGAGAGGGAAGATTAAAAAGGCGCATGTTGAATGTTCTTACTTGGATACCTCAGATGTTGAAGTAGAAGTCAGAACTAGTTAGAACCTGGGGGGATGTATTCACAAATGTTCAACCATGTAGATATTTAAAAAACAAAACAAAGGAACAACAAAGCAACGAGATTGCTCCTGGTTGTGTCTGTGATGTGTCTCCTTCAGGTCTGGACGTCGCCTCACTGAAGACCGGTGCCTGTGTTGTAGTTGGTGACTCTGCTCTCTTCACTAGATCTTCAGTATGAAGTCTGGTCAGGCTCAGACAGAAGCTGATGGATGCTGTCTGCTCAAGTTTAATAATCTTATTTAAATTGCAGATCTTAATATCAATTGTTTTTTTTTTTTTTTAAACACAATGATTTTAAAAAGCTGTCCTGGAAGTGTTGCAGTGTTCTTTATCGCACTAAGATGGGAATGAAATTCAGTGTTATTGATCTTAAAATTACATTCATATAACATGCTACTCAAGTACTGAAAAAAAAACCAGACTAGAAAAGGACATGAGAGACACAGAAGCTAAACGGAAACTGAAAAAATGTTGGATTTTCGTTGGTTTTTGTCTTCCATCAGGACATTTGGAGGTGGAGCTGATCTGATAGGGAGAGGGAAATTTATGTGATTTAAGGACAGTAAAATAAAGAAATACACTGATATTAATTATATCACTGTATAATTGTGGTTAGTTGGTTATCACTGCATGTTTCTTATTGAAAAGAACAAGTCTTTCGTTCTTTCTTTCTTCCCCACTTTTTTTTCTTGTCCTAATTGTTTATACATTAACATTCAAGAAAGTAGATAGCTTGGTGCAGGTGACACCCTGTAATTTGACATCCTTGCCTTTCTCCAAGGAAGAAGAGAGATGCAATCTATGGCAATCTTCACTTTGTGTGTGTGTGTGTGTGTGTGTGTGTGTGTGTGTGTGTGCCTGCGCACAGCATAATCTAGGGTTGTCACATGGCCCTATGCCACTCTCCGTATGCTAATCAATGAATGAAGCTCTGCAAAGCTCTCGTCTGCCAGCTAAACCCAACACCTCAGTGCTGATATGTCTATTAGCCACATGTCAGACCCCCTCTTTGTTTCTGTCTCCTCCTGTCTCTTGCCACATTGCATCCCCTTGATTGTTCCCCCCCCTCACTGTAATTCTCTGCTGCTGTATCTCTCTCACTCTCCGTCTATTTCTTTTTCAGATATAGATATACTTCATTCAACTCCTCTCCTGTAAGCCCAACTTTCTCTCGGTTCCTTTGCTCACAATGCCTGCACATCACATGTAATTTCATCAAGTGCACATTCTCTTCTATTCACTGTCCACAAGAAGTGCAAGCCATGATGGGATAGGTGGTGAAGGAAGCCAGTTCACGATGTTGTTGTCAAGCTTGGTGCATTTTCTTTCACTCCAACTGTAGCACACTGTTACATTCATTCAACAATTGAATCCGAAAAGAAAACACGCTACATCCAACAGCTCAGCTTGGCTTCTTGGTCCAGCTCTTTTCTCACCAAGTAGAACGATCCTCTAGAAAAGAAAGCAAAAGTTGGACTTGAAAAAGTTTTAAAGTTTAAATTCAGCATGGATGCGGAATGCAGAATGCTTCCTTGAATGGCATGAGCTTAATAAAATAAAAAATAAAAGGCCCACTGCTTTTGTGATAGTTAAAGCTATAAAGATAAGCAAGAGTACCTAAACTTTAAAAGTTGCACAGACTTAGTTTATGCAACTACTTATAGGTACACTTGTTCATCATGTGTCATCGTCTCCTGGGCTTTATAATTGAAGCTGGCAATTGCTAAAGTGCTATACTTACTATAATACAATACAATAATGAGGTAAATCTAAAATGATAATTACTTGGTTAATCTCTACGTGTCTACTGGGTTAGAAAAATATATATTACCGGTACAAAAGTTATTATGATGAGTAACATAAACACCCATCCTTAGAGCAGACACATTACAGACACTAAGAAAAAGGTGTTTGATGTCTACATTTTTCGTGTGTGGCCTTCTCTCTAAATTGGCACTCATTCATCAAATCTTTGAGAACCCCTGCTGTACGCTGAGGCTCTGCTCTATGATATCACTCCTGCTGCAGTACTGTCCTCTGTAACCACAACCACCACCAGATGAGGTTCAAGAAAAGAATCTTTCATGTTGACACAAATACTGATAGACAGGTAGAGGAGAGATAAAATGAGATGTAGACATGCGTTTGTCTTAATGCTTTTGCAGACTTGAAGACAAACGCACGGCGGGCAGAGAACTGTGCAGGCAGTTACAGTATTGGAGCAGTTAGACAGGCAGTCAGCCCTGGCATTTTGCTGCAGATAAGTAAGCTATCAGAGGAGGGGGATAAATAGCAGAGTAAAGATTGGTACCGGCCCCCTCAGAGAGGAGCGGGGGGCCACAATGCAGGCGTGGTGGGCAGATAGCCCCCTGCTCTCATTATACTCTGCCTAATCCAAAACGATGTTTACTCAGAGAGAGAGAGGGAGAGAGAAAGAGAGAGATTGAGAGAGAGGCCACGCTTATCGAAGCTCTGCACAGTCCTTCAAGCGTGTGTGCGAGTGCATGTTTGTGTGCATGTGCTGGTGTGTCAGTGTGTGTGTGAGTGCATGCTAAAATGAGCCTTTTCCAATGGAAAAAGGGATCAGGAGTGTCTCCAAGGCGGACTCTGTTGGCTAGAATGTCGATGCTTATCACACACCGCCTGGCTCTTCTGGTGAAAGGCGAATAGGCTATCTAAACTGCCTATTCACAGCATGTGTATTTACCATACCAGAAAGGCAGAATGATCATTTTGTAATTGCTATTAATATTAACACATTGCTAATAATAGCTCAAGCTTTTATAAAGCAGTATCTAATCTAATTTGTCAGGGGATGAAGGTCTAAAGGGCATAAATCATTGTGCTTTTTTTGCTTAGTAAGATTCTAGAAAATAAAATAGTTACATTTGTTCTTTTTGGTCTTTATCCCTGTTGATATGCAGCTTACTTTAAAGATTTATTGAAGACTCATAAGGTTAAAGGGTCTTTATAATGTTTTAAACTGATTGCAGTTTTATTTTCATTACTAGGATATATGTCATATATAACTAGAATTGTACAATTGCAATGTCAACATAACCTGCTCTCTTCAGTTAGACCTTCTAGTAAGAAAAAACACATCACTAAAAACACAATAAGCAGAAGAAACCTAATACTCCATAAACTACTATTTAATCAAATTCATTTGGTTTTATTTATAAACTAGCAATTCACAATAAAAGTGGTTTTGACGCACTTTATAAAGCAAGGCTAAGATCTTACAATGTTAGATATAACCCAGTCAATAAGATACCCTGTGAGCAAGCACTTGGTATCGGTGGGGAGGAAGAACTCCCTTTTAACAGGAAGAGATCTCTATGAGAATCAGGCTGAGGGAGGTTTTGGGGGTTGAGATAGAAAGAAAAGGAGAGCATAGAGAGATTATGAGGCTAGAATGAATCAAAGTCTTGATTAACAAACTGTTTATGAGGAGTGAAAGTCTGCACACTGTGAATATAACTTTTTCTTTTTTTAAATAGCTGTCTTTTTGTCAATAGTGGATGTATGGTGGCAATATATATAAAATATACTATAGTATATGGTAAATGGTAAATGGCCTGTATTTGTATAGCGCTTTACTAGTCCCAAAGGACCCCAAAGCGCTTTACACATCCAGTCATCCACACATTCACACACATATTATTTAAAGAGTAATTTAATTTTTGTATGAGGTACTACTCACTACATACAATATATATGTATGTGTGTGTGTGATTTTGTTAATCCACAGCTGATAAAACGAACTAGAAGCAGGTCACCTGTGCCTCAGGGTGATGCCATGCACAGACAGAAGCACCCATACTCACAAATGCTTGCATCGTTGTGAAGAATCTTTGTTGGTCTGTTTCTGGCTTTCTTAACCATTTTACTTTCACCCTCTCTCTGATTCTCTCTTTCACCCACACAAACAGAGAGCATACATGCACACAGCTATGTGGTCTTATGAACTGTGTTTACCCTGCCTATGCTGGCTGGGGTAATCCTGGCCTTCACTAAAGTGGCCATGTGAGAGGACAGATTGTCAGTTGATCATGGCCAGCCGAGAGCCTTATCCCTTATTGGATCGGCCATGGAGGAGGCTTAGGAATTATCTGAGGCTTCGCTTAATGTGGAGACAGATCACCACCAGAGAGCCACAGAGTCTGAAGACATACTAGGCCTGAGGGGAGAGAAAGACACTGTGTGTGTGTGTGTGTGTGTCTGCTTGTGTGTATAAGAGAGTAACAGAGAGGTGTGTGTATCAGTATGTAGTAGTGTGTGCGTGCACAAAGCAAAATCATGGCCCACTTAACCCCCATCTTGACACCTCCACCACCCCCTGCCCAGAGTCTATTTTTTTCATCATCCATTCCTCTCTTTCGTACCTCTCTCCCTCCTATGCCCTTTCTCATTCCCATACCTCTCTTTCTCTGTGTTGCACTTTTCCGCCTCTTCATCACTTCTTCATTTTCCTTACTTATGTCGCGTTCTGTCATTACTCAACAGATGCTTTATGACCTGACTTTCTAACCCCATACCCATCACTTCGTCATATTTCTTCCTACCCAGTTCATGTCACTGCTCTTTTACACTCCTCATTTTCCCAACACATCCCTCTCAACTCCATTCATCATCTTCTTCTTATGCATCCTCTTGATAGTCCTATACAGGAGTATTCTGTCCTCAGCAGGAAACCCGGCAGTGGCAGATGAAAGAAATGTGAAAACAAACATTTTATTTCCTCGAGTGAAAGGAAAGCGAGCTAAATTTCTGCTTGTTAAGGAAAACTGTTTACCAGTCCCTCATATCTCATCACACTCCAGTGTTGCAAAGACAAATATACAGCCCCTTGCACACACACCAGTATATGATTAGGTTGGTTGTCTTATAACTAAACTGACCTTTATCATGCTAAAAGAAGAGATGACTGAAAACCCAACTAACTGCAAAGAGCTTGACTTGAATGAATGAACTTGAGTGAATGTTTACACAGTCTGAAAAGCAGCAGTTTAGATTGTTTTCAGCACCAGCTAACTTAAGCAGATCTTGTTATCTTTCAAATGAAAGTGTTCCGGCAGTGTTTAATTAATTCTTGGTATTGAGAACAGAGTAAAAGCCTCGTCTCAAGTACTGTTAGCTTATCTTGGCTTAGTTAGATGATAATACCTGGATCCCCTTTGAGATACTTGAAATAACCCTTTAGCTAAGTTTCCTGGCCTCAAAATACCTCAAGAAGATGCAGAGGACACAGGCAGGGAAAGGGTACCTGGGTTACCAGGTTACCTTTCCTAGACTGCTGCCACCTGGAAAGGCAGCACCAAGAAAACAGCAGGATAGATGGATAATTCTATCCCTGTGCGTGTGATTACTGACTGAAGCCAGATTAGCGCTGCCGTAAGTTGTGTAGTAACTGGGGTCAGTTAGTGGTCACCAGAATGAAAACAAATGAAGACAGTGCTGATATACATTAGATTCAGTGCATTGTAGAAACTAACATTTCAGCAGGACCTTCACCCCATGGAATATTAACATGGTGAATATTTTATTTTATAAAGGGTCCATAGGGTTATGTTTGCAATCAAGCATGTCTTTGGCCAACGTTTTAAGACAAGTTAAAAACTACAAAAATGTTTTTATCCAACGCATTTTTGCATGTTATGTTTTCTTCATTGAAAATATGTATTTCTGGCTTTGGTGGTGTACATTTGATGGCTATATAATTACATTATAAATTTAATCTTAAACAAACTGCTGTGTTCTGGGATGCAGGACTGTGCAAAAGTCATGAACCCCCATTTCTATTTTTCTAGGAAAATAGGAAATTGTTCCAGTAATTTGAACATGTTTCTATTGAAACATGTTCAAAAATATATAAAAATGCAGTATATAGAGTTCTTGCAGTTCTAATGAGCTTGAAAGGCAATTTTTGTTATAATAACCCATATTCTTCAAAACAGCTGGCAAAATTTCTTGTGATTTCTTTAAGAAGTCACCAGGAATACTCCTCTGTGCTTCTTGAATGACATTTAAAGCTCTTCTTTGGATGTTGGCTTCCTTTTGTTCTGTTTTATATCAAGATATCAATAATGTTGAGGTCTAGGCTCTGGGAGGCTAAATCATGACTGATAGTATTGCATTGTATGTTTTTACTGTACCGGCAGAGTGTTTGTGATCGCTGCCATGCTGAAAAATGAAGCTATTGTCAATCAGATACTTTCCAGATGGGGTTGCATGATGGATCGAAATCTAAATGTACTTTCCTGTATTCATAGTTCCACTAATATTCACAAGATCCCCAACACCACTGGCTGAATTGCCAGAAAGCCCCAAACCATGACAAAGCCTCCACTGTGTTTTGTACATGGCTGTAGACACTGGTTGTACCGCTCTCCCAACATCCGCCACACATTTGGAACACGATTTGAACCAAAGATTTCATACTTGGATTCATCACTCCACTCAACTTGTTCCCACTGTTTTCCAACCCAGTTCTCATTTCATTCCTTAAGAATTCCTTAAGCTAATCGACAGCCTCACTTACTCTGGTGAACAATAGATCAACTGAAGGCTTAGAAACATTTCTCAAGTTTTGCTTTGCTGGAATCTTTCCAATTTCAGAGACCTAACTTTCAAATATCGTTCATCTGCTATAGATAGTTTTTCAGGGTTGTCGCTTCTGCTTTTGTCCTCCTTTGTTCAATTTCCTTAGTTGTTTTTTTTAAGGACATGCTGTGCACCAAGCGGAGATAGCAGAGATATTCTCAGCTAATAACTCTTTGGCAATCTCCTTATTGGTGCAGAAATGCTCATTTATGCCTGTCAAACAACATTTTTCATAGATTCAACTAAAGAAATGGGAACATTTCTGTTCCATTTGCCTCTCATAAAAACCAACTACTATTAACATAGAGCTTAAAGATCCAACTGAATTAAGAATTGTCTTTGTCTGTTATGTATAGACACAGTGTTGGGTGGGTCATCCAATGAGTTATGTGTCTTTATTATGCTTGAACGATTGATAGGTCAGTGTTAAGTAGCTTAACAAACAAAAACGAGCAACTGTATGGAGAACAACAAGAAAGATAAAAGAAACTCAGCAGGAACACTTCAATGATATATAGAAGTAAAATTGGAAATTCCCCTCTGCAAATTTCATATATGCACAGAGTTTTTAGATGAGAAAAATGCTTTATATTAACCTGAGTGACCACATGACATCTTACAGAGTTAACAATGATCGTGCCAAACACACAGTCCCGTAGCCACACATATGGTTTTCAGGATAATAGTAGTGACAAGGTTTAGTTCCTGGGACTGATAAATATATTAGACACACGCACACACGCGCGCACACACACACACACACACACACACACACACACACACACACACACACACACACACACACACACACACACACACACACACCTGGACTGCTTTCTTACTTCATCTAGTAATTGAAGGTGGGAAATAATTTCATTATCCTGAGTAGGAAGAGTAATCTGTTCTCTGCTCTTGATCCCTTCATTTCCTACAGTGCACCTCGACCTAGGAGGCACACACACAAAAACAGATGCCACATACTTATCACACATGCAAGCACACATAGTTCTTATCACCTTGGGCTATTAATGTTATTGGAGTTGGGGATTAACCATCAGAGTCACATATTGCTTTACAAAGCTGTATTACCCAGTGGTGTCTTACTCTCACAAACATGTGTGCGCACTTTTGCAGTACATATGCACATAACCTTGTATGAATAGACTTTGTTGTGTGAGGGAGTGTGGGCAACAGTTACAGGACTGGCTCAATAAAAGTGATGAAAGTGGGGATTTTACATTATTGTGATTGAACTGAACTCTTAGATACTCTGTTAACTGGTGTTATTTTCTATATAGCAAAGTGACACATAGTCTTTTACGGTGGAAAGATTTGTCATGATTTGTGTACATGATCAGAAGCCAGCAGCTGATGAAAGTGTGAAGAGCCTAATTTTTACTTCTGCTTTTAGTAGCACATACCCACTTTAATGTTACATTACCACCCTCTACTGTTCATCTGCTCAAGATGTTCTGGTTGACCCTTTATGTCAAGTGTCATCTGTTGACATAGAGGGAAGGGGCTAAACTGTTATTTGACGGGGCAAAGGTCTGGGTTCTCATGCTATTAAATATAATGTGAGCATACAATCAGAAAGAAAAGGATCAAAGTTGAAGGGAGAACTGCGATGCTTCTGAAGACAGACAATATCCAGTATAATGTGCATATATATTTTACAGTGTGTTATTTTAACCAAATTCCTTGCAAAGATAAACCCACAATGAGCTTCATCGTTGCTCTAGCTGACCCTTTTCTTTATTGGCACAGCCTGGAGCTGCAGTTTATGTCACATACAATGTCCTCATGCTGAAAACACTCACAATATGGTACAAAATTGTTTATCGTATGAAAAACTGTGAGCTGTGGAACCGGCTCCCAGTTTGGATTCAGGAGATAGACAATCTCTCTGCTTTTAAGATTAGGCTTAAAACTGCTTTTTGATAAAGCATATAATTGGGGCTGGATCAGCTGACTCTGAATCCTTCCTTAGTTATGCTGCAATAGGCCCAGGCTGCTGGGGTCTTCCCATAAAGCGCTCTTCACGCACTTTTTATCAACACCACTCTGCATTAGTTATTATTAATCTCTGACTCTCTTCCACAGTGTGTCTTTTGCCCTGTCTTCCTCCCACCGGTCACAACAGATGATTGCCCCTTCTTGATCCTGGTTATTCTGGAGGTTTCTTCCTGTTAAAAGGGAGTTTTTTCTTCCCACTGTCACCACGTTCTCGCTCACGAGGGGTTGTCTGATTGTTGCAAACCCTATATAGACCCTTGAGGTGACTGTTGTTGTGATTTGATGCTATATAAGTAAAATAGAATTGAACTGAACTGAAAATTTTATCATACTTTTATTTTTTCCACTGCTGTTTGAGTAAACCTACTCAGCTTCTTGAGTAAATTATTTGTTATCTAAATTAATGATGGCTAACACAATTTTAACTTTTAAGAGTAAAACTAGATTAATAATAAGAAAATGTCACATAACAGTTACTTGCATGACGAGCTCCAGCATTGCTCTACCTTTGTGCCACTGACCAGCGTGTTGCCTGACAGCATAAAGTTTTCCATACTGTGTGGCAAGCTCCTGAGTAAAGGGGAGTAACAAATGAAATTTAAAATGTCACCGTATTTCAGCCTTGAATGTCTTGACACTTTCTAGAAGTGTAGCTACTCTGGCTGTCATTGTATTTTTATGTGTGTGTGTGTGTGTGAGAGATGTAGAAAGCGTGTTTTTTTTCCCTTTTTTTAATGGGGGAAAGGAATATTTGGACATTTTATCAATAGGCATTATTAAATCCTGCTTGCTTGAGCTAATCTTGGCAGACCGGAGCGAGAGGAAAGAGAGAGAGTTAGAGCGAGAGCGGGTGAGAGAGGTAGCCATAGAGAGGGAGAGCGAGAGAGCAGTGATGTCTACCCCATGAGGTGAACAGAGACCGCCTGTAAGCCGCTTATTATATCGACTACCACCTTTTCTCTCTCCTCCTCCTCCTCCGTTCCTCCCCTCCCCAGTTTTCTCTCGTTACCTCGCTCATTTTCTATCTCTGTATCCCTCGCTTGCTTGCTTTCTGAAACTCATTCTATATCCCCTCATTCTCTATTTTAAACAACTCCCTCATACAAACCTGCGCACGCAAACACACAAGCACACGCTCATACACACAAATTCACATGTGCCCACAAATACACACAGACAGCACCAAGGCGAACCTTCTTGTTCAAAGCCAGAAGCAAAAAGCTGAAGTTTTATTCAAATGAATGTTTACTTCTTCTACTGCCAAGATGTGTGTATTTGTCACCGGGTATATATGTGTATGCTGAGAGAGAGGGGGAACGGTACAGAGGATGCAAGTGTGCACGTTTTAGTGTGCGTTACATGCACGGCAGAAGAAGAAGGGCTGACAGTAGGTGATAAGCCAGACAGGCCTGCACGCTGTGATTATCACCCACTGGACCCCCTGTCACATACACATACGCGCACATTCAGGCACACACACTTGCATACACAGTGCCCAATGAGAGAGAGTGTGTGGCAAGGATTTAGGATAGGACAGACGTGGAGACAGACAAACAGACAGAGAAGCCTTGGATCACAGGCAAGGTGGAAAGCACAAGAGAAGCAAATGAACAGAGACTGGAGAAAAAAAAACAATGCATCCAATTATGTTTCACTGAACACTCATTGTTTTTTTTTGGGTTTTATGTATCAATATTCATTTCTTTTAATGTTTTGGTAAAGATATCAAAGCGTTTTATCACTGTAGATATGCAAGATAGACGTTTGTAACATGTAACATCAGTCAGGCGTTGTAAATAACATGCTCTGTCTTGGTCTCTCTCTGATATAGGTGTGTGGCCATCTGAAGAGGTGATGGCGCATTACTGTCTGCAGAAACGTCACATGTTCAAGTGAGTTTTTCCTCTCTTTAGATCTACTCACTTCATCGACAAACAACTCACCTGTTTCCCCAAATGCACAAAAGCTAACAGCAGTTATAAGTTCTGTAGTATGACATCAGTAAAATATTTACAACTTAAACGTTCATTTTTATTTTATTGTAAAGAAGTGAGGTATTCAGAAAGATCTTCTGCAGCATATATAACTCTCTACTTTCAACCATATTTTTCTACATGAATACCCCACTTATGACAGGAAGCTGTTTTATGATAATGAAACAAAAAGAGCACCATCATTCTTTCTCTGAAACAATTTGGAAAGCAATACTTTCTTTTTTGCACTGACAGATTGTCAAACTACAATAGAGAAATAATAGAAACCTGACTTTAAAATATGTCTACTCTTCAGTAAAATTAAGGAGAAAATTGAAATGACAAATCACTTCCAGGAAGGTGGAGGAAAGTTAAGTAGAAGTGGGAAGGGTAACACATTTAATACACCAGAATATTTCTGTTGTTCTACTTTGAGATTTAAGTAATATTTTAATCGACCTTTTAACAGTGCAGAGTTTTACAAGTTCATAAATTTAATTGGCAGAAAATCAGTCTGAAACACGGGCTTTCTGAAAGTCACTCAAATGTAAATCAGACTTACACCTGCAGTAAATGCTTGGACCTTTCTGTGCAAATCTGTTGTTCTGTGCTGCTCTTTCCCCTGCTCTTGTCTGCTGAGCATCGGCCTGCCCTGTGGCACAGGGCTGAAAAGCACCCAGGCACTTTTGATTTCCACTCAAGGTGGAACGTCACCCTTTGATTTCCTGTTTTAACATTCAAGAGGCGGGAGGCAAGGAAGAGAGGGGTATTGATCAGAGCAGCGAAGTGAAGGTCAGCAAGCGAGGGAGGGAGGCAGGGAGGGATGAAAGAGGACAGTGGTTGAGATGGAGGGGAAGGGAGATGAAAGGAGGAAGAGGATGGAAAGAGGGGTTGAGTGAGCATCCGAGCTACAGGACTCTGGGTGTCTGGTGTGGATGTGTGTGTGTGTATTCCTCAGATTTCCCGCTGATTGAGCTTGTGCTTCTCAGTGTTCAATATTCAGCTTTCAGGTTGATGGTTGAATTGATATTTCTTACCCTGCTGTGTTTCCCGTGTGTGTGTGTTCTAGTGTTTGTATGATAGTATGCGTGTGTGCGCGAGTGTGTATCTACATCTATGTGCATCTACTGTACAGTATGAACTCAAGTGTGTGTTTTAGTACTAAACTGCTGGTTTGGCTCAGCAAAGTGAATCTCACTCCAACTCGTCTCTCTCTTTTTTCATCTGTCTCTCAGGGGTGCAGTGTGTGAGTTAGGAGGAGGTATGACTTGCCTTGGTGGGCTCATGGTAAGTGAGAATACACACAGATATTTCTGTGAGAGAAATAGCTTGGCTTGCCTAATGAAACCAACCCTCACCGATCAATACACACACAGCATGTGCACGGAGTATCCATACCTATTCAGACACTATCATTTACTGCTTGTGGGCATCTGTCTGTGTTTGTATATCTGTGTGTACCTTTACAGGTATATGCATACAAACTCTCTACGTAGATGATGTTAATTAAGTTAAGCACTACTGTTCAGAGTTAATAAAACAGCTTCTGCTTTTGTTTAGCGCCCAACTGCCTGAACATCTCCACAGTATGTCCACACTGTCATTTAGGAGGACTCAGCAGTTAGAAAAATTTATAAATTTCATTCAAAATGTTATTCAGTACCAGACTATAGAGGTATTTTGCATTTCATGTGAAGTTTGCATGTCCTTCCTGTGCTCGTTCAGGGTTTCTCCCACAGTCGAAAACATGCCAGACTGATGCAGTTTGCCCAGCACCCTAAAAAAAGAAATTCCAAATCTTACATATTTATTTAAAAAAAATAAACCCACTGCAACTGAAAATGCATTTATGTAGCTCAACTAACATAGTTTATGTTACATGGAGAATTGTGAAGTTTATGAATTTGACAAAGACGATGTGAACGTTGTGAAAACATTATGATAACTGGATAATTTCAGCATGATATATACAATTTCATTTTGCATGTCAGCAAAAATATTCATTCCAACTGCAACTCAGGTATTTTACAAACACTCACACACACACACACACACACACACACACACACACACACACACACACACACACTGCAGGTGTGCTGCAGTCTGTCAGCCATAGGGTTTATTAGCAAGGGCCTTAAGGGCTTCTCCACATAGCAGGCGTCAGCGTCCCATCGATCTGTTAGGTTCCATTCTATGTGTGCGTGTGTGTGTGTGTTTGAAAGCTGGGTTTTATCTCTTGGCAGTCAATACACCATGTTTTGACATTGGTGGCTTGAGATGGAATCCTTCCTTCACACCTCTCCTTCTCCTCTTCCCTCTTTCATCCGTCACTGACACCACATTCACCACATGTTGTCCATGTGAGCACTGATTTTTTTCCCCCCTCCTTTGTTTTCAGTTTACTTTCTTTATAATTATTTTGCTCTAGATTAAAATGCCAAAAATGCCAAAAGCAACAATATGTTTACATATACAACAGGAGAAACGTACATCTTATAATCCTAGACTCTGCATTAGGTTGTGCTTTCATTGCACAGGTTTACATATTTGGTTTATGAGAAAAACGTATGAATACTGTATTTTACTAATTAGATGCACTTCATTTAGTACATAAAACAAAGTAAACTCTTTTTTTTTTACTGTTAAAATGTGCAAGATTTTTGACTGGATGTCAGGTTAATTGGTGGGTAACAGCCTTTGTTTAGATGAAGATCCTTGTTATTATGCTACAGGATACCTTCACTTCACATGTTCAGCACACTGGATGGCAGAATATATTCCTCCAAAAGCAGTACATACCGTTCATGTGTGGTACGGTGGTGACAGCGGGTGGTAGGATGCTGCTCATGAACTGTCAGGTTGGGTTCTGTCTTTCAGTTCAATGCACTAGTTGAGCCTGAGGTGCCATCCTCTGTCTGAGCAGATGGTGGGACACACAGCACGCTGTGACCCTCTCACACAACCTTCAGGGTCAACATGTGTCGTGTGTTCTGTTTCAGAAAATCTTTGGTCTACTACATCATACAGCTTCTTTTTGCCATTTCAATCTTAGGATTTATATGCATACCACCACAATAACTACTTGCAGTTACACTCACCTGTGTGTATATGCACATACACACTCCTTAACAGAAATAGACAGCCTGACACACACCCACCGATATAATAAAAGCATTTGCAATGAAAAGAGAATGTGAAAGATGAGGTTATAGTAAAGCACACACCTCACTATCTATATCTCCCTCACGCAGAGACACGCGACGCGACGCAGCGCAAAAGCTTTCTTTTCATTCTCTCGTCTCCCTCCATCTCTTTTCTCTCCGCCTCTCGCAGTCTACACTGCAAAGTTATATGAAGGGCATCAGGCAGGCCTGGCGAGCCGAGTGCAGAGTGACAGCGGCAAACGGAGTGATGGCTCGGCCTGATAAACACCCAGCGTCAAATGAAAAGGCTCTGCGCTTGCCATCATCCCCTGTCACAATGCAATTACTGAACAGAGTGATAGCAAGATAGCAGCCCCCACCGCTAGCCACAATGATAAAAGTATTGACTGATTTGATTGAATGATTAAAATAATGCAGACATAAAAATGGGGTGAAGATAGAGAGCGAAATGGCAGCGAGGAGAGGGAGCAATGGAGAGAAAGGGCGGGGAGGGCTGGGCTGCAAGAGTGAAGCTTTGTAGATATGGTTATGTCATTATTGTGTGTCTGTGTGTTCAGATGTTTGCGACATCTAAGAGTGCTTTTGGTTTTGTTCTTTTGTTCCATGTTGTTTCATTTCTCTGTCTCTTCCCTATCTCTCTGTTTCTCAGGTTGCCATTTGTGCTGACGTGACGGAAGTCCTGCTATCAGATGGGAATGAGAAGTCCATTCAGAGTATCCTTACATCGTCCTCCCCTCGCCTTCTCTTAACGTCTATCTCTTCATCTCGGCCTCGTTCCTCTACCTCATATTTATTTATCTGCAATCATACTTCTGTGAATTCTTTTTTTTATTTTCCTGATGGGTTTTAAGTACACAGTTTCCCTTCCCATTCCCATTTATTGATGTAATGTGATAAATCTACATGATATGCTGTAGATTACATGATATGGGAGACTTTCATATATTTAAAACATCAATTCTAGGACAATTTGACAATTGTGTAATTATAAAAACAAATCCACAGATTGAAAAATTCTGTAAGCAAAACAGAAATGCTTCTGTGTTTAAGGCAGTATAGTCAACAATTCTAAAACAGCTTCCACAATGATTGGTGCACCTACTAAACTAGCAGCTACGTGTATATATACGCCAATTACATAACTGTAGTCAATTAAATACAGATATCCTAATCACAAAGTTTCTGCTTAAACCACTGCACCAGTTGTTACTGACAATTAAAAGCTGAAAACATTCTAATTAGCATGCTGCAATCTAAGCTGTCATTAATGCTAATGAAATATTCTAGTATTTTATTTTCTTCCATGCTGTGTGATCAAGACTTTTTCACTGGCACTGCTATAGCTACGAAGTGACTTTTTCGAGTGAGCGTGTCGTGTCCTTCATGTTCCAGCCTTGAAATCAAAGATTGGATTGTAGTGTGGAAGAATAGCCATCTACCTCTTTTATCTTTAGGCAAACGCAGCAGATGGGGCACCCACAGTGACAAATACCCAGCACTACTGCTCAAAATGGCATCTACCAATCCTAACTGCCTACAATACCAAGTTAAGAGCACAGTAATTGCCATCCTGTCAGAATTTGTTTAAGACTTCATCTAATGCTAAGGCTAGGGTTAGGGCTTGATGAGCATTTTAGAAGCAAGAACAATCAAGGTTTGTTAAAAATGTTTTTTTTGTGCGTGTGTGTGTGTGGTTAAGATTTAGGCCTATAATTAAGTTTTTAGGACAAATCTTTAGGTGAGTTTTTTGGCAACATTTGTTCACTGAGTGGGTTATTGATCAACTCTGTCAGTTTGCAAACCGTCTTGCTCTTCTTTTCTACTCTATATTTACACTTCTCCCTGTCTAATCTCCTTTGTAGCCCCTTGTTTTGCCTCTTTTCTTCCATCTCCTTTCATCATTCCTGTCATTTTTCTCCCATCCTCTCAGATCTTGCTTTATTCGCCGAGCAACTACACAGACAAAAAGAAGCTCTGACTCGCTGCAGTTGTTTCACAAAAGCAGGAAATATAAATACACATTTCTTCCCCATTGACCGATATGGCCATATTTAGCTCTGCTTACAATATCTCTGTCCCAGCCAGCTACAATGCTCCGTTAGTGATCACAATAAGACCAAACAATAACATTTTGGAGCCTGTAAAGCACACGCACAGACACACATACACACACTTGGGCACACAAACAATGCACCATTGACCGGCAGCTTTGTTTCACAGAACAAACACATAGAGAGAATTGTAAGTGAAATCATACCGAGAATGGATCGAACATACACTGAAAGAGAAAGGGGGGTTGAGAAAAATACATAATTTGTTCTGGGCTCAGCCAAATTGGCCCATTCACATACCGCAGGCACTGTGTGGTATTTCCTCTTGTAAAGGAAGCTGTTGGTCTTAGCCTTGTGCTAATGGCTACTGTTTATCTCGCATGGCATTATTGTGCCGCTAGTGTTAGAATAGAAAACGATAAGGAATTGTGATAGGGTTCAGTTTTATACAGTGAAATAGATGAGAAGATATGCAAGAACGAAATGTGAACTGATGACATTTAGATATATCTTGAGAATAGATTTTCCGTTTTTTCTTAGAAGTTGTTGACCTCATTTATAGTGCAGAAAGATACACAAATACACACCGACTATAGAGTGGAGAGCCTCTGTTGCTCTGACCTTGAATACTCATGCTGAAAATCAATGGAAATGTTCCATTAAGAATGATTGATGCATGTCATTGGCTGCTGCTTGTCTGCTTCTAGTGATGGGAGCAAATATTCTTCCACTTTAATGTTCAATAATACTCAAATCTCGCTCTTCAACTTTTTCCTTTTTATGTGTGTGTGTGTGTGTGTGTGTGTGTGTGTGTGTGTGTGTGTGTGTGTGTGTGTGTGTGTGTGTGTGCGTGCGTGCATGTGCTTTCAACTGGCGTGTGTGTGTGTGCTGACCTCTCCTCTTGTGGTGTGCTGGTGATGAGATTACAGTAAGCTGCTCTGCTCTTTGCCCTTTCATCCCTATGCATAGCACACTCATGCACAGGTGTCCAGTATGTGTGTTTTGTGTTCATGCTAACCTACATATTATTGTGAATCTGTGTCCAGGAGGGGTCTTTGATTTTGAATTGACTCTCCAGCTATCAATCCGTGCATCAGCTTCTCATCCATCCCTGCTCTCTCTCTGTCTTTCTCTCTCTTCCTCGCTCGGTGCTCTCTGTCTTTGTCGATTGGATTTGTCTCAAGTCTTTGCAGGCTTTAAAGACAAGGAAATCCTAATTGAATTGCTTTGCAACTCCACAAGCCAGTGTATTAATAGACAACTTGACATCAATCACCCAGCCTTTGTGTGTCTTGGTGCGTGTGTGTGTGCATGCATATGAGAAGGACAGTGTGAGTTTTGTATCTGTGGTTAAAAGCCTTCCCATTGATCCAGCTAGAGGCTGCTGTGATCTGCTTCCGTAGACTGGCTCTCTTTCCCTGGAGATGATCTCTGCTCACTGAAGCTTTCTCCATGTAGATGCCTACCATATGTGGTTTTACCTGAAAAGGGTCTTAGAGTTTATCATTCCTGATGCACCTCTTTGGCTTTTGGCTTTGTACAGTTCCAAAAACCTTAATATCTTTAAGTGGATCGTCACCAGTAGTTTAAATCTTTGAATTTTGCATTTTTAACAGACTTCCCACGTTTGCATTTAAAAAAAGAGTCTATAAAGTTCTAATGAACTTAAAAGTCAGTATTTGGTATGAATACTTTTCTAATTTCTTTGGTCCTGGAAAAGTTCTCCAGGTCTCTTGTGGGACATTCAAAGCTCTTCTTTGTATGTTTGCTGCATTTTTTCCACTCTGTCCAGCCAATGACAAGCCTAAAGATACAACTTAAAGTTGGTTCTATGCTAAGTTATCTCTTATGTGTAGGCACAACATGGGTTTATGCTTTGAGTTAGGTGCCTTTTTTTGCTTGAATGATTCATAGGTCCGTGTTAAAATGGCTTAACAATCAAAGTCACACACACAAATAAAGGACCTTCAGAAAGCCTGGAGAACTACTACTCAAGACCACCACAAAACTACAAGAAGGTTTGGCTCCTTGGAAGCAAAATACATAGAATTGAAGTGTGACTTGAAACTTCTATTTCTAAAAAAATATATTCTGATAATAGTATTAAATAAAATCCAACAGAAGTTTTTACACCAGAAATTTCTATCGAAAAACTGCACTGTACACTATCTTGAACAATTAATTTCATGGATACAAATATTTCAGTTCTGCTCATGTTTCAAAATGTATTTATGTCCTAATTGCAGTGATTTAGCACACACCCCTTGACTTTTTCCTTTCTCTCTGATCTACTCTTAGCATCTTTCTTTTATTTATTTTAGTTTTTTTATTGAATTGTATGTCCAGAGATTGAATCTTGTATGCTTCATCAATCCTTGACTGTGGCACGCCAGATGTTCGAGGGCTGGTTGAGAAAAACAGGCAAGCTGGAAAGTTTGGCTCAACATATGTATCTTCCAGGTAAGACCATTTTTTTACTTGCCTTGGCACTTTAATGCCATTTTATTGTGTGAATGTCAGAATTTTATCTTCAATAAATATGCCACTTAAAAAATGTTTATATGAAATGGTTAGTTACATACTGTAATACCCGTTCTTTAAGTGCAAAATATGTATATGCACACGCTTGTGGGATCATCAAAGAAAAAGACCCTCTTTGATAGGGGTTTCTCATCCGGAAACCAATGAGATAACTTTCCATTGCACACGCGCACACACACACAGACTCACACCTCATATGCAAGGACGGGCTAAAACGTAGTTAATTGTTGTCCCTGCCTTAAAAAGGCTTTTTTTCCATTGACTGACGATTTTGGTCCCCTACCTCTTCTCTCTCTTTCGCTGTCTCGCGTTTCTGCGCATATTTACATGAGTGGAAGATGGAGTGAAAAAGTAAACGTATAATTAGGCTACATTACTTTGATTGTTTTCTTTTCAGATTATGCCTGCTGTCATCTCTGCTCCGCAAGAGAGGGCGAAGGGCACGATGCGATTGTACAAGGGGATGGATGGGGAGGGGCATGTCGTGTGATGGTGTGCGCACATCCACGCATATGTGTGCGCGTGTGTTGGGACCGCCTGCTGTGATTCGAGATTGTGTTTCTAGCGGGGCCTAATGTTTTGTTTACTGAGTGTTAATAATGCCTAATTAATAATCCCCCAATCTGCCTGACAGTGTGAATAAGAGGAAGGGAAAATGGTGTGGAAGAAGAGATGGAGAGAAAAACGGAGCTCCTCTAACGGTACACGGTATCAGCACAGTCTTTATACAATCTCAGAGGCAAACTGGAGCATGAAAGAAATGGCATATCGAACTCTGGTAACCGACAACAAAAACTTAAACATCAATGCAGTTAGGCTCATAGCAGTGGCCAGTAATTGAGAAAGTAATTATTGAAATGCAGAGTCAGATACCACAGCCTGATGACTGAGGCTGGAAACCTGGCAAACCAGAGACCGCAGAACCCTCAGCCTGCATAAACAGCAAGAATTTGACTCTATTAAAACATGAAAAACGTGATATTTATGTTAGGGCGATCGTGGCTCAAAGAGTTGGCAGTTCATCTTGTAACCGGAAGGTTTCCGGTTCGAGCCCCGGCTCGGACAGTCTCGGTCGTTGTGTCCTTGGGCAAGACACTTCACCTATCGCCTACTGGTGGTGGTCAGAGGGGCTGATGCGCGATATGGCAGCCTTGCTTCTGTCAGTCTGCCCAGGGCAGCTGTGGCTACAACTGTAGCTTGCCTCCACCAGTGTGTGAATGTGAGAGTGAATGAATAGTGGAATTGTACAGCGCTTTGAGGGCCCCGAAAAGCGCTATATAAATTATTATTATTATTATTAAAATCTATCAGTGCCATAAACACACAGATATACGTTAATATCTGTCACTATCAACCAATGGCATCATCTACTGGTTTTGCCTTGAAACTGAGCTGGAGCCTAGAGAAGTTTTAGTCCAAATTCTTCAAAATATCAGAAGTGGCTGGAGTGGGGGGCATTACACTTGAAATCTGATTTGAGAACATGTTTAATGTGTATGGCAACATTAATATGTGAAGTACTGGACAAGGTTCCTCATTAATACCAAAAATTAATTTAAAAAAGTACATACAAATTGGGACTAGATAAGCAATTATCAGTGAAATATCTATCTTAATCCCTTGCAGATGTATGAGTCCAGCTAAATCAAGAAGAAAACATAATTAATGACAGGTGATTGTGGTGCCACAATCCCTGAATCCCAACAAACCAAAGTTCACAAAGAAACAGGGTGACCTTCCTGGCTTGACCATCAGAACACTGACTACAGGCAGTGATTTTAGCTAAAGACGTCACAAGAATTGTGGATGAAAATTACTGACATTTTATTCCAGGTTAGAAGCTGATACCTTTTTATTAGTAACCCTCAATTGTATAGCACTTAAGGTACTGTTGCTCTAGTTTCGAACTGTGATGATTACTTTTTGAGGAGAACCTGCAGATGAATACATTAAATTACTACATACTGCATAGAGCCATGGGGGTATAAGCTCTCCCCGTTTCAAACAACAGCTCATCCTACCGTATGTATCTTCAAATGTATAGTGTTTTTTTCTAGTGTGAATAGGGTTGAGTAGCATACGTTGTGTAAGGTGAAAACCATTGGGTGTCACTGCACTTTGTCAGTCATCGTATCTATCGAGCAAGAAAGAGGAGAGTGTGGATGTTGACTGGAAACCTCTATAGAGGTGGCCTTTAAGGGTGCATGTGTGTGTTCACATGGTATAAATGTCAAGTGTCATGTCAGAAGTCACCTCTCTTTACCTCACAGGTGACATGTCTTCCCTTCCTGATGCTTTCTCCAGGTCTCCTCTGAAGCAGAAAAACAGTGGGGGTCAGTAAGAGACCTGTCAGAGAGCCAGAAGCTCTAAAGGGAGCAGTGAGGGAAGAAAAAGGAAAAAAGAGGCTTTTGCTTGGTGTAGTGTTTTATCAGTACTGGTTGTCTTCTGTCACCTTCCCTTCAGATACTCAACTTTAGTCTCTCTTTTATGTGTGTGTTACAGGGTAGTAAGGTGGGACTGTGAGATGGATATTTCTGCACTGGAGGGTCACTTTGATTTCATCATGTGTGCAGACTGGTAGGTATACACACACACACACACACACACACACACACACACACACACACACACACACACACACACACACACACACACACAGAGCCAGTACATATACACGATCTGTGTGTGCGTTCATGACATTAATTTTCACTTCTGTGTGACAGTCTTTACATGGCCCCCCACCAGCGCCTGGACCTTCCCCTGCCTTGTCCACACACTCACATTCACACATACATGCATATGCTCAGACACCCGCCTGCCTCCATTTTACACCAAATTGCCTCGTTTTCTGCTTGGTGTCCCAGCAAATGGATGACTTAGGCAAATTGCAAATAATTGCATCTTGACAAGGAAGGAGACTCGGTAAGATAGAGAAAGAGTTGAGGGTGGATGGAGGGAGGAGCAGAAATGGAGATGGAAATGGAGAGATAGAGCAACATAAACATAACAATTAGCCCATCGGTCACTGAAATGTAGATCTTCAGACAAATCGGGAACTACATCTTTTTTTTCTGCTTCAAGCTGGTGTTCCATAATAACCCAGTAAGATACTGTAATCTAGGTGTTCATAGAGGAATCTGGGCCGCAGGGTTCTGTTTTCAGGTTGTCAAAAACTTCAACCCGATTTGCCTCCAACGCATCCACTGGTATGTGTGAATATGTGAATTTTTGCTAAAAGTATTGTGGCCTAGAAAATCAAGTGTTTGAATTAATGTGTGTGAGGATGGGTGAATGAGTAAGACAGTGCTCTGAGTGCTCAAACAGAGTAGAAAAGCATTGTGTGTACCAGTTCATACATACGCAAGAAGAATTAAAAAAAAAAAAATAGCTAACTGTCATTTGGAGTATCAAGGCTTCTTTGAGTCGCTGTGAAACTTTCCGCTAAAACACTTCGCTACTTAATGTATGTTGGCAATGAAGTAGAATCTGTCAGGAGATAACACGTATGCTGTACCTGTCGCAGTGGCAACCCAACGTCTTCTAGTGGTTAAATGAATCCTCAAGATGAAACTTTAGGACTTTTGAACTTTGTTGTTCCAGAAAACTTTCAACCAGATATCCGGTGTGGAAGGTGATTATAAAATTGACAGAGAATTTGGCCTAAATAAAATTCATAGAAGCCAAAAGATCCCCAGAGAAGAAAATACAGCGGGCTGTTTAGAAGGGGCGGGGCGGGGCACTGCTGACATAGGCTGATGATACTATCCTGTGATTATGAACATTCAGAATACTGTCTGTTTGACATTTCAGCTTATGTCTGATAGGGGCAATGCAAACCCAGAGTGCAGAATGTATGGTTGGGAGACAGTAGCATTAACAAAAAAACAAAAGGAGGTAAATTTGTTCAGACGAAGCATAGTGGATATATTAGACAGAGGATGATAAAGATAGAGCTTCCAGGCAGAAAGAAAAGAGCAGGATTACAGTGAAAATTCATGGATGTCGTGAAGGAGAACATGCAGAGGGCTGGTGTGCTTATCCCTAAAAAGAGCACTTGAATGAAGAAGATGTCCTTTTCTTGTTTTCTTTTCTTTTTCCAACTTTTTTCATGTTGTTCAGCCACACAAAGATGACATAGATTTTGTCGGTATTTTCAGGTAGTCCTCATTTTACTTCTATATATGTGTGAATGCATCCATGTCTGTGAACCCGTGATCATCCCAAGATTTATTCTGAGATTTTGACACTGTCTGAATATAATGGCGTGTTTTGAATGACATGCCTCCCTAGTGTCCAAGTTTAGAACTGTAACAAAGGGCTTAAAGTCTTTTTAAGGCTCCAGTTTTATTATCCTCTTCAGTCACCCTGAAAGCGTTTAGGGTTTCCAACACAACTCTGAAAACTGTCCTGTTTGTGGAACAGTACACAAGCACTTCCTTTGGCGTTATAAAACCTTTGCAGGTGGATAAATGGCATTTACCGTCCACCACTCCTGCACATTGACTTACACACATTCACATACAAACATACTCTGAAAAGATGGACATTCTGTTGGTTGAAGCAAAATCACTTTGCCTACTTCATCTTGTGCATAGTCTGTGTGTATCTGTCTGCACAAGTACGTGCATGTGCGCTAAGTGCAGCATTAGCAAACAGCGTTATCATTATTTTAATGTCACAGTCATTATGAGTAATAGCCAGGTATAACACCCAGAGAGAGAAAGAGAGCTGTCCGCTAATAGAGGATATTTTACAGTGAACTAGTGTATACGCACGTGTGTGTGTATGACGGACAGAAGCATACAACGTGAGAACCGAGTAAATTGCATGTAAAGTTTTGATATCACAGGTTCTTTTCACCATTTCTCTCAGCAGAGATTTATCTTGTAGTTGTGAGTCTGTAAACGTGTGCGCGTGTGCTGCAAGATGTTTTTGTGTAGCGTCCTCTTTTCTCAAGTGTATGCAAGTGAGCGATTGTGTGATAATTGCAGTGGTGGTGGCTGAAGAGTGATGGCTGGTCAATTAACGGGAACGTCATTGTGATGATCACCTGCGAAAAGGTCAACAATGCAACTTCCACTCCATTAATTATGACTCCTGCTGATATCAGGGGGACCACTGCTGAGAAGACAGGAGAGATGAGAGGAGAGGAAAAGGGAAGAAACTTATTTGGAAATCCTGATTATCCTGGGGGTGTTGTCTAAATTCTGCCTTTAGAAAGGTTATTTAAATGCTTTCACTTAATGAATCTGTTACCACTTAGAACTCAGAAACTTTATCATCTAAACCAGAAGTGGCACACTCCTCTAACATAGTCAGCCATATTCAATACAGCCTAATATGGTCTCTAGCAGAGCACACCAGTGAAACTAACATAAGATACATGATATAATATAAACTGTGTCCCTCTTTTTTTTTCACTGTAAAGACTTTTAATCCCAGAGGTGTCTTTATAGCGAAAGAAGTCCCGTTTCAACAATACATTGCAGTTTTTCTCTGTTAAAGAAACAATAAAGAAACAATGCAGTAGTAAATATAGAAACCAAGCAGAACAGCTCTTTGGGTTTAACTTTAAGAAACAAATATAATAAACAAATTGTATTTTTGCTAATTCAGAGAAGATGTCTATAAATTTCTACAGTAAATAGTGAAAAACAGGAACTCCTCTGCTATTTATTTATGGATTACCTAACAATACAAAAACTCATTTTATCTATCAGTTATTTTCAGTAATTCAGCTGTTAAAGTGAAAGTATACAGTGAAAATGTAATTTTTAAATCATAGGTGTTTATATTCTGTGTTGGTATTATTAGATGTGAAATCAGAGCCAGAGCCAATCAGAACAGCTTTTAAGGTTATTGAGGTTACTTCATAAACACCTTAGGCACCAAAACCCCCCCAATTTTATTAGTGGACTCATGGCCATTTACCTCTAAATGGAAAAATTGCAAAAAAGAAGTAATTTTCTGCTGTGGGCACCTGAATTTTAAGGATAATTAACTTTTCATGATGTGTGGCCTAGAAAGTAATAAGTTAAAAAATTAAAGACTTGTGCCAGTAATATAAACAACACAACTGGAAGGAGCAAACAGGACTGCCTAACTGTGAATAAAAGGTCAGCAGCTCAATGAAGTGTTAGAATGTGCAAAGGTAAAAGACTTTTTTTCTTTTATTTTAACATAACTTGTATTCCTTTCTTAAGAGTGAAAGTCACTCTCAGGTTTATTGAATGTTTTGAGGGAGGTTTTTCAGCAGATGATCTAGCTATACAGAAAGTCACCCAGTCAACTATGAACACTTGCTAGTCAGAAAACAAACTGTCACTCACTCAATGTTTTAACAAAAAAAGAGGCTTTGTTGAGTTTATAGTTAATACAGTACAATGAGATAGAAGATGGGTTAAAGAAGGAAGCAAGCAGTTCATTTCAGTTCACGCTGTATTTATGAGACAATTTTGGTCAAATATGAAAGTCTTATGTGGAAACTTTCAGCCATTTACTCCGAGAAAGGAAGTTTCAGTGAAGTAGGACCCAGCATAGCAGAAATAGTGTTGTGTGCCTCCTCACATTTGTGTTTGTCTGGCAGGGAGAGAGAGGGGGATTCCTGCAGTGGGCATGAGGGTGGCAGAGAATCTTTGGCTGGGATGTTGGCATGTCTGCTTTCTCCAAAAGCTGTCCATGTGTAGGGAGTGAGATAAAGCCCTGTTTGTGTGTGTGTGACAGTGAGTTTGTGCAAGTTTCTGCATCCTTCTGGTTTTCACTGTATCTATGTAATTGTCATCTTCTGTTTATTCATATTTGCAGTCCTGTATCCATACACACCTGTTTTTGTGTTTCACTTTACTGCTCATTGTTATGCTGGATTGCATTAGTTTAGAGACACATTACTGGCACACGCACACAGAACACAAATATATCTTTGTTGAAAGCTCCGTGTGATGCTTTTTAGTAATATCCCTCTGAGCCGAAGGTCAGAAATATGTATGTCTTTTGCAGTATTAATGTTGTTGAATCAATAAACAAGTGAGTGTTGCTTCAACATGTTCATAAGATGAAGAAAGAACATTAGTTTTAATATTTATGATTAATTTTAAAAAACAACATCTAGTTTAGCACTACTTTTGTGGCAGCAATTTACTTACAGAATTATTTATTTAAAATTTAAAATTTGCGTTTTGTGATACTGGAATGGTACACGGGTGGCATGGTGGTGTATGCTAGCACTATCCTGGATCCAAATCCACCAGGTTAAATCTCTATATTGGCCATAGGTGTGATTGTGAGTGTGAAAGGTTGTCTGTCTCTTTGTGTACTACACCTTTCTCCCTGTGACAGCTGGGATAGGTTCCCCATTGTGAAACTGAATTGGATAAGCAGACTCAGTACAAACTGTTGTGACGTTGTGTTGCTGTTTCCGTCTTAAGTAGGTTAGTCTTGTTTTCCCACATGACTGCAATGTAGTGAGAGTAAATTTCCTGGATAGCCTGGGACTAAATAATCTGACATGAATCAATTGAATTTAATCAAGTGAAACTCAAATAAATCATCACTGCATGTTCTCCTGGGGCTAGGTTAACTGATGATTCTGCGATAGACTGGTGACCTGTCCAGGTTGTATCCCGCCCTTCGCCCTATGACAGCTGAGATAGGCTCCAGCCCCCCTGCCCTGATAAGGATAAGTGGAAGAGAATGGATGGATGGATGATAATACTTTCTTTTATATTGTTATAATGCATATAAAAAATATATACCATTGCACCGTAATCCTTGGGAACATAGACTGAGTAAATGATGTCATTTGTTTTTATAGTCTCACAATTGAGGCCTTGACATCATCAGTGCACGTATGTGTATAAGCAGACAAATTTAGTAGCAACAGATTCACACACCCGTTCGCCCTTTGACCTCTGGTCTGTTTTGACTGATTTTGCTGGGCTGTCCTGGGTGGGTGGGGTCATCACAAGACAATAGGCCTCTGACAGTCTGAGTTCATCAGAGGTGACCTTAAAGGGAAAGAGCACTTATTTTGTGAATCTAAAATAATACCTCAAAACTTTAAAAAGAAAAGACAGAGAATGCATTAAAGAATGTGGAAGATTTTTAAACAGGAATGTGGTTTTAAATTGTAAACACTATATTAAACATCCCAGAAGCCAAACTGCTTCAAAAAATATTTTTAATGCATTACTAGCACCATATAAAAAGAGATACAGAGTGAAGTACCTCAATCAGGAATGCAAACCCTGCTGTAGAGGTGACTGATATTTAGTGAAATCATATTTTAAAAAAACTTAATAGCAAGAAAACTTAAAAAAATAAATACTGTAAATTGTTATGTGTCAAACTTTAAAAAAAGCAATGCCCAAATTTTCCGAATTTTAAAAACTCAAAAGGCTTCAAGAGAGAGGTTAGCAACCACCTGGCAACCACCGGTCCTGAGTAGTTGTAGGGGGTTGCTGCCTGTTGCTTGGTGTAATCAGTTTCAAAGGGGGTTATTGTTACCCCCATACCTGAGGTAATAATCTTAAACTAATGGCTCCATAATTCCTTTATAGATCTTGGTAAATGGCTCATTAAAAGTTTACTTTGTGTAACTTGTCCAGCCTTATTTGTGGTTTAGCTTTCAAGCCACAATATTCTACTTGAATTGCAGACATCAGCATTGACCATTGCTCATTTTTTAAAACTGTTGCCCTCTGAATGACACTATGTCCTTCCCTTGGCCTTAGCGTGTGTCTGTACATGTGTGTTTACACGTCTGTCCCAGCCGTTACCTCCACCCAACAAGCTCACTTCCTTGTTTTCCTTGCCACTCACTTTTCCTGTGAACTGATATCTGTGGCAAAATAAACCAAACTGAAACCTCTCACCTTTCAAGTCAAATAAACTTCACACCTCCGTGTAGCCTTGGAAGAGTAAGCAGCTTTACATATATGTGCTCACATGTTTGTTTTAATGTTGGTTTGTGCAGTGTTTTTACCCCCCCCCCCCCAAAAAAAAAAAAAAAAAAAAGCAAGCACATATCTATTTATGTACCGGCAAACATGGAGAGAGCAGATCCTGTTACATGCACCTCTCATTCCTCGTGGGGATCAGAGGATTTTGAATGAGGAAAGGTCAGAGACTGTGATTGGAAGGTTGAATCCAGATTGCCACTCCACTGGACAGTTGGACGGATGTGCAGGATTATGTCAAATCTGCACTGTATTGTTGCATTTTAGTCAAATTACTCCACTCTCATCTGTGATAATAGACACACACACTCATAGTGCACTACTCCATTGCATAATGGATTGAAATTTGTCTTTGTGAGTAGATAGACAGGTGCTACTTTCCTTTGAATGACTGGAGCTGATTTAAGCCTGTGTGCTCGTGTTGTGTGTTACTTTAGTTGTGGCAAAATAAATCTGTTTCCACGGTTAAATCATGGGCACCTACTCACTTTTTGGGGTTGAAAAAGCAGGTTTCCATTATGTCAGTCTTTAAATTTTAAGGTAGAAGACTTCAAGGTTAGGTGAGTCTCCACAAAATCAATCTAAATCAATGTAATGCCCTTTAAAAGAGCTTTTTCTTCAGTAATGTTCTCCAACCATCTTTGCGATTCTTGTTGGAGGGCGGTAAATGCAGTGATAAAACTCCTCCGGTCTTCTTCAACACTTTTTGATTAGCGGTTTCAGAAAAGGCAGCCTCATACACTTCTTTATTCATTTTTCAGTTGGTGCATTTCAACCACAAATACATTTTTTGTATTTTTGCGTGTCAGGATTTTTGGAGACCTTGATACTCAATGCAAAACTAATTCAAGTTTTTTCTTCTGTAAGGTTTTTAACAATTACATTGAAAACAAAAATATAAAATATATCAAGCTTTCATTTTTTGTTGACCTAATAATGCCATAAATAACATACATAATTATAGATGCCTGAATTTGAAATATTCAGTCTGAAAACAAGCTTACATGCTTCCTGCATTACCACAAACACTGTGATACAAACACCTCATTGTGTCTGTTGCACCATCTTGAATCAAAATAATAACGTATATTAGTTTTTACAAGTTAGAAGGGTTCATTTGTCACTAATACTGTGAATATAGTGACATAAACCTGTCACTTTTCACTTCTCAAAAAGAAACGTTCTTAGGTATTAAAATTAAATTGACATTTATTTGTTATCTCCTGTCATGTACCACATTTTGTTTTGAGGGGGAAAAAATAGAGAACAGCTGTCACAGCGAGTGGAATGAGCCGTGTGGAGAAAAATAAAGGAGGATCCAATTGCAGGCACTCGTGGAGGTGCGAAGGATGTTTATTGTAAGACAAAACACAAGTTAAAACAGCAAACAGAACTAAAGATAACCTGAACTGGGAAAACTAAACTACTAAACACGAGCATGAAGGAGGGTGAGCAGAGGCATCTGTCGGGAGAACACATGGATGAAACACAGACCAGCGACTACAACATAAGAAGACACGACTTAAATACACACAGAAGAACACGGGGAGATTACACACAGGTGGGGAACACAGCTGGAAGTAATTGACGAAACGAGACAAGGGAGGCAAAACTGAATACACTCACATGAGACACGGATTTTCACAATAAAACAGGAAAGAAGAAACCATTTCACGAAGACGCAGACAGAACTGAACCTACACTAAACATGAGACACAACCAAAGAACTAATCCCTAAAGAAAAATAAACAGAAACATAGAATTCTAATAATAATCAACAAAGCACAAGAGTATCAGAAAATAATCCATTATGCAAAAATAAACCACAACCTAAGAAACTCAAAACGCTGGGTCAAAATGGCCCAGAACTGTGACAACAGCAGGGAAATAAAAAAAATCCCACCTCTTTCTAGTTTCTTTTGAGCTCCCTTTTTTGAGGTTGAAGGCTTGGGGCTATTAAAAAAAAAAACAAATAAATCCCCAACATTAATAATAAAAATAATAATGACCATTATGAAAAAAGGAGTGTGGAGCCTTAATTTTTACTATAAAACAAAACCAAATACATAAATGGTAAAATTAAGAGTTGAGACTCAATTTAATAGTGAAATATATTTTTTTCAATGTTTTAAAAAAAAAAAAAAAAAAAAAAAATTTAATGTTTTTTTTTGGTATATTTGTTTCCAAAAAAATCAATAATAATTATAATATGCTGGATTTTATGATTTATTAAGTTTTTTTTTTTTTAATGTGATATTCTGCATTTAAAAGAAAACATTCTTATCTGTGTTTCAGTCTGCTTCTTTTCTTTTTCTGCTTCACACAAATGTCCTCTTTCTAAAGACAAGTGTAGTTTTGTGACTCCAATAGAGGCCTGTTGTTTACCAGTCATGTTATCAGCTACTTATATTTAGATCACATTTTTTTGTGTGATGACAGAAAAACTTACACTAAAGTGAGTAAAACAAGCCCTACGTGTTGGACAAGCACAAATATAAACACAGCGCAGCTTAAACATATACTTATAGCTTAAGTGCATTAGCACTTTAATTATTTAAAACAGGTGTAAAATATAGTGTGTGTAAAGTTGTACACATGGAGCACGAATACTCTAATTCACCTATACGCACAAAAATGAACGCACTGTTTCTTACATGCACATCTGCGAGTTACTGTACGTGAGTGCTCACAGAGGCCAGTTAATTTGGATTTGTGAACATGATTTGTTTTAATTTTTTCTCTCGTGTGTTGTTTATGTTGTTAAATCTTCATATTAACTTCAGAGAGCACACTCTGGGTATTAATTCCACCAATCCAAAGTGCTTTACCGCCGCTTTTTAGCATCTCAGTAAAAGTGTGCATGTCTGCTCATACACTCGCGTATGTTTACTGTAGGAGATAGCATCTGTGCACATTGGATTTTCTGATGTTCTGCATTCCTCTCAGTGCTGAGGTGAATGCTTTCTGAAACCCCGAAACAAAACGGAAGAGCATCTTACTCATGCAAATTGTTTTTCTCCTCTTCCTCTTGGTGGATTTATTTGTAAACAAAAGCAAATAAATAGTCTGCTGCTTTATCTAGAACCGCTATCGTATGAATGCATTCTAATCCCACTCTCCCTCTCCCCCCTAGTTTGTTTCTGGACCAGTACAGAGCCAGCCTGGTTGATGCTATAAGGAGATTACTGCAACCCAGCGTAAGTGTGCGTGTGCATGTGTTTGCGTTTGCCTTTGTGTGTCTACTGTATATATCTCTGCTTATCCCCTTTCTCTAAATCACCTCCCACTCTTCTCAGTCATAATTAGGCTTTGCCCAAAACCCTATAGACATTAACAGTCTGACAGGATTAATATCATGTAATGCTTTAATGCTTATTATAAGCAACTTGAATGGATCGCTCTGATCTCCGTCTCTCTCTTCCCTTCCCTTCCCTTAATCATAAATCCGAGGCAACTTTTCCCTTTTGGCCTCGCGATAAGACCCCACGCTGTGACAGCCAAAGCAAATGGGGGGAAAAAAGCAAAAGGCTGGAAGAGATAGGGTTGAGATTTCTATTCATCTGAGGGAAGAGGGGTGCGTTTTAAGTACAGAGGCCAGACTGTTATGAGAAATATCTGTTTATGAAAAAGAGGTGAAAATGGCACCAAAGGGAAGGAGATGGGGAGGAGAGGAAGCAGGTGAGGACACAGAAAAGGAAGAATGAGGAGGGAGAGAGAGAGGGATGAGGATGATGAGGATATGGCGGAGATGGACTCCAAGAACAGATGGAGACTGAAGGGAGGAAAAAGTGCAGTGGGGAAAAAGTCCCATCTTGAATAATTTATAACTGGCCATCCACATACTCATTGTTAAAAATAATGACTAAATTTAAACACAACTATATTAAATTATCATGAGCTGACTGCTTTTTGCACAAGAAATAGACTTGACTGATTTATGGCTAATCTCAGTGTCTTGAATAAGATTAGAATCACTCCCATTTTACCGGACTGGTGCTGAAATCTTCATAGCAAATTCCTCAAAAAGCATCTTCATTGCTATGACCAGGGGTAAATACTAACCTGTGTCTTTTGCAGTTCTTGGTTAGTCAACCTTCAAAATTAAGATTTTTTAGTACCTCTTTTGCAAACAGCTGAGGTCCTCAGAAAGAGTGAGAGATTATAATGTCAGCATTATATTCAACTGGTTTCCAGCAATGACACGCGTTTCTTCAGCTGACATTTTAGACGGTGGCATAAGCAATTACACTTGCAGCCTGAAGTTGCTGTGGTCAAAAGCCGAATGCTGTCAAATGAGAGACGTGACATCTGGCCATTGTTGTACATCTGTGTGTTAAGTCTCTCTTCATGTGTCTCTCTCTTTAATCCAATGGAGATAATTCGGGGGCTAATATGATTTGAGTGTCGGCCATCAGACTGACGCTGCCACAACAAGCTTTGCCAAATATTTAATAATTTGCTAAGCTGATTAAACAATTAACAAAACAATTAATTCTCCCATCTAATGGCACTAATTTGTTGTTTCTGACAAAGGTGGTCCATCCGGTGGGCTGGATCCTCTTAATCAGCTGATTAGTGTTGGGAGGAATTTTGTCTGTTTGTTTGCGTTTGCTCTGTTTTTTTTTGTGAGACAGGAGAAATGCTACTGGATATAAAGATGAAAAATCATCCGTCGGACTCACTGATCCTGCTGTTTTTGCTGCCTTTGTGTTCTTTAGCTTGTGTTGTGTCGTTGTACATTGTGCATTAGGTGTATTTGCTGTATGTGTGTGATTGTGTGAGCATCCCTCTTTGCGCTGTTTAATTAAAACAATAATAACATGATCAACATGAAATAAAACTGAAAGCTGAAGGATTTCAAAGAAACTTTGAACCTGTTGGTAATCCTCTTAGTATATGCAGGATGTCTGTTGTGCATGCGCACGCACAGACACACACACACACGCTTTTCCTTCTCTGGCTTTTTCACACATAGACGCACCAACACACAATCACATACTCAAGTAGACAAATTCACACCTTTGCATTTCTGCTCACATTTTCTGGATTTATTGGATTAGAAGAGCTTTGCCTTTCATTTTTGTTTAGTTTATCATCTAAAATGTACCATGAAAAAGACACACTAGCAATTACCTCTGTTTTCCCTTTGTGAAAGCTAAACAACAACTAATGGTGTGATAGTACGTGTGAAGTACCCCAGAAATATACTCTTAATTTATTCACTGTCCAACTTTAGAAAAACTTGTTTTCTATTCAGGGCATGGCATTGGTGTTCGCTCCTCAGCGAGGGGAAACTCTAAGACTCTTCTGTCAACTGGCCCAGCAAGCTGGATTTTGCATCTCTCAGCACCAGCAGTATGATGCTCAGGTCTGGGATGTCCACTTGAAGGTAAGAAACATGTCCAAGAAAGGAAAAACAACATTTATTCAACATGAAGTAGAATTAATCACTGTTTTGCTAAAGATAGTGGTCCATACATATGGCAGAAGAACAGTGTGTTTATAAATAGTTTATAAAAATGCATCAAAATGCATTTGAAGATATAGTATGAGATGCATTTTCAAGCACAGAAGCAGCATTGTCTGCAATAGTGGTATTCATAGCACTATTCTTTTGCACTATAGCTTTTGTTTGAGCATTTTGGTTGTTGGTATCTTTTTTGTTTTCCCAAACTAGTCTACTTAACGAACTAGTAGAGAACACAAGAAGACTAATGAAATGGCAATAAAATGGAGACAGTCTGCTATCGCTTCAAATGAGGTCAAATTGGTTGTTATAATACAGTGATTAGCTGTGACAAATTGGAGAAAATTACAATTCTGTTGCCGTCTACATATCGAAGAAATCACAATAAACTGAAATTCAGAATAACTACTTGTATTCCGTGAAAACAGATATTCAGGTGTTAGCAATCCATCTGTGTTCATCAATTAGACAGCAGTTATTTGCTAACCTTTACCAATCTGTCTGAGGTGACTAGTTGATCACTGCAACAACTGGCAATAAAAATTAAGCTTCACTCCAACACTGTCTCCCACACACAATGACCAGGAACTAGAGCAGGGCAATATGACCAAAAATATTTATCACGATATACATTTGAAAAGTTGTGATAACGATATAACTGACGATATAATTGACACTAGACAAAATACTTTACAACTCTACAACTTTATTAGTGCAAAAAAAAAAAATCCATCGATGTATTTTCACTTAAACAAGCAGCTGTTTTTTTTATGTGCATTAAAGTTATATAAAAAATTAACAGTGCAAATACAAATTCCTTGCTGACAGTTTAACCAAAAGGCATTTCCAGTGGAAATTGGCCGACATATCCTCAGCATAACCATGTATAATATCCATAAAACTTAAAAAGAGGTTATACACACACACAATACGGTAATATTATGTTGAAGCACATTACGTATCACTCAGCGAGGCTTCTGCCTACGGTAGCCGTAATGCTCCGACAATCCATCAAGTGGTGCGGGTTCGTAGCTTAGCAAAGTCGTACTAAAACATTTGACAGATTTTCGAGCGCCGTGTACCACACACAATCGTTTCGAGGTCAGTAAACAAAACCAGAATTCATATATAAGGCACACGGGATTATAAGGGGCTCTGTCGATTTTCAGAAAAATCAAAGGATTGATTTTAAGTGTGCTGTATGTTCCAAACAACACGGTAATAACGACGGCCCGCTAGCATGCTCTACCAAAAATAGTGCTTTGTTGTGTATCTGACGGATGAAAGCTAAACCAGTTCCACAGCATTTTTACAAACCAATTCTGGTTCATCAGTTTCATTTAACGATCCACTTTCGCTCTTCTCATTCTTCGTCACTGCCATGCTTTTTCCACCATGTGCGTATGAAAACAAAGGCACTGCGCATGCGCGTTATACCCATATTCTATCACGATATTTCATTTTCTTATCGTTGCCCAACATTATACCGGTATTACCGTGAACGGTATGATATGGCCCAGCCCTACCAGGAACCACTGATTTTTCCTAGTCACAATGAGGTTACCGTCCTTTTTTTTCTACTCTGCGGTGACCGAGCTATTAATGAAACCATACTTTACAAAATGAGCATGATGATCAAGACTTGAAAGTGGTGATTGAGACCAAAAAACTAAATGTGCACAGAGCTAATAAGTTAGGCTAGAAGTAGGGTCATTTTCTCAGAAATTCATACCTGATCACTGATCATTAGTGGTCATTAGAAGGAACAAGGGTTTTACATTGCTTTAGCATTTCAGACCTGAACGCTGTCTATTTGTTATGTGCAGCCTAACAGGTACAGAATTGCATAAAAGTATAGATTTTATGTAGTTATAGCTTGCATTGAAAGTTGATATTATGTATTTGCGACAACTCAATTGATTAAAATGAAAGCATATCTGGTTGAGAAACAGGTGAGCTGATGGACTGAAATGTTCTCTGTGCAGACACTTGACTACACTATGTTTGATTCAAGAAGAAAATAAAAGTGTTGTTTCAGTTTTTTAAGACTTTGCCTTGCTATCATCATTACAGCTGTGAAGTTCTCTAAAGAAAATCTGCAGTTCTCATTCTGAGCAAAAATATATTGGTTAATTCAATGAACTGAAATGAACTTGAAAGAAAACAGAGTTAAACTGTTTTACTTCTCTCTCAAAATTGTGCAGAATCTTTTGCTAGTCGAAAAAGAAAGCAGCACCAATCCGGGTTGTGTAATGTGCTCTCAGCTTTAATAAAGACCAGCAGATTAGCCTGTTGTTTGATGTTTAGAGACACACTAGAGCAAAAACAAGCTGCTTTAACTTGGCACAGTGACAATGAGAAAGGGAAGGAGAGAAAAGGAGAGTGAAAAAGAGAAAAGGGCCGACAGAAAGCACATGAGTAGGCTGTGTTAAAAGAAGTGGTGTCCAGCTGTTAACTCCATTACACACACAGCTACAGAAGAACAGGACAGCGAGAAGTGGGCTAAATTGGTGCGCACACATTCACCTACGCTGGTGGGAGAATTGGACAGACTGGCCATTAAAGTGCCTGTTAAAGTGGCCTGAACCTCAGCAAGGAATATTTCACTCCTTTTCTCTGTCTCGATCTTTGCTGTTGGTCCTTGACTAACTTTAATTTTGATATCTAAGTGACTCTGGAGCCTTTTAAACCGCATTTAGGATAAGCACTCATTTAGAGAAGGGACTGACTCAACATTTTACAATTACATGGCATAATGTCACAATCCACATCTGAGAAAGTAAAGTAAAGTTCACCACAGACACCAAAATTTTAATTTTGGTGTCTGTTACCGGCTGGTGGCCTTTAAAACTTGAAACTGTACACAACTAATTGGAATTAGCAAGCATGTTTTTTGTTGTAGATATTAATGTATAATATGATTTTGTATAGTTCTGGTGGTTCTACTCTCAGGTGGAGTGGGAATAGCTAAAGCTATAAAGAAAATTACCAAAATTATAGTGAAAAAAGTGACGAGTGGGAAAGAAACAAGCAGGGAGAGAGGGATGGATTAAAAGGGATATATAGGAAGAAATGAATAGCTTTGGTGGGATTTTAGCGGGTGTTGTCTTACACCGAATGCAGAATTTAAAGAGATAAAATTCCTTTTTATTGTATAAAACCTCAACTGGTCAAGAAAATTGCAAAGTGAAAACAGTGGTTGGCGACCAAAATAATTTCAATCATGTGACTTGGAAGAAGAACTTGGAGTCTTGTTGCCTAGGTATCAGGTCTGCGACCACTCACAACCAGTTTCTGCCTTTATAGCAACTTTAATGCATCATGAAGGCAATTAGTTTGCAACCGAATGGACTCGAGTTGGTAATTACATGCCATCAGTTTGTGATAATATGGTGATTAACTGTAATAAATTGCTTAAAAACTGCAAATATGGGGGAGCACTCATGAGCCATTTATATAGTTGTTGTGTTTTCACGTGGCTCTACTAGCCAGGTATTCAGTTCACTATTTTAAATGGCTCGCTGCATTTTTGACTTGTTCCACTTCTCATAGATTTGAAACTGCCTCTACAAATAGTAATTTAGTTGCTTATTAAAGGTGATTTAACTGCACAATGACGTAGGTGCTCAGCAACCCTACTTTAATATAGAAATATAACCAGCTGAGTCAAGTCCTCTCTTTCAGAGAGATCTTGCAGACAATTTGTAATCGGTGCAGACTAACTCAGATTGATTACAAGGTGTTGACAATCTGTGTGCATTTATAAAGTAGACCGCAATTATTTGCGAACATTAACCAATCTGTGTGTGAGCGATTGCAGTCAGTCTGAGTCGGGCCGCAGTTATTTGAAGACACGTTGTCTCCATTCAGGCAACCTCTGCACACATTGACCCTCTGTGCCACCAGCTGATCGCAGCAACTACTTGCAATTGTGTCCGACAGCAAATAAGAAAATGCAACCACCTTTTCCCCCCTTCAAGTCACAAGGTGGTTGACATCCTGTTTTCGCTCTTGTATGTCTCTGAGACACCAGTGTGTACACACTGTTAATAGTAACATTTTTAAATGTGCTTTTTCCTCTTTTCTTTGGAATCCAAGAGGACTGTCTGAACATTCAGGTCACTCTTGAAATACACACTTATTGCTACGTGATATGCATACATTAGTACACTGTCACACACGCACACAAACACAGCAGGGTCAGGTGCTGTGTTTGGATATCAGGGCAACTTGAAGTGCCCCCCTCACATCTGAAGGTGATTAAGTCTCCCCTGCTTATCTTCTGATGAACACTCAGAACAACCCCTGTGTGGATTGACTGACCATTCTAGACACACACACACACACACACACACACACACACACACACACACACACACACACACACACTAAGAAACAAGCTATATCACTATCCCACACAGACCAGACATCACTCAGACAGCACATTGGCTAGACATTACACACAAACACACGCTCCACACGATGATGATGATATCACTGCGAAACACAAACTACCTCTACACACACACACACACACACACACACACACACACACACACACACACACACACACACACACAATGAACAGCTGCTACTAATTTGCACTACAGATTACTCCTGCTATATTTGTTTTCAGTGATTGGTTTAGAAGAGAAGAAAAATGCATATCACAGCTAACAGTGAACCACAGTATAGATTTTCTTTCAGTTTCTTTCAAAGACATATCCACCAGAGGGACGTTAAAGGACACTCTTTCACTGCATAGTGTATTGTAAATCTTTTTTTTTTGTCCAGAATAAGCATGTGGCTATATACAGTTGGTGCTGAAGTCTGCTTCATGAAAGTAACATATTACATATAACCTTTTAAAAAAGTAATGCATTACATTACTTATTTACTTCTTGTAGAAAGTAATTTGTTGCATTACTCCTTATATTTATTTTTTGGCCAAGAGACATTGTCCCACTTTTATCAGTTAACGATAAAAGCCTGGTGCTACAATACCAGTGTCTCCCCCACCAAGTAATTTGTAGCTCTATTTAACTGTTTTGCAGAAAAATGTAATATGATTATAATATTGAAAATAATAAAAATGGAACTATAATAAAAACAGAAAAAAAACCCTTCACTTACTTATTTTGTTCATTTTGAAGTACAAAATGAATGCAATTTTCACCTCACCATTTCCAACACACAAGCTGGTGCAGTTAGGCCATTTGTTGGACAAGGACACACTTTTTTGCTTCAGTGTGCCACCACAGCTTTTACAAAAAAAACCCAAAAAACTTTCAGCTTTAGTTTCACGGGCTTTACTAGCATTTTGTATTACCTGTTTAACATTTTCAACCATTCTTATAAAGAGTTCCTTCAGAGTCTCAAAAGTAATTGGGCAATTGACTGACAGACAGTTTTATGGCCAGGTGAGGCCTATTCACATGAAGCAGACATAATATCTAATTACGGTAAGCATATTGATTGACATTGTTAAAATAACTTTCCACTATATTTTAAATATGAGACTGAAGAGATGACAGTGCAAGTGGGAGAGCGCATCATTAAGCTCAAAATAAATAAATGAATAAACATTCATGAAGAATTATTTCCTTGGTTTATAAAAACAACTTGAAAACATCTAACCAAGATAATAACAGTCTTGAGGACGTAGGAATATATTTATCAGGGTCTACATTTAAGAGATGCCTTCACAACGCCTTTACTGGGAGTTTACAGCAAAGTGCAAACTGCTGGTTACACTCAAGAACAAGAAGGTTTAGAATACACCTAACATCCTTCCTTTCTGAAAAGAGTCCTTAAACAGATGAAACCAAGATTAAATTGTACCAGAACCATGAAAAGAGAAAAGTATGGAGAAGGAAACAATTCATTATTGAAACCATACAAACATGATCTCTCAACCATGCTGGAGGCAATGTAATGGCATGGGCAGTATGGATGGCAATGGAATCAGATTAGCAGTTTTAGTGATGATGTGACTGTTGATAGAAGTAGCAGGGTGAATTCGAAAGTATATCAACCCAATAGAGTATGCTCTTCAGTTACTAAAGACAAAACTGAAGGCATGAAAGACACGTAAACAACTGAAGGTGGCTGCAGTAAAGGCCTAGCACAGCATCTCAGGGAAGGAAATGCAGCATTTGTTGATGTCTAGACTTCAAGTAGTAATTGCCTGAAGTCTAAAACCTTGCTTTTCACCTAAGAATGAACAACCATCCTTACGGGGCACTGCTATAGCCCAACTCACTGACGCACTTGACCATTTCTTGCATATCATTCCATTTTGTTCGTTCTTGCTTCATTGGCTTTATAAATCTGATGGGAAAAAATGTGTATTAATATTAGGTGTTAGTCAAAATTTGGACAGAGATTTAAGTAAATGACAAGTTGGCAGCACACTAAAGTCAAAGTCCAAACTTACTGAAACCAAACAGTTTTAAGACAGTAACATAATGTAAGTATAATTCCTAATTATATTTCTATCATTTTGGTGCTTTGAGTTGAATCATAAGCTTCTCCATCTGGCACAGATGCTGTTAAGCGTGTACTCCCAGTAGCTATGAATATTCTGTCCTTCCTCTTTGTGCCAGGTTTGGCACTTGTCAGATTTTGTTTGGAATATACTGCCAGTTGTAATGTTTGCTTTGCATGTGTTTGTGTGAAGAGAAAGAGAAGGGAGGGTTTTTTAGCAATTCTTTACAAACCTTCTCCAGACCCCCAGCTCGCTACTCTGCAGTTTTCCAAACATGCACACACTTTCACCCTCTGACACAAACACACTCAAGGGACTGCTGACAGCAGGCAGGCAAGCAGGCAGGCAGGCCCGTTGTGCATTGGTAGTGTTTCTTAAGATCTGTGTGTGTTTGTGTGCGTGTGTATGTGTTAAAGTGTAAGGCGTGTGCTAGGACAGGCAGACAGGGCTAGCTGCGTTATCCTCTTATCCCCACTGTTGTGGAATAGAGAGGCAAGCAGCTGGAGGGACTGCAAGCAGACTGATAATGCCAGCACTATTTTCTAACCCGCCATCTTAATCTTGTTACTCAAATGGTTGTGAAGAGAGAGTCATGAATTTTAATTTCTCTCGTACACACACACATACACACACATAAAGAGAGAGAGTGTGTGCATATGTGTACATCCCCCGTCTCCCTCACATGCATAAATAGTATCCCCACTGTGTCCGTGGACTTGCACTCTCTTCCCTGCCTCCTTTTTCGGGGCCTCTGTTTTTCTCTTCCTCCTCTCTCCCCCCTCAGCTGCCTGACTTAACCCCCCCCCCATCTCCGACATATCTTCCTTCACCCTTCTCCGGTCTCCCTCCCTCTGTTCCCCTCTATCTTCCCATTTCCTACATCACGACCCACTTCTCTATTTATTCAAGCCTGTCCTTCTATCCCTTCTTCAACTCATCTCTCCATCCACCCAATCCCTCATTCTCTGTTTCCTAATCCTGCTGAGAGAGACCCCAGACATCCGGTTCATCCCAGCTTCCCTTGTCTCAGAGCCCCCTCCTTCCTCTTGTTCCACCTTGTTCACTGTTTTTTTGGTCTGCACAAGCAGGGCAAGAATAAAGGGGAAAAAAAGAAGAGGGAGGCAGAAGCTGGGCCGAAAGTGGCAATAAAATAAATGACTTGCACCTTGGAAAGAAAATAATAAAGAAAAAAAGATTTCAGGGAAGGTGGGGTGGGGGGTCGAGTTGAGAGCCGATTTAGCCAGCCACCCATGAAGCTGATTAGGCGGCCTGCGATCAGGAGGAACAGCTTTGCTTGTTAAACTTTTCACCTCTGCGAGCTCTCAGCCCTCACCGTGTTAAGCCCCCCCCCTCCTTCTTCTCGATCCCTCCATCCTTCCCTCTCTATCCCTCCATCCCGCAATCTATCGCTTCCCTTTTCCTTCTGCCTGGTAGAATTTGAATGTGAATGTGAATGCTGGTTGTAGTCCCCATAGCAGGCTTAGTAGAGGGGGCAGGCAGCTGCCCATCCACGCCCAACCACCCCCTGGGTCGTCTGCTTTCGGTCTCCCTGCCACCCTCTTTCTCACTGACTCTCTCTCTTCAAGGGTCACAGGTTGAACTATGGGCCGGTGCCTGGAGGGATGGCTACAGGAAGATAACACATATAAGGGGAGGGAGAGAAGGGAGGGGCCAAAGGAGAGAGTGGGGGGCAGGCTGGAGCTGATTGTTCATCTTCAACAAAAAGGAAAAAGAAGCACGAGAAGAGATGGTGTCGAGTTAGCATTGCATATTTTATAAGTCAAGGTGCGGGAATGACGTGTGATGAGAGAGGTGTGCCAAGCAAGCCATTAAAGTGACACCAACGTCTCCTGCAGGATATATACAAGAGCACCTCTTTGTCAAATTATATTCCTCTGTACAGCTGACATGGACGTCTAACAAAGACCAATGAATCAGCACTAAACACTTTTTCTAAGAGAAAAAAAAAACAGTTTAAAAAACACTAAGTCAAAAAGGTACAATGAATGTGTGGTTGAACATATTTTAACCTTAAACATGCTGTATTGTTGGTGAGGTTGCAGCATATAGCAGCTGAAAGCTGGTAGGTTATTGTGTCAGTCTAAAATCAGATAACTAAATCAGATGGCCTGTAGGGACTCAGATTTCACAGCACCCTTCTTCAGAGCAGAAGTCAAAAAAATCTCCTTTAGACATTGTTTTTTTAAAAATATGGCTTTACAATTGTGATATGGAGAAAACCACTGCAATGTTGGTTCGATTCTGCTGTGGGCCCATTGTTGAATATCATCCTTGCTATGCCTTCCTCCTGACTCTTTCTATCACTATCACATAATAAGGCAAAATGTCATGAATAAAACAACCTCATGGCTTTATGACATTGGGTCAAATTAATTATATTTTTTTAGGTTTCAAATGTGATTTTTCAATGTTGGAAAAATTGAATTAACCCCCCCCCCCCCCCAAACCACAGGATCATGATTTTCACGAGTGCTGCAAAATAGCTTAATTTGTTGTAAGAACAGCACATAATCAGTATTTGAGTTTGCGATGTAAGTAGGCTTGGGTTACTTTCAGAGCACTTGCTTGCAACTGACGGGAACGAATCTGAGGTCAGTCTCAGTTTTTGCTTGTTATGAAGAGTCCTTTTCACACAGTTCTCGACTATCCTGTTCTCACCCTGTACACACAGACAGGCACACACATAGACAGTCAAACACTCTCACATGAGCAGACCCACTAAACTCACTTTCATAAGCCTCTGATCATTTGGCCAGACACTAAGTGAGCTGATTAGCTGGTGCATGCACAAACTGCCAAGTCTGCTTAAAAGGGCACTGAGTGGGCACCAGGGGGGAACCCCACAAGGCTGTCTGTGTGAGACAGTGTATATATGTGTAGGGGGTATTCATATTGGAGTAGGAACAGATTGTCAGTTAATAGATAGATTATCCTTTATGCACAAATGACCAACTCCTGAATATTAGCATCAGATTGAAGAAAACATGTAATTTCAATTACTTTGAATATGACATGGTTGTTTTTACCACATGGGCTGGTCTGAGTATGGGGATTTTCCACGCAACATTCTGTAGGGTTTACAGAGAATCACCCACAAAAGAAAAAATATCCTGTGGGCGTTTCTCTGAGCAAAAATGTCTTCTTGATGTGAGGTGTCAAAGGACAAAGGGCAGCCTGCTTCAAGCTTATAGAAAAATCACAGCAACTCAAATAACCACTCGTTACAACCAAGGTACGCAGAAGAGCATCTCTGAACACACAGCTTGAGGCAGATGGGCTACAGCAGCAGAAGACCATACCAGGTGCTCCTCCTGTCAGCTATGAACAGGGAACCAAGGCTAACATTTACGAATACAGCAATATTAAAGATTAGAAGTTTGGAAAAACATTGCCTGGTTCGGACGATAGGACAATTTGGCCTAAACAATATGAAAGCATGGTTTGTAGAAACAGTTCAGGCTGGTGATTTTGTAATTTTCTTTAGACACCTTGGGCCCCAACTGAGCATCATTTAAATGCCACAGACCATGTATCTTTTTATGACCGCAGTGTGCACATCTTCTGATGGCTGCTTGCACATCACAAAGATCATATCAATTCAAACTGTTTTTTCAATATGTCAATGAGTTCATCTGATCTCAATCTAGTACAGCGCCTTTGAGGTGTTGTTATTATTATTATTGTTATTATTATTTGTAGCAAGTTATATCTAATAAACTGCCGAATGTAATGCATATAGGTGTTTTTAAGGTGTTTTTATTTCCTGTTAACCTTCCGTGTATGTGTTTCATATAAAATGTTCAGTATTTGAATTTATGTATACATTTAATTAATATAGTCAGTCTTTTCTTTTCTTTTCTTTAACACACTGGTGTCAGAAATGAAACAGAATCCTGAATGAATATCTAATAAGAATTTCTGTAAGGTTTTTGGCCTGTTTATTTATTGTTTTCTATGTTTTGTGTTTTTCAGATGCTGAGGGAGGGAAAAGAAGTATACGATGAGAATATCCACTATCCTCACCTAATCACATTGACCAAAGGACCTCAACCTGTCAGCCCCACTCAGTAATACAGAACAAGTGAGCCTTTAACAGTATACAGTTCCTTTGTATTACTTGCTAGATATTTTAATTTAGCATCAAAAAGCTACTGTCCATCTAAAAATAGTCTCTCACCAGCCATCCCTTTAACCAGGTGGCCTGCCATTCTTGTAATTGACCAAACATCTAAGCTCTAGTCAGCCTGTTGCTCATCCCTTTTCTTAATCTTTCATCCAAGAAAGGGGATCACATTGCCAAACTGTCATCTGGCCAACCAGGTAACCTTTGAGTACTGTGTCAGACCTTTAGTGACCTTCACTAGCCAGTTAGTTGCTTAGTCAGTTAACCAGCTATTCAATCAGTCAGTTGCACTGACATTTTCTCCATCGTTCCTGATACAGGTGGCAGTTGTTCAGTCAGTTGCCCCGATTAAACTTAGTCAGCATTAATCCATGCCGCTGTGTTTCTGGCCTCAGCATGGAGGCCTGCTCTACTTCATTAACTGTTACAGGCTGCTCACAGCTTCCTCTCTTTCCTGTTTTAATGTCTTTAAATGCAACTCATTCATTCCAGTCAGAGGTCAATATTAAGAATTTATTTTCTACATTGCATTTGCATATTATGCACGTTCAGACTAACGAGCTACAGATTGGATTTGATACAACAAAATTGCATTTTCAAAGCTCTGTTGATAATATAATCTGTGTTTTAACTGTACAACAGACATTTGTTCTGAGTACCTAAAACTTCTGCTTGACTGGTATTTTGTTTTTTAAAAAAAAATCAAAATGCTGTTGATGAAATTATTAATCAGACTTACTTGTCATCCTCAGCTGCATATTTTCAGCTGGCTGCACTCAAAACAGTTACTGACAGTGCAAAGATATGAAACATAACACCTACTGGTTTGAACCTTCAGGACATGTGTGTGTGTCTAAAGAGAGAAGAAATACATACACAAATAATGACATCACCATTTGCATTTATTGACAAGTGACCCTGAAACTGTGGAATCAATAAATTATATTAGTATTTTTTGTGAAGTAGATTTATTAATTATCCCTCAGTTTCCACTAAGTAAAGACAATCTGCTGCTATTATTAACTGGCATGTTCACCATGCTCTGTGACTGCAGCACCTTGATCTAAAGTCCTGCCAGCCAGGAGCAGCTTAGATCTCTCAGTGTGACATGGCTGTATGTAAACGCCTATGATTTATTGAGCGCATTGCTTTTATTAAACAGTAGGCCTATTTGTTAATTAAGTATTTCTTGTGTGCAACAAAAATATTTTACCATTTCATGAATCAGAAAAGGGTTTGTTTCTTTTCTTTCCTTCCCTGTGCCACAAATACAGAATACCTAAAAATATCTTTTTTAGTATTCATGTGACTAGAATACGAGAACAGAAACACACAGCTCAGTGATTTTAATGATGATGATGATGATTTTAAATTAAAAATTTTTTTTGTGGAATCATCCCTCAAAATCAATACGATAATAATATGATAATTGCTTTTACTTCTGCTGCTTACTGCATTTTTTCCCAGCTGCTCTACTCAGGTCTTTTCTCATGCATTCACCTGTTTCCTGTTTCTGCTATCGTTACAAAAAAACAGCAAGTGCCAGTGGGTCACTCAAATCTAAAGCTGTACCTAACACTGCAGGGGGGTTTCCATAATTCACTGTGATTCATTACCTTATACAGCAGCCAAGAAGCTATGCAGAATCTCCTGGTCGCCAGTGTTTACATTGTTCATATTAAAAAAGAATTCGCTGGTAGAGAATGCCAGTTTATTAGTGGTTTTGGGGGGTTTCAATTATTCAAAACTGTTTCCAGTGCGAAGATTTGAACGGTTATTTAGTAATGTTATTTTTCTTCTGTACTGCAGTTTACTGTGTATGTCACATATATGTAGGATAACATAAATGTCCTCACAGCTGATTCTGAATATAGTGTTTTCATCACTGTCTAGTGTGACATCACCAGTGCTACCAGTTCGGTATTAGGCATCACTGTTTACTGTGGCCTCTGTGCTACTGTGCTGCTTCTTTCCAAATTATTGCCTGTGTTACTGGCAAAATCTTCTCCTGTGACGCCTTCAAACATGAACACACCGTCAGTTCTGTATTTATGATACTAATGCTTAGACTTACCACTTCTCACTGTGACAACAGACATTCAAGAAACTGCTGACAGGTGGCATTATTCTGATTTTGCTGCCTAATATCAGAAATATGGGGAAATCCTTAAAAAATGTTAATTTGCAGGCCATGTCCACAGTACTTTGTGAGAGCGTAAGGTTGGTTTTTGTTTTTTTCCATTGATCTTTTTCTACATGTCTTTTTTCAGCCACCAGAAATAGAAATACAATAAAAAACACAGTTTGAATAAAATTGAGATGTGGTTTGCTGTACAGAGCCTCATGTTAATGGTGTGGAAGAATAGCTGTAAGAGTTTTTATAATTGAGTTTTTTGATTGCATAATATTCAGATAAAATGTCAGATATATCAATAAAAATCGAATGACTTTTATGTATGTGGACATGGCCTAATGTAGTGAGTTTCTCCATTCAGTATTTTCCTTCTGCTTCAGTGTAATTTTATGAGTGGGTGTTTTTTTTTTCTTTTCTTTTTTTGTGGACAAATAAAGATAAACACATTTGCTTCAAAAATGCTGACTTTCTCTTTAATTTGTCAATTTAAAAAATATGCTGTACCAGTATATCATGTATTAAATGCTTCCAGTGCTGCTTTATCCATATACAAAACAAACTTACTTTTAAAATGTCAATGCAACAAAAACCAAGAAAACATTTACAAAAACACAGTTTATCCTTCTTAGATAGATTTTATTAGATGGGATATATTTGTTATTTTTCCTGAATAAATGGTCACTATAGAAAATTTGTGTCTCACTATTGACATTTAGACTTAAATGTTCACAAATGTACTTAGTTTTCTCCAGGCCCAGATCATCTGTGGACTGTGTTTGAAACACAATGGCCTCCTGCAGGCTAAGCTGGCTGCAGACAAGGTAACACACACATATGCGCTCACACACATGCACACATATCAAGCCCAGTCAACAGTCTTCCCCTCCACAGGAAGAAAAGAGAGAGGGATAAAGGAGGGAGGGAAGGGAGTACACAGCAGCTAATCCTGCAGGCTCACTCTTCTGTTTATCTGTCAGAAGAAGGGGGGGAGAGTTTGTAGAAAGGGGGGCAACCAGCGAGGCCTCCTGATCTGTCTTTTGATATTTTAAAGAGGTCTGTTCTCTCCTCCCCAACATTCTGCTGGAGAGGCGGAGAGGAGAGATAGAAAGACACTACAGACAGCAGCAGAGAGGGAAAGGCAAAGGCTGGAAAAAGACAAAAAGGCAGAGGAGGAGGAGGAAAACGAGAAATGGGACAAGATACGCTGAATGGCAGGGAGCAAAGGCAGAGTGAAACAGCTGGAAATGAGGTGAAACTAGATCGAAACAGCAGGGAAAAGCTTCGGCCTTGAAAGAAAAGGGAAGTTGACTGAGAGACTGAGATTGACCGGCCAAGTGAGTGATCGAACAGAGAAAAAGAGCGCGACAGAGTGCTCCCAGCTCGACACAAGGGCCCCATTAACTTGACCACTTGCCCTTTGCACACAAAGGCAGGGCCAGCCCACTGCCCCTCCCACCCAATTATCCACGATTAGGCTCAGTGCACTGTGTCAAGATGGAGAGGGAAGGAAAAGAAGAGAGGGGAGAAATGCGAGCACAGGGAGGAGGAAGAAGGGGACAGAAAGAGCAAAGGAAAGAGAGCAAGGACTTAAAGGGTGAATGATGACAGGAAACAAAATTGTCATTAACAATGAATGCATTCGAACATTTTATTGAGCACCCTTCATGCAAAGGATTCTTGTAGCCGTCAATAGTTCAGCACATATTGTCTCCAGAAAATTTTAACCACTTTGATTCATAGCTTTCTGTGTTTTTTCTGTTTGCATGGTTCTTTATGTTTTATGTCTGTGTAGGTTCTCAGTCATCTGGGTCATAGTAATCTGAGGAGCTTGGAAAGAAAAGTGACTGGACTGTGACTTTAAGTTTGTTGAAGACATTTCACCTCTCATCTGATAAGGCTCTGAATTGAAGAACTGAAGAAGCTTCTCGGATGAGAGGTCAAACGTCTTCAAGAGACTTAAAGCAGTCCATGCTCCTTAGTATATACGTTGCATATGTTTTATCTCAAAAGCACTGAGATGTTTTTTTCTTGGGTTTTTGATGCTTGTTATTTTCCCTAGAATCAATGATATCATTAAAATAATCCCTTTAAAAATGCATATGCTTGAAGATATTGTTCCCTAGACATTAAATAACAAAGAGCAATGAGAGCATTCATTTGAAGCTGTGTTTCTGATCTTGTGACCAGTGGATGGCTATTATTCACTCTTGTTCCCTCTGTTTTGGTTTCTAGCAACTCTCTCTTATGCTTCCCATGTTTTCACTCACTAATATATTTTTTGTTTGGTACTGGCCAGGAAGTATACAAAGGGTTTTAGCTGCCCTCAGGTACTTTCACACTAATATTTTTATGTGCTACATTTACACCTCTACTCCACTGCTCTTGGAACTCTAAAATTGAGACTTCTGCGTCAATTTTACTTTAAAAACTGTGCGACTGTGTTTTAATATGGTAGCTAAAGATGGTATTACAAATTTTATAATTTAAATTTTGTTTCGTCCTACTCGTGAGTACTCCTTTCCCAGTGCTATAGCTTACACTAAACAATGATAAACCCAGTGCTACATATATATATATACATATGTATGTGTGTGTGTGTGTGTGTGTGTGTGTGTGTGTGTGTGTGTGTGTGTGTGTGTGTGTGTGTGTGTGTGTGTGATGCCACCACCTACAATCTGTGTTATGCTTCACATAATTGTGGGTAATAATGCAGGTCTTAATCTTAACCAATCGCTGTCTTTCACCCATAGTATGCATTTTAGTTTTAGTTATTTTTATTTTTTTGTATTTATTTTTCTGCAAGCAGCCCGCCCTCTGAGCACAAACATGCTCAACATATCGTACATTGTCATTTTTAAGCACAATTTCTCACTTGTATTAGTTTGGTTGTACCCTCAGTAAACTAAAGCAGTTGGAAGGGTATTTAACCCAAACAATGAGCCGAAAAATGCTTAAAAGCTCAGTGAAGCTTTACCCAGCAGAGATGGGTAATAATTCACATCACACATTAACAGTTTTTTAATCCACTCTTAGTAAAATGGCAAAACTAGAAATGGCTACTTTATGTGAAGTACGTTAAGCCGCCTTCAACTCTGTGTGTGTGTGTGTGTGTGTGTCTATATATATATATATATATATATATATATATATATGTATGTATACACATATATTATGTATATGTATGTATACACATATATATATTATGTATATATATGTATACACACACACATATATATATATATATATATATATATCCATCCATCCATCCATCATATATATATATATATATATATATATATATATATATATATATATATATATATATGTGTGTGTGTGTGTGTGTGTTGTGTGTTGTGTGGCAGTGTTTTTGTCTCATGTGCTTTGTTCAAACTAGCTAGCATCTTTGGGGCCCTGGGTTGGTTGCCATTGCAGAATGCCACACATGCTGCAGTCCTGTATCATTACAATTCATTTTTCCACTTTTCCATTTTCACTAAGATGTTTTCGGTGCCCCAATTACTGAACAGTTCCCCAAAATTTCTTAAAACATACTAATTTTTGTTTTTTAAGTACAAGGTCAAAAATATGTATTTAATGTGGGATAAATGGATTGACTGTTTTGTTCAGCCTTTGTGTTTTATTCAATTTACCTTCATTTTACAACACTCCCAATTTCCATTCCATTGTTTTGTGTTTATGGGGGGGATTAGTAGTGCACAAACAATTTAAAGGAACCTCTTATTCATGACCTGCAGAACATGCACTAGAATACATTTACATGTTTTGTCTTATACACTAAAACCACTTTTAAAAAAAATTTATTTGTTATATTATGTGATTAAAAATAATTACTATAGATACTTAGATACTATAAAAGAATGTATACAGATGTAAATGTGTATAAATAGAATAAATATGTGTTTGTGGTTAATATATTTAGAAATGTCAAATAATACCAGTCCATCCACCTGCAGTAGATACTCTATGGCTGTTTGGTCATAAGCCAACCAAATGTTGTAATAAAGGAACAAAGAACATATGTGATGTAGGATGTCAGCTAAACTTTTACTTTTTCAAAATTAACACAATTTTGACCTTGACAGATATCTACCATTTCGACATCATGCGGACCTGTAATGAACTGAAAATTTCACGCTGGATAAACTTGAATTCATCACTGATTTAAAATAGGCTGACGTGAAGTGTTTGTAGTTGCCTGAAATTTTAAAGGTCATAATTGGCTAGACTTTATTTTAGGCTGGAAAGCAACACTCGTAGGATATTTGGCTCAAGTATTTAAATACAGATGCTGCCGTTGGGGTAGTGTCTTACACTCCTGTATGAGAGAGTGTACAGTGTGTGAGTTTCACAACCCAAGATGTTTACAAGACCACTGCTCACTTTTGTACCCCCCACCACCACCACCACACACACACACACACACACACACACACACACACACACACACACACACACACACACACACCAACCACCCCCACCCCCACCTCACCACTCTGTCCATCGGTCAAAATCTCTCAAAACCTTTCAAGCCTTTTCCCTCTCTCCTCCTCCTCAAGGCAATTTAAGGAGGGCTTTTTAAATGATCCACTCATTATCGGTAGTGGAGTCACTTTGGTTTTTCAGCTTTGTCTGCTTGCCTTCCTGCTTCCTAGCCTCACTCTCTCCTCTTTGCCTCTCACTGTTTTTTAAGGGTCTTTTTCTGCTTGCGCCCCTACCCACCCTCACAGCCTCCCACTCCTCCCTCCAGAATGGCTTTTTGGTCCGTTTGTTTGTGCTCATGAAGTGGAATGCAGCAAAGTCCCTGAGAGCATTTTTTTTTTTTAATTTAGAAAGCCATCGAGTATGAGTTGACGTGGCTGAGTGGGAGCTTCCCCACCTCTCACAAGTGCACAGAAACACACTTTTACAGCCCTGTACACACACCTGATGCTGGCCTTGACGACAATAATGTTTTTCATTACAGGAGAAGGAACTGAGAAGCATGTGGAGGTGGAATTCTGTGGTATTAATGTAGTCACCTGGAGCAGAGTGGAATAGGATGTGTGGTTTTGTGTACTTTGTGCATCATTTAAACAAAAACAAAACAAGTTTTGCTGCTTCATGATACGTTTAACACAAGTATACACGCAACATTAAGTGTAAGTGCAATTCCCATTTGTTCTTTAGAAGGTTTGCCTGGCTCGGTAGGCGGCTTGTTGTTATCCTCAGTTACCTGTTCAGGCTTTCCATCTTTAATACCCATTAAACCTCTCCATCTGGACATGCAGGAGGCTAAGTTCACTGACTGACTTATTATCTGACTGACTTGAGGGAGCTGAGGTCAATCCAGAGACTGGCGATGCATACACACACATTCAATTTCACACAGTACAGTGATGCTTACACATGAGCTTATAGCAATGGACTGCTAATTGAGTGGGCTGCACTGTTGACGAAAGCACTCGACTTATCGCTGATTAGGTCAGGCTGGGCGGAAGTGGGATACACTTAGACGGAAAGCAGAAAACAGGCTGCAGAACGTATAAGACGGCACGAGTGGTTTGTGTTGATTGAGAGTCCTTCCTATAAATGTTGACAGTCTCTTGTGGCAGTGTTTACCCTACTTTTAATGGGAGAGGGCCGACATTAGCCACCTTAGGAGCCATGCTAAATTAACACCTGCCTCTTTGCATAAAGGCAGCTTCTTTCTGAGCTATTGTCTGTCTGTGACTTCATCACTCATTTAATCAGCGAGGCCACAGTACGTCTGTGGAAAAACAGCTTTGTCAGTGAGCATGTAAATCTTAGCATTTAATGGCTATTCAGTGAGGAATCCAGCTGTATTATTCGAGAAGTAAGAGTTATATGAAAAAAAGTGTTTTACTCTTACACAACAATATAGTTTTGTATATTTGATCAAAAATAGTATAATTTACACTTAATTACTATTGTAAAAACAAAACAAAAGGCCAATTTCCTGTGTTGAACACTGGACCACAACTGACTTCCAGAGAAGGTGGGTCACTGCTAGATTATATTTTAGCCATAAATGCATATATTGTATTTTAAAGAGCAAAAAAGTGTAGTTTATTTAAATGCTCCTTGACTAAACAACTTTACAGCAAGCATAAACATGTTTACAGCCTGGTTTAAAGAAAATCCTTCCAGTCTTTCTCCTTGATGACAACTATAAGTTGCACTTTTTTTTAACCTAATGAACTGGCTTTTCTTGTGTTACTGACCACTTAAAGCGCTATAGACTAGCAACCACAAATAACCATACATGCAATACATGCATACTGTGGTGTGCTCTCAACACTTTTTCTTCCCCAGCCAGGAAGCTGGAGTACTCAGAGAGAACTACGTGTAGCCACTGCACCATTGCAGAATTAATATGGCCTCTCTCAGCTCCAAAAGGTAGGATTGCAGTGGCCAAAATGCTAAAATCAACATTTCAAAACTTGACTTGCCAAACCAAGTTGGTTGGTGTTGCTATTCTATGTCCATCTTTTATATAGCTTTACCTTCTAGGGGAGTAATAGCAAAACTGAGTCATTGTGTTTAGGATTGCATTGTGCATTTTCTTTCCTCACCCGCCTGTGGTTCTCAAAAAACAAAAATAAGTTGTGGAATTTTTAAGTGATTAAGTTTAATTTCAGTGACTTTTCCCCCCAGTTTTAATATGAATGTCACCAAGCTATCCACCTGTCATACTGTCTTTAAATCATCCAGCATAGTCATCTGACAGTCAGCCTCTTCACCTTGTTGTTTCCATCTATCCATCATTTTTTTCTCCCCCTCTCTCTTGCCCACCCACCTATCCTCTTTGGCCTATGTGCCTGTGGTCGCCAGGGAAACGGTTCTAACCTGCCGACCCATGTTCCCGTGGGCCATGGGGCCATTAGGGGCCAGTCAACGAGCCTCTCTTCCTGCCACAAGTGGTGCTGGCGGGATGGAGAGGGCCCTCGTCTCTGCTTTGAAGGTCAATGAGGCCGCAGCCCGGCACTCTGCCATTGACTCTTAGGCCCCCCACCTCACAAACCAGCACTGCAAAATTCAGCTTAAAACGAAGGTCCAATTCAACCACACAGATATAATCATTGTTAGAAGCCCCAGGTATGAGGGCATATCCTGGCCATAACAGCAAAATTGCTGTTACACTTTTGCCCCATACAGATAGATCATCCTTAAAATAATCCTTTTTTGTAACTACATGCAGTCTGACAAATCTACTTTGAAAAACTTAATATAGCTTAAAATAACCTTATTGTAAACATGTATTCTCTAAAAGACATCACTATTAACTCTGAATTAGGTTTAAATGCTGCTTCCTTTACTAGTTTTATTTGAATTTTCCTTGCACACATGAAAGCATACCCATTTGCGCTATTTTAAGACAATGAGGTAATAATTGGGAATCTCAGGAAAAGATGATGTGGAGAAGAAAAAAACGATTGTGATTCTCTTCCATACCATGAATCAGTAAACAGAAAATTAGATTAAGCATTTGACAGAATGCAAAACCGCAGTTTAATCAGTCACTTTTCCCACAGTCAGGGTGGCATGCACCTGTTCCAAACAATTTTCTGGTCATTCTGTTTGGGGGAGGTAAATACTCCAGTAGCCCTCTTGTCTGCCTCCTTAGGGGGAAATGTACATAGATTATTTCTACACTAATCCTTCTGCGACAAAAAGGCATTTTGCTTCAATACGGCAATTGGGTAAGGGTTTCAACAGATACACTCTTACAAACACACACACGCATTTCCCGTCCATATGTGCACAAGGACATTGGTGCAATTAACCTTTAGCTGATTCAGTCCTAGTACTCTGTTTGATTGAATAGAGCTGGAGTGTTCCCTAAGCCATAACCACAACCTCCTGTGAGTGATTGAGAGAATGTGTGTGTGTGTGTGTGTGTGTGTGTGTGTGTGTGTGTCAGTGAGAGAGAGAAACAGAGAGAGGATGAGCATTTCTTAAATGCTGAATTTTGTTCTTTAGGTAATAAAGAATAAAATAAAAGTAGGGTAGGTGGTCCCTGTCAAAGTTCTTATCTTATAAATTCCAGTGCAGTCCTGCCTATAAATGTTTGTGAAAAAAGAGTGTGTTTGTGTATGTGTCTGTGCTCTTGTCCCTGAAACACTATAAGTGCAGCCACTTCTCCAGCCAATGAGTTTAGACTCTAAGTGTCATTGTTATGGCCTGGGTTTATCCTGCAGAGGGAGAATCCTCTGTTTCAGCTTGAGTCTAGCCTGTGGCCCTGGCACACTGTCATCTGTCAAGAGACTACTAGCCTCAAGTTCTCTCTTTGTTATTGGCTTCAATGGATTGAGCTAAGTATGTACTAAAAATATTGGAACCCCCCAAAATATTGGCAAAATTCAAAGGAGTCAGCTTACTGTTGCCCTGCATGTGTATATACATATATTATGTTCCTCTTTTTATGCATTTTATTGTCTTGCTTTGTGTACATGCATGTGTCATATTGCATCTATGATTACCTGTGCAACTGTTAACTTAGTATTAAGCCCAGTCTCACCAGGATCTAAGCCATGTAATACTGCCATTTGCCTGTAGAGCAGTTTGTGCCCTTTGGTGCCAGCTGATTGAAACAAGTGCCCAGCTGCTGAGACAAAAACTGAGCACTTTACTTGTTGCAGTTGCTGGCCTGATTCCCATGCAGCTTTGCTGTGCCTGCCAGTGAGCCTTGATAGGAAACAACAGTGCCAACATTTACCCACTTATGTCTTTGGAGAAATGATGCAGACGTAGACCTCTTCAGTTTTTCTGAATCAGCCGAGACTGGATATAAGCTTTTCATATATCGATTAAAAACACCACTAATCCAATTGTTTATTTGGCAATATAATAATCAGATACATGGATGTTGCTTTTACACATGCCATCTAAAAACTGTTGCAGACCGAGCATAACATCTACTCAATGGGAAGAGAATTCCCTGAGGATAGTGGCCTCACTAACACAGACACATTGCAAAAACTGCTCAGAAACAGTTTGAGGAACAGATCTTTGAACCAACTACCTTTAAAATTCCCAATACATCTGTGATGTACAACAGTTTTTATCTTTGGGGGTCACATTTCTACAGTACCCAAAGGTACTTCATCCAGCATCCCGGAGTCAGGCCTCATGAGTCACCCCCAGATGTGTTCGTACTCGTATCAGAGCTGTTTTGGAGGCATGAGCCAATAGCAGGCAGATCGTTTCATTGTTGTGCCTGACATGTTGATCAGAGAAGCTACATGTCAGGATTTACGTCACTTCATTATTATTATTATTCTTGATAGATAACCTTTTTAGAGTTGAACTGACATTTAATTGATCATGTATCAGTTTTTATTTCACATTTTGTTTTTACTTTAGTAACAAAAATGAACTCAATGAGTGGTCCCTCTTTAATCGTCGACTTGTTGTCTGGATTCAGCAGACAACAGTATAATATATAGTAGTGACTGGAGAACCCAGTACTATGTTAGCTAGAACAGCTATTTAAATCACGGCTAACAATGTAGTAATACTTCAAAAAAGTTGCAGTAAAAGATTGTGTTTGCAGTCTTATTTCCATCTTGTGTCTCTACTTGTCCGTGTAATACTGTATGTTCAGACAACTTATCACCAAGAAGCTGATTTCAGTTAATTGAGCCTCAAATTAACATTATCTGTAGCTATGCAGTTTAATATTATGCTTTTTATACTGTTTAACATACTTGTGTCTCTAACAACTTAGTGATATTAATTGGTAGGTTTCCACGTCTCTGAGTATTTATGCATAAACATCAGCAATCTATTACTGTTTTGTGTTTGCTGGGTGTTGGGTAAATGGCCATGTTTATCCACCTCTTTACTTGTATTTTTATAGGTATATATAGTAACTGTTTTGAAACATCTGTGACCACATGTGTAGAAAGTGTGTCTGTGCACACGAGTGTTACTGTATAGCCCCGCGTCCCCTGCAGCGTACTCATGTTATAACATGGCTTCGCTAGCTTAGAGTCATGCAGCTTTCTGTTGTGTGCTGCTAACTCACACTGCTCTATTAATTAGCTGTTTGATGCTGTTAATTGGGCTCCCACTGCTGCACTAATTGATAACGCCATTGCCATTGACAACACGAAACACAAACACAGAGAAGTCTCTTGCCGACAACCTATTCAAGCCCCAGAGACTGAGAGTGGGTTGGGTAAAAAGCGGGAGGAAGTGAAGGATGAGCGTCAGAAGCAAAAGGCTTGAGAAGGAATGAAAAGAGAAACAAAAAGTGATGAGAAAGAGTAAGATGTTGGAGTTTTCATGTTTTACAATGCAATTTCCCAAAGTTATTCTACATACTGATTACTGTTTTGGTATTCACGACTTGTGGCTAACTCTCACAAACAACAGTCTGTGTTTAGGTTTCCATTGGATGAAAATGTAAATGCAATCTCATGTGTCAACACCTGGTAATAGCAATATCATCTTTCTATTGCTCTGTGATTTGCATAGCTTTACACCCCTCACCTCTCTAATGGCACTGTTCAGCTATTCATTGAAATGTCTGTTATCATATATAGCATGTGTTTTTACCTGTCACTATCTAAAACCTGAGATGCCGATGCTGAGCTTTGGAAGTCAAAACAATATTATATGAGCAATCACACTGTAAAATTCATTTTGAGAGGAGGAATTTTTATATCAGAATTTCACCAATTAGTATTTCACGCGGGTGCCGCTGAAAAGTGCTGTAATTGTCACTTTTTCAAGCAAAGGTCTCGTTCTTCAGAAGCTTTACTTTTATAGTTGAGGGCCCAAAGATTCGCCTTCAATTTTCACACTTTGAGATGGATCTCAACCACTAATTTATTTAACCTGTTTACTGAACTCGAGATGTATACAGAGCAGAGATAAAGGGGCTGTTATCGTCACCTTAGCCAGCCTCAATCAGGATGTCGGTCCTGATCAGAACTGAATAAATGGTTGCTCACACTTCCATTATCACCTGACTTTTTATCTAGTAGCCAAATTTGTTGAATATTCTTAGGTTTAAAAAAACAAAAAAACTACATGTCTCGACACTATTGGATGAATTCCCCTCAAGATGAGGATGAGTTGTATTATCATGGAAAGTCCAAAAACTGCAAAAGAACAAATTGTACAAAACAATGTTTTAATATATGCGCATTTAGCGTGCTAACAAAAACAGTGACTAGGGTGACCACTATGAATCTTATCTGGTAAATATCAGGATGTTTTCACTTAATTCAAATCAGAATGAAGTGTAGCTCTACAGAGCTGCAGGTATAGACTTAGCCTTCTTTGTCCTTTGTCCTTATGTTTTCTCCTTTTTTGTCCTACTACAAGTGTGTGCATGGTTCCATAGTGAGTGCAGAACAGCCTTTTAATGGTGGCAGTAGTGACAAATTACAGACCAGACCAGGCTTAATACCACACACGTGCACGCGCGCACACATACACACAAACACACAACACACAAATCTTTGGACATCTGGACATGCACGTAACCCACCTTATGGTAGACAATGCAGCAAGCTCAACAGTACACACACACAAACACAAGCACACAGTCTTTTGCTAAGGCTTTTTCATCCATTTTCTAAAGAAGAGTACTCTCACTCTTCAGCTGGTATATGGCCTTCCTACTCTCTTGCTATTATATGTCTTTCCATTAGAGGCAATTACGGCTCAGACTACATCGCTACCTCCAACATTCTCATACGGTTTTATCACTTTTGGTCAAAGAGCTTGCTTGTTCATGTCAAGTATGCATTGTACACGCCAGAAAACAAGTTATATGATACTTCGGTTAATAATGGCATCTAACTTAGTATTTTTTTTTAAATGCAAAGCTTCGTAACCTATATGCATTTAAAAGTAATGTATTTTTTAATTGTTGTCTAGTTTTTTTTAAATTCAGCTTCACTATACCACATGTTTTGTTAAAATTAAACAAAGATAAAAGATTGAATTGATTTATTATATGCATAAAGAAATGAATCATCATAAATCTATTAAATCTATTGAGAACAGCATGCATTCTTCTTGAACACTTACAAAGCCTTAGTCAAACACTTGCTGCCCTCAGTTTAGATCTGTGGACACCATACAGTAATAAACGTCTGTTAAAGTCCCATTGCTCCTGAGAGACTCCTAAACCAGCCGCGACCTGACAAAATGGCGTCTGACAACATAAAAGACAACTTCCTATATTTGGCCCCAGTGGCCAATAGTGGCCTGCTCTCATACATCAAACACAGCTCAATAGGAAATGTCCCTGCGGAGACAATAACAACCTTGGTGGCTTTGATTTAGCTGGAAACCCCACTGTACAAACACTGCACGCAAGGTTGTGTCCCGAGGCCAAAAGGTACCCAAATCTTCCTACACCGGATAAAGGTTTTTATTATGTTCACTGTCCAACTTCAAACACTCCCTGAACTTCCTGCCAGCAAAGAGAATATGTTTCCTATGTCACCGGGCCATTGTGATTGTGTGCAAATGCAATGTATTATTAATAACCTTTAGTAGAATTTTACAAAATAAAAAAAATTAAAGTTTTTTTTTTAATGAATTTGCATAGATTTGTATAGTATAGATTGGATAGAACTGTAACCTTTATATATGTATATTTGGCTGGCTCAAAAGGCAGATGGATGGATGGATGGATGGATAGATAATGTATACACAACCTTGATTGTCATCTTTTAAAAAGCCACAAAACAAACCATACCTCTACAAAAATTCGGATTTAGTTGGGTTTACTTGTATTATTGCATAGCCGTTTGTGCTGTGTATTATCCCTAAAAAACAGAAACCAAAAGCAGAATGTCTTCTACAGAGAACAGATTTGCATATCTGCCATGCCTCCTGACAGGCGGAGAAGTGCTATCCTGACAGGCCTAATGAACTAGCCGTTTAAGTGGTCAAATTATACACTCATCCCTTTTTATCCTCTGATATCCTGTCTTTGTACAGGTGATGGAAAGGCAACTTTCCCCATTCACAGCCCTTTAGAAAAACCTACCTCTCCTAATCCCTACTCCCCTCTCTCTCTCACTCTCTCTCTCTTGCTCTCATTCTCACTCCATCTCTCTACCCTCTATTCCATGACATTGGCGGAAAGTGCAAGCATTCATAGAATCGTAGAGAGAGAGAGAGCGGCAGAAGGGAAAAGGCAGTGCTCTGAGGCCCTTTGTGGAAAGAAATCATGTCGGAAAATAGAGCTAGGGCAAGAGAGAGAGAGTAAACGAGGCAGTGAGAGAGAGAGAGGCTGTCACAGACCTCAATGGCAGCATTATGTAAATGGCTGACATCCCCTGATGTAAAGCTGAATAGAGACACATTAATGTCTTGTGTATATTTAAAAAGCCTGGGCCCAACTCCTCAGGATTGCGAGCGGCAGATCCCGTAATCATGTTGACGAAGTAATGGCAGAGAATTAGTTGTCCATTAAAAGTGTATTATGCACCACGCTGGCACATGAAATTACTCTCAAATAGTGGAATGGCTGAGGGGGAGTGACGAGGGAGAGCAAGATAGAGATGGAGGGGAGTGGGAGGAGGACGTTGATGGATAGTTTATGCATGTGTATATGCATGCTCAGGGGTGTGCACGGGCATTCATGTGTGCCTGTGTGTATGAATTCCCCTGCTCTGACTTGGGGAGGCAGGTGATTGACATCTTTAGACTTTGAGAAATCAAAGCAGTGTGAGTGTGTGTGGATGGGCGCACAGCGGGACCTGAAAGATTCTAATGAGGTTATAGAGGGCTGGGTGTCACACACACACACACACACACACACACACACACACACACACACACACACACACACACACACACACACACACACACACACACAGACATTTACATGTGCACAACAACACTCTTTTCTCCACACACAAGTATACATGGGTGACAAGTTAAAAGTATGAGGGAAAAGCTTGTAATGGGATAATAAGATGGAGAAAAGAGGGGGGGGGGGGGGGATCTTCCAAATTAGTGAATAGATGAAGGCTTATTCTTTACCCCCTTGGCTTTTGTTGTTCTCTTGCACCGCATGAACCACAGCTGACGTTAATGTAGTACTTGATATGAAGAAGAAACATTTTTGTGATACAAAAAGTGGCCTCCTAAGTGGCACTCATAAAAGGAAAAATCTTGCTGTACATGCAGGTGGTGTCAGTTATCTCTTCTCAGTCGTCTTTGAGCGACAGTCTTTAGAGTCTGCTGTCATCTTTGTCAGATTGCAGTGTCCCTTTGTCAGGCCTCATGTGTGGTATTTGCAGACCGCAATGTGAGAAACTCCAGAAGTTAGTGATTCTTGAAAAACAGCTTCCAACACAAATTCCCCCTACATTTGTTACACTTGTCAAATAACACGAATATCACTTTTCTGTGAGCTCTTTCCCTGCAGCCTTATTCAAAGAGCTCATGTCACATGCACCGAGGTTTGAGTTTTTTAGATGCCAGCCAAATACAGTGAAGTTAAAATAAACATCTAAGTGATGGTTTGCCGTCCCACCTCCCACCCTCCTCCCATCTTTCTTTTTTCCTCCATTCTTCTCTCATGTCTGAGGCGATAGAAATGTAATTCAGATGTCAAAACGCCCCATCTCGCTCTCTCCCGCTCGCCCTCTCCCCCATCTCTCTGTCTTTCTCTGTCCTTTTCTAGTCCGTCGTTCCTATTGTTCTTCTGGCTGCTCCTTTATCGAGCGAGACATCGCCGAGAGGGGGAAGAAAAGAAAAAGATGACATGCTTTCTCAGCCCGTTGCAGCGCGTCCCCGGCAAGAGTGGCTTGTCATTTGAGCGATAGAGGAGTGACAGCTTCAACTGTAGAGGGAACACCCCTGCGCCATAATGGGACTGACTGGGCTGCCACAGACCTGTCTGTCTGCCTGTCAGTCAAACCTGTCCATCAGCTCTCTGTGACACAAACCTGTCTTTCCATCTGCACTGTACCACTGTTTGGCCTTTTGTCTGTCTTGCAGCCTATAGGGAAGTGTACAATCTGTGCCATTTTTTTCAGTCTGTTTTATTTAATTGATTGCATATTTCACAGATCGATCTACATGTGGCCCCTGTTCTTTTTCTGAGTCATTTACTCTCTGAACCTGCATTTACCCAGTATTTCTCCCTATGACATCCTACCTTTCCATCCACTACAGTATGTATCGGACCATCTAGCAACCCAGTCAGCTGTCGAATTACACATTTGACAGTCATTTGATTGCTATGACATTTCAGTATAGTTTATCCTGCTCTTTCCATAGCACCCTACTGTACATGATATATACAGTAGAACAATAAGATGCAGATGCCCTCCTCCTGTTCTCGAAAAGTGCACTTTTCTCACACCTGTAAATGCAGTTGCTGGAAGTGCACTGACTGGCTTTGGACTTCAAATGGTATGAAATATAGATGATAGGCTGCTTTCATACTGATTTGATCACATCAGATGGTACAAGGACATCTTTAGCTTTTTATATTGCTTTACTTTAAAGCTTGCCATCATTTGACATTTTTTTGACATTTTCTTATGGAATTACAGTTGAAAAAGGTAAAAAAGTGATGAATTTGTAACATTTGACTCCTGCCAAATAATTGTACAGATATAATGTTATGTCTGTCTGACACAATGAAAAGGTGAAGTATCTCCCAAGAAACATTCGTACGCCTTCACCCCCCCCCCCCGTATCGAAATGAACACATCTGTTCACTACCCCCTAAGCCGTTCCACTATTTTGAGTAATTTCATGAAAAAATATTTAAATTATTTTGTCAGATAATCAAAATGTGCACAACTAAACACGAAGCACACCCAGCGCTTCATTATCAATATAAATTTTACCTTTTTTAAAAGGTGGGTTCCAGTCAGGTACACCCTAATTTCAAACCCAATTTTTTTTCTCATCTCCTTTCCTCGCTGCCAGTCTAAAACCGACAATAGCCATCTGAGCCCCTCCAAGGGAGGCCACTGGGGCACAAAAGCACAACGGAAATGAGGGATAACTTCTAGGAAATCTGGCCTCTCCTCTTTATTACCTCCCTCTTTCCTCCCCTCTAGTATATTTCTCCTTGTTTCTCTCTACCTACCTTTTGGAACTAAGTGATAACTTTTGGAGCACATTAGCCACTCCTGTCCTACTCCTATAGCACTCACCTTTATGTCTTTTCCCCCTTTTTAACGCAACATTCTTTTTGTCTTAGTCTCTATCTGTTTCTATCCTTCTTTTTCTCCGTGTAGGCTAATTTGAGGGGAGGTTTTTGTCCCTCAGACGCATTCAGACCTTGTGGTTTCTCAGCCATGGGTAACATGGGTTTACTAAGTCATAGTTAAAAGACCTTTTCTGTAAATGTGTGAGTATGTGTGTTTCTGAGGGGTTACAAGTGAGAGGAAGGGGGTCAGGAAAAGGAACAGAACTTTCTCTTTTGTGTTGTTTTGTGTTGCTCAGAGGAAGAGCACAACAAAAAGGGGAGAACCCAAATTATTTGTCTGCCCTCCCCTCCTTCCGTCCCCCACCTCCACCCTCCTTGTTCACGCACTTACTTATAAGACCCTGCTGAATGGGCAAAAATAGCCTCGAGGGTGAAGAGAGCCACACAGACAGATGGACCACAGTGTGGAGATGTTTGTCCAACAGAGAAGGAGAAAGAGCTGGAGAAAGAAATGGGGAGTCAGGACCACCAGAGTGTCACCCTCGCTCTGTCTCCCCTCTCTTCCCCTTCCTCTTCTTTGGCAGTAGGTCACCATTCAGTCCAGTGTGATGACAATGATGTCCAGTGTGTAGTCTGGAGAAAAGAAGTCAGTGTCTCAGGGACAGCTTGACTGCTTCGCATTAACTACAGTGTGTGTGTGCATGAGTGTGTGCAGGGCTGAAGGGGTTAGAGTGCATAAAAAGGTGACATTAAGGAAGTCGCTTAGAATGACTTAAATGTCTCCAAAATTGCAAAAATCTGGACAATATGGACATGTTAAAAATTCTATAGTCTGACAAAGTGAAGCTGTTGGGTTTCTCAAGAATGAAAAAATGTATTACACATTTTCCTTCCCGTTTTCAAGTCTTTCTTTTGAATTTCTATTTTGAGGCAGAACTGTCGAACACAAAGTAAAACAACTTAATAAACGTGTTTGTTTTAAGGTAGTTCCTTTCATTCATTTCAATGTCTGTACTTTTTCTTAATTTGAGACAATGTGAACAATGGAAAAATTACTCTTTCGTGTAATTTTCTTCCCACTCAGGCTTTTCATTTTGACTAAATGAGAATCTTCTCAGAATTGTTTTAATTTGTGTATTGTTTGTTTGTTTTGTGTGTGTGTGTGTGTGTTATTTTCTGTGCTATGTTTGTTACAGAGTGTGACTTACTTTAACATTTTAACCTAAATCATAAGTAAGTTAACTGAAAAGGTGAAGCAGTTATGTCTATTTGGGTATTTTAAACCAAAGACCACTTTGGGATAAAAAAAAAATAGTTGCTGTCTCTTTTGCTTAATGCCTATTCCTGTTTTGGAGACTGACTGCTTCGCTGACTCTCAGCTACAATGGCTGGCTTCCTACCTAACTTTATACAATACTAGTTTGCAAAAACAAAATAAGGTAAAGCCACCTGGGCTACATAAAAAATGGATTGGAATATTGCAATGTTTCCATTCAGATTACATTTTCAATATATACTCGTGCACATGTAACAGCAGCTTGATATTGGCACTTACAGCAGTTTGTTAAGGTCAGTGAAAGATTACGGTCTCTTACCAAACTCTTACCAAAGCAACAATCTTTATATGTAAATTAAGCACCTTGAAACACATAATTTAAGAACACATTTGAATCACATTTTGACAGTAAATTTCCTACCATAAAATCATTGGTAGGATAAAAATGTATTTTTTGCAACAGACTAACTTAATGAAGGCCATATTCTTTTTAAAAAACAAACAAAGACAAAACAGCCCCCCCCCCCAAGAAAAAACAAAACAAAAACTGGCCTTCATCGAAGATGGGAAATAATAATTATATAATTAGGAAGAATGTCAATACAAGGCATCAACGGTTTGATCTGTGGTTTTAAATAACCTATATTTTGAATAAAAAAAGAAAAAAGTTTTTGCTTTACTTAATTTCCACATTTTTCTTTTACACTCCTAAAACAAAATGTGTTCATTTCAGCAAAAGTTGTTTCATTTTTTGGCACATCAGTGTGTCAATATAAGGCCTACACATTTCAGGTTATTTTTAACACAGCTACTATGTCGACAGTATTAACACAACTTTTCTGTTAGATATTCAAACACAGCGATTGTGTAAAAACTGACACAGTATGTGAGCTTCTTATAATGACACACTGATACATTACTGTGTTAAAAATGTCATATGGAATCACATGAAAACACTCATATATTTAAAATAAAAAAACAAAATTCTTCCAATATTTTTAACATACATATTTTTACTACATTTTATAATTTAAAATACGCGTCTAACATTTTATTATCATCAAAATATATAAATCTTACCCCCCCCCCAATTAAATTTTATCATGTTAGGTTATCAACAAACATTGCTGAAAATAGCTGGCATTAGATTGACCCACGTAATGATGTGTCTGGGATTTAAATAATCTCTATCTTCCTTCCTTGCAGGGTCATTTATGTTGTTTTTTTCCAGCAATCCAACAAGTGTAAAAATTTGAATACGTGTGAAGAAATTCAACTAAATAGAATTTTGACACCAATACTGTTGCACTGGACAACCGCTATCGGCTGGTCCATGACTGTTTTTGCACATCTAATGCTCCTCTGTCACTGACAGTTGTTAGGTGACAAATGCAACTGAGCTACAAATAGAGCAGTGAAGTCATTAAGAGCTGGAGAATTACCTGCTGGATCTGTTCCAGCCTCTACTACAACTTTGAGTCCAGAAATGTACACCTTATAAATCTGCTCCAGGAACCAGAGGACAGCCTGCAATTAGACAGGCCACACAAAGGTGCAAACCTTGAACAGCTGTTCAGCAGCTTCATCCCCACATGGAACAGCAACAATGACTGCATACTTCGGCATACTTCTGGGCAGTTTGGTATCTCCTGCAAATGATGCAAGATTGGCAGGTCTTCCCTAATGGTTCTCAAGCAAACACAAGGTACTTATTCTAGGCTGTATCACAAAAAGTTTGAAATACTATATTATGAAACCAGTGCGGTGAGATGACCACAAAGCAAAATCAAAAGAATGAATTGAGTGATACAACACTGCAGTGATTCCATCCCGCTCCTCATCCTGATGTCATCGGTGATGAACACATGAAGTGTTGTGAAGTTTCATGCCTACATGAAAATAGATAACAAATTAGATACCTGATCCTTACCTCAGTTATCCTGAACAATTTAACTGTCTTATTTATTGCAATAAAACCCCAAAAAGCAGTCCTCATCCATTTGTCTTCTATTTATGAAGGAAAGGGTCATGTTTAAAATCTTGTGATTAAATAAAATCTTATGATTTCTGTGACATTTGTTCAGTGTATTAAGAAGTTATTGGTGATCATAGCAAGAAGGAGTTAGTTAAGAGGTGTGGGATGCCCACGAATTGTGGACACTAATGATCAGATGCAGTTGCTATGTGAGGCTGAACCATAGTAGGGTACCGTGGTATGGTGTAAGGCCAGAGAGCTGGAATAAGGCATCAGTCACTACAGTACAGTGCATTTAAAAATAAAAAAACTCAAGCATAGTTTTAAGGCAATTTAAATTTACTTGGTTTTCATTCGCTGTGTATCATTTGTAACAACTTATGATCCTTATCTCTCCACAAAATCGTCGACAGTAACCTTTAGATCCTTTACATTCTGGAAATAAGTCTGGGGTCATCATTTGGATCTGTGAGTTTGAGTGCATTCAGTTCACAGCCATGAGTACACACATGTTAAGCTACAACAGTATGATAAACAAACTGAGGTTTATGTTACATTTATAATGTATGTTTAGCAAGGCAAGAACTATTAGCTAGCTGGGTAGGTAGGTCTTGAAGGTTATTAGTTAAAGCTAATGTTGCATTTAGCTCAGACTAACATAGCACTCACTGCCAAGTAAAGTTCTGTGCAAAAGTCTTCAGCACCCCTCAATGTTTTTATATTTTGCTCCCAAAGAGCAAGAATTTCTTGCAAATTTTAACGTAGTAGCAGTACTTCTAAAGGCTTTCTGAAGGCATTTAAAAATGTTCTTCAGCTTTACACTCATTTTCAGTCCAGTCCTTGAACATTACTGTTTTCAGAGGAATTTTTGTTAAGACACTTAACGCTGACCTATGAATTGTTCAAGCATAAAAAAACACATCTAACTCAAAGGGATGTGTTGTGTCAAAACACAACAGACAACTTAGCAAAGAACCAAGTTTAAATTGTATCTTTAGAATTTGTTACAAGCAGCTTGTTGCAAAAATGCATAATTTGTTCCCATGTCTTTGGATCTATGAAAAAGACCACATCCCACATGCAATGGCATCTGGAAAGCGTCTGATAGGCAATGGTTTTGATTTTCAGTTTGACAATGATCTAAAACACGCTGCCAATTCTGTAAAAGCATACCTGGATAGAAAACATACAGTGGCAAACTGGAGAACTATTCCTAAGAGGGTTTGGCCTGTCAAAGAGGGGTGGACATTGATTTTCAACCGCATCGTTAGAAATGTATAAGCTCTGTTTTTACCTTATGTTCTGTATTTCCATGTATATTTGCACATGGTTAGATGATTCACTACACATATGTCCCATTTTCCTGGCAAAAAATCTAGAGAAATGAGGGGTGGCTCAAGCCTTTTGTACAGTACTGTATTTGTAAAATTTCACTTCCTGCAGTTTTCATCTTAACAGCTGAAGTAAAAATCTGAATTCAACATTGAACTAAATCTCACCAAAATCTGCTTGTGTTACCCTCGAGCTGACCCCATCATTTTTCCTCCTCTTTCTCTTCACTTGTTTTCATTCTCCATGGCTTGTTTTCATTCTCTTCTTCTCAGAATAACATTGAGTTTGGCCACACGGTGTGTTAGGTGTACACTAGAGAGAGAGGGAGAGAGAGGCCTGTGTCCCATTAATCTGCCACATATGGTGGATCTGCAAATGACAGATCCTTAATGGTAAACATTGACGGATAGCGTTTGCTTGTTTCTATTGGTGAGCTGGATGGGTACACTTGTGATAAGTGCTCCATTGCCGAGGAGAGAGATGGTGTAAATGGGGCAGGAGAATACCACTAATAAAGCGCCCCCAGCCCCTACCCCCACCTCTGCTCCTCAAGCTAGACCTTTTGTCCCACCTGCTATTCTGTAGCTGCAAAATTAGGCTGCACCCCTCCTCTTTCTCATTCCTCCTTTCTTTATCCACCTCTTTTTCTTTTGGGTGAACGGCCATGTGAAGAGGTTCATTACCGCTGTGGCTGGCTCAACTCAGGTATGGCTGGGTCTGTTCCCACTATAGACCCATAGCTCTCTCTGTGTCTGGCCCCTCTGGCTCCCTGGAAAAGGGAAACATGGCACACAAAGGTCCTGTTAGCACTTCCTATGAAATCAGTAGTTTTCTCTAGAGGTACAACGCTCCAATTACCTAACACTCAGAAGATGCTATACCCCCCACACAACACAACTCAGGTCTTCAGGGTGTGTGTAGTGAGTGTCTTAGCCCTCACCATCATGGTATTCTTCAAGGAATGGCCCATGCTAGTTGGCTAATTAGCAGTGAAGACACTCTTTTCTTCCTCCTATCCTTGTGCTTTTCTGCTCCACCTCTTCTTGCTTCCTATGAGTGCATTTTATTATACATTCTTTCTCCAAGATGATGAACCCAGCTTCCTCTTATACTCCTGCCTTAACACTATACACTATACGCGCAGCTCATCTAGGCCTACTAAAATGCTCAGTGAGGACCCAAGAAGAGCCTTTCATGGCAGGGCATACTACATGGAGATCAGGGGTCCTGGGTCCTTGGATGAATGGTTGTCCTTCTTGCTGATGCTCTCGCATCCTTGTTAGGGTGTATGTAGACTTTATTAATAGAAGACTTTCCTAACCAAGGATTGTGGAGGTTTGAATAACCCTTGTAAAACTGTAACACATTTTAAAAGCAACAAATAGGGTGGATGCGTAAAACTGCCTCGCTATTTTACATTACCACATGCAAACATCACTTTACATTCCAAAATGTGAAATTTATTCAGCATAAAATCCTTGACTGTTTGAAGGACAGCAAAACATGTCAATCTGTAACATTATGTAATAGTGGTGGTTTACCTACATACCAACAGTCACACTGTAATTTAATTTTGTAGTGAAGATCTTAAGCCAAACGCGACCCAGAGGCCAATACAGTTAGAACCTGGGTGGTCTCAAATATCACCATGAGAGTTAAGTGCAGTGAAAGCAGCGCATAAGTGAATCAGGAAGAAGGGATAAAAGTGTCTCCTCAGTACAATAAGACAGGTGTGGAGAGGAAAGAACTGCAGAGGTGGAGGAGGGGACAGAGGAGAAGAGGGAGATGAGAGGAAATGTGCATTCACTGACCACAGACGCGGACTTACGTTTCACTTTGCGCAAAAACATAGCAGCCCTCTTTTTTTTCCTTCCTTTCTCTTTATTTTGATGTTTTTGTTACTATTTTTTAAAAAAAAAATAAATTAATAAATGGAGATAAGGAATAGCATTGAATGTCACCTTAACAGCTGGTTTTAGTACAACAAATTTAGCTAATAAAAGGAAATACTTATTTATATATAAATTTTATATATATAATAGTAAACAGAGACAACAACAAAACTATAGGTATTATTACAGTATTATTACAGTAACATTACCGCTAATGGTGTTGGTGCAGATTCTCATCTTGATTCCTATCATATCAGTAGATGGGATTAATGGATTCCTGAGCTTGATGCTTGAATTAAAATACACTTCCCCCATGCAAGGTGTGGAGATAAACACATTCAAGTCTGGACCTTTGAACCAGCAACAACTCTGCCCATCTGCCACTCAGGTGTAGGAATTTTAAGCCAAGGGAACATTGATACCTCACTCACCACAACTGTAAGCAGCCTACAAACCAATGATCTGGTTTGCAGGTTGACCTTTGACCCAGAAAAATTACTTTCATTTCAAATAATTCAACTATATATAGTTTACGCTGGTGATTGAGCTAAAATACTTAAGAAATCTGATTATGCTGTTGCATCCCTTTCATATATGTGAATTACAGTTTTATCTTATGCAATACATTTCAGTGTTTGTGTAGAGCACAGGTTTGTGTAGAGCACAGGCTCGAATGAAAGAGGAAAACACATTTGAATATTTTGAATGAACTGTCTTGGAATTTCCAGTTTTCATCATCAATACAGTGATATTAAATAAATTAGCGGTTGCAGTCAAATAGGCTGGCTTTTACATGGAAACACAAATAATAAGAATACCAACAACAACAACAACAATAATAATAATTATAGTACTACTACTACTACTACTACTACTAATAATAATGGTATCATTTGTAAGAATTAAAAAATTAACATGTACGTTATTTAAAGTTTTCCCCCCTTTTTGTGTGTCATCTATTTTCTCCTGCAGTTAAATATGTACAAATGAGTTTCAGCTCCAGAATAAAAAGCGATTAAGGCAGAGAGGATTATTTTGAATGAGGTCAGTGTTGATGTGAATTAAAACAGCGTCTCCACTGGAGGCCTAGTCACTCAACCAGACAGTGCCGAGGAGGCTTATATTGGGAGAGGCGTTAAAATCCATTTTCTCATCTCTCTCTCTCCCTCTCTCTCCATTCCCTGCACCACCTCTTCTCCATCTCCCTTCTCGTCTGAGAAAGCCGAGTACTGAAAGACAAGACGCATCATCATGCCATTAAATATTTAAGCAAAACACTGAAACTATATGAAAGATTAAGGGTGCATAAAAATAATTAAGGATTATCGCAATGAAAAATGCATGCTCGGTGTAACCTAGGAGTTCATGATATGAACAATACAATATTAATGATCTGGAGTGGAGGACTGTGCAGGCAATTCCGTAGCCTCATTAAAAGGAATGTGTTTGTGTCTGGCCTGGGCAAAGCTGCAAGCTACAGATACCAGATCAGCCCTCACTGTTTACAGGTCGACTAAACAAACAAAGGTAATGAATCCATACAGTGTAATAAGAGGTGTGCGTGCCTGTGTGCGTGTGCGTGTGGTGAGATAGGGATACTTTACCACGGGTCTTTCTTAATAAAACACGCCGATATTAAACCATCTAGCAGGTTATGTGTAATGTAACATTTTCCTACTTGCACTTTTAGATTACACTGAATTGAATGCTGCAAAATAAAATAAAAAAGGCAGTGCGACTGTGCCAAAGAAGGTCATTTTCAATGCAGGTCAAATACCGGGGATATATTCAGGACCACAGAAATTAGAAAGCACCAATACCTTAAATTACATTACCATGAACATACTCCGTTTCTTTCACTGAATTATAACAGAACAACCTCATATATCTTTTATGTCTGTGGCCCACTTTTGAGGCGAAGTGTGCTCATTTCTCGCGGGACATTGATATTTTAACAGTTTTAATTATTGGACGAGAGAGGCTGCGAGGCCGGTGCTGTGATGAGGTTTCCCCACATCGTTGGTTTTTAACAATGTCAGCTCTTTGACACATTTTCAGGTCATTCTACGCTGAATGAAATACAAATGAAACCCATCGCCAATTGGAATAAGGTATCAATAATTGGAGGCACAGCGTAAAAGGCCGCGACCGGAGAATTTGGCTGATATGACCTCTCCTCAAACTGAGGATTAGGGGCCAAACATAATAATGAGAAAGTCATTGTGTCAGCGGATTATGCAACTATCTTTAGGTGCCAGCACACACCCTATGTGATGGAGTGAAAATGTGTACGTTTAAATGAAAAATGTTAGAAAAATTAGCTCATGGTGCCTAAAGGGAAAATGCATCGTGCATATCCATAATAGCGCTCCCGGGAAAATATATTACTAAATCGCATTTTTTTAAACATCTAGTGTCCCTTTCAAATGATTTTACCAGTTTCCCTCTCAAAATGTGACATTAAAACGCTTTACTAGTTTATAAATGACGATCATTTACTTGAAAATCCCCTAAACCAGTTGTAATCACAACCTATTATCCAACTGATTTAACTTTAAAGATAGAAAAATGATTTTTTTTAAACAAATGACGCACTGAGATTGATCTTTTTATACACTCTTGCGCGCATCTTGGCAGCGCTGTTGTCGGTGCCTTCTCACAGTGAGACGCTACCTCCATTAGTGCGGGTGACCGCACACTGCGACTCTGTGCGCGCCCCCCGCTCAAGCTGAAAGATTAGACGCAGATCCCGCCGCTATTATGAATTCAAATACATCCTCCCGTGATTGAAGGGAACCATTACAATAAGTCACGGGCGGCTGCTGATAATGGCACAAGGCAAGCACAGCCTTCAGCAGCATGACAGGATATTGAACGAAGGTGAAAAGTTAACAAAATTATCAAATAGCCAAGACCGTGTTCGCTCAGATGTCATCGGGCTGCGAAATAAAATAATAATACAAGAAAAAGCGGGTTTCTGCACAAATGCCAAAGCCTACAAGTCTAAATTATGCCCTGACATTCACTGGTAAAGAACAGAAGCAGCCCCCATTATTGTGCGTAACAGAGTAATAGACTTGTGCAGCTTTACATGTGGTAGTTATACCTACACGTTAGCCAGGGGCCTATACAGTACAAAGGCAACGTAATGACTGTGCTTGGTGATTGGGTCTCATGTTACAAACTAATTTTTAGTCCGTTCGCATTTATGCCCACAACCTCTTTGTCAGTGTGTTTTTATTTTTAACCACACGTCGAAATTAAAAGGGTGGCCTTGCAGTGACTGTCTATTCTCTCCGCAGCCAGACACAGAGGGGCAGCAGCAGCTCCCTAATCAACTCAACAGACTCCCTGCCTTGTATTGTTCCTCGGTGGCATAATTTTGCTCAGCAATTGTCAGAGTTAAGGCTAGCACATTGCAGCTACTTAAACGGAAGAGAAGGGAAAACCTAGCAAATAATACCAGCAACAATTAAATAATCGGGAAAGCTCACCATTTAGAGGTAACAGAGAGAATAAAAACACTGCGTGATAAGCGTTTACTGATTCTACTGTATACTTTACTTTTAGTACTGAAAAAATGGTTGTCGTTTTAGTGATTTGCCATTTTAAACAGGTGATGATAATGCACTTTATTTTCCACACAAATGCAAAAGTTAGAGTTTTTTTTTTCTTTAAAAAAATATTTATGCTAATGTGAGTGTGCGCCTCATGGAGTCGTTCTGCGGGGAGAAATGATAGTCGCATTAACCCTTCAACTCTTATTTCATGGCTGCCTCGTTAAGAAGCTTGTGGATTTAATTACCAGCGGTGGAGGCTGGGAAGGTACAAGGCCCCGTGTCGCCGTGTAATTGGAAGCATTTCTCTCTACACCCAACTTAACATTTTCCACCCATCTCTAATTGTCGAGTACAATTCGTGCTCATTAATAAGGAGAATTATGTAATTTTCAAAACAGGACTTTGGTGTAGATGATTGGGGGCGGTAGGGGGACTTGAAGCCACATTCACTACAAATACACTGCATGGCCTGTACTGCCGCATATAGGCAAAGCTATAATTAAAACCATCAATTTTAAAAGGCTGCTTTTGTGCATACATAGCATTAGTGTTTGTGCAACTCCATGTGGCTATACAGTCTGTACATACATACCATATTTTAGCTTGTGAAGTCAATTTCAAAATAGCTGCCTTTTAAAATCTATTGTGCACCAGCTAATCTCCAGAACATTAAGCTGTCCTAACAAATCAAAAGAAAAAAGAAAAAAACAAACACCTATTAACTCATGTACAGTTTGCTTTAAATGGTTAAAATGTGGCTTGTACTGAAACATTGCAATCTGGGGACCATCCTTTTTCTTCATACAGGTAAATCAAGCCCTTACCTTCCTAATGTATACAAATTGTCTAAAATTGTCTACTGTCTAAGCTTTTAAAATGAAAGCTTCAAGCTATCAAGTTTCTTCTATTTTTTAAAGCAAATACAAAATGAATTGTTATTAGATGTTTTTAATACAGACGTGGTTTGAGGAATTCAGGAGCACGTTGAGAAGGCTGTAAAAAGTGCTAAAAATATTTGACCTTTCCTTAGGAGCCTCAGAATCTAAATTAGTTTGACTCTTGTAATAGACAAGATGTCTTTTCTGTGGCTACTGTATGGCTGTCGCGTCTTCATTAATTAACTCCACCTCCTCTGTCCTTATCAGTTCTCTTTTTATTCACTTCCCTGTTCTGTCTCCTCACTGCCCTCCACACATAGCGGCTAACAGAACTGTGTGGGGTTTTTTTTCAGTTTGCGCACATAGTCATATCTTCTCTCTCTCTTGTTTTAATCACCATTCAGTAGCCCCCGATGACTGTGTGAATGGCAACATTTAATAGGCCACACTTCATTTGCTCTTTTAAAATTGGCTCGCGTTGATGGCAAACAACAACGACAGGCCCCCGTCTGGAATAGAGAAATCACACACGGTGACAGTCGTGGCGAGGCGTGGGCTAAACCCTGTTGCAAATGAAGTCCTCAGCCACAAGACTCCATTAAAACGTTGCAATGTGATATCAATCTGGAACTTTATTATTGTCTGGCCCGCTTCCCCCACAGCAGCGCTGCCATCACTGTAGCCACCGCCATACTTCATTCTGCATTATCAGAAAACACAGTCATTAAAAAGCATTTGACCTTTTTGCAGCGAGTATTGAGAAATTACCTTTCCTATTTGCTTCTCACCCCCTCCCCCTCCTCCTTCCCACCTTGCTCGGCGAATAAATCACTTCACAGCAAATTGTAATGCAACTCCTCCTTTGCTCTGAGTGGCGTTAGGTTCGCTTTGCCTCGACAGTGCCTGAGGAGATACAGCCGTAATTAAATGTTACATCTGCCAATTGTTTCACGGGGAAGATGAAGAGGGAGGGTTCGGCTGGAGAGCAGAGGAAGAGGGGATGGGGGAGGAAGCAGTGGAGGAAACAAGTAGAGATGACACAATGCTCCACTATGGACTGTTTGGAGAAGAGAGGAGAGGAAAGGAGAGTGTGGAGAAAAAACAGACAGACGGAAAAAGCTCTTGGCCTCACATTGAGCATCTCAGTGTCATCATTCCCGTCTATATTGATCTTATGTGCGTGTGTCTACGTATCCATGTGCGAGTGTGTGTGAACCAGACAGACAGATGGAGTATTAGAAGTGTAGCAGCGTATCCTAACACTTTGAAATCCTCTGCTCAGACAGCAGCTATCTCAGATATCTTGGCCTGACTGCCGTTCGCTGCCTCTCACTGACACCTGGAACCAATCTCCTTGCATAGCAGAAAACAACCCAAGTGCCAAGTGCCTTGTGCGTGTGATAATGAATACTTATTGTCTTATGATGCATCTCATCATACACCTCAGCATCTACCGACACACATTCGGGCTATGCACTCAAACCTGCTGCATGTGTATGTGCCCGGTGACACACACTAATGTAGCACACACAGAGCACCACCCCATGACTACAAAGTGAGCCTTTGTTTATCCCCCGGTGAAATGAAAACTACAACAGGAGTTGCTCTAGTTGTTACATATCACTCTGTGAGCAATTAGCAAACTGCACAGGTGATAGAAGGAAAAAAACCCAAAGCACCATTCCACATGACACCGCACGCCTATCTGTCCAATTTCTGGAAAGAGCAAGTGTGTGTATGTTTGAATATTTTACCTTCATTTTTGTATGAGATTGTTTGGGACTTATCTAGCCTTTTTAGACAAAAGCATGAGAAGTGGCATAAAAGTAAATGGAGCGCTAGGGCCATTTAACCTATGGCCCCTTTAACTCATCTGTATTCGAAGGCTCAATTTGCCCACATTATACAAAAACACATTTTCTCTGTTACCTTTAGTGGTATCGGTCTGTGCAAAACAGTTGTGCTTTTCTTTGCCCTGGTTTTGAGATATCCGTCTCTGACATTTCTACTGTTACCCCAATACAATGGATGTGAATTGAATTTCCTTTGCGTTGTGCACTGCATTGAAAAATGGCATTTAGAGAATTCAGCGTTTTTCAGCAGAATCAGAGTCCCTTCCAGTTTTCTTGGGGATTATTCTTGTTTTTGGCAGGAGATAGCTTTAGTTAAAGCTCAGAGTAAGGTGTGTAGCTTATCTATGAGAAAGAGGACAGTGATTCTGTTGAGGGGTGTAAATATTTTGTAAATGTTATATAATCCCATTTACTCCCTCAACATCTGGATGACTAAAACCCAAACTCTGTAGTTATATGCTATAATTTTTTGTAAACAATACAAATTTATTATGGTGTAACTGAACTAATTGTCTTCAGAAAGTACTTTTATTTTATTTTTTTAATTATAGTTTTTTTCAGCCACTTTTGTCAGGTGGCTTGCTGACAAAAGTGCTGCATATCAGTACTTATCAATAATAAATACTTTAAAGAAATACAGTAAAATGTAGGCATTATAATACAATGTATCCCTAGGCTGTTACATTAATGTAAGCTGTGCCACAGTAGCAAATCTACAAGGGGATGAGGCATGGATAAATTGAGGGGTTGTATAGAAGAAACCCAGCCTTACGTGCCTTAGGGTAGAGATACATTTCCATAACAGCGATAAATTGGATTTAACGGCAAATCATAGGCAACAATGGTTGAGGACGCTAAGGGCTGTTGTCTGCCCCACCCTACAGCGAGGATCTACAAAGACGTCTCTGTGTGTCTGCATGCAAGTGTGTGCCTTGTTGGCTAAGTGGCCTCGTCTCAGTCAAGGTATGAAATCGCTCTGACCGTAAGCACCTTCTCTTTCCAGCCGTGACCTGTTATCCATTTAGTTGAAGAGAGTCAGGGGAGTCCTTGTTTCTGCCCACAGGCGAATGCCAGCACAGGCACAATCCGAACAAACCCTGCCAGACAGACTTCAACAGGGAGTACCTACCTGTTACACCTGCTAGTCAGGTCTACAGGTGCCACAGAGGTATAGAAATACCAAGGCCTATAAGAGCCAGTGGGATGTGATCCAAAAGAATTTGCTTGCTAGGTGAAGTAGTTCTGAGTTTCTAGTGTAAGCAAATATAATTTCAGCTACACTAAATTTATCAGAAACTTTTTGAATAGATATTTAAATGTCATTTATTTTTTATGTTGCAAGTTTCTTGGCTGGCTATCCTCTTGGTTTTAATACCAGTGACAAAAGCTGTTGTTCCTGAACGAGTTAAATTTAAAGCATTTACTTCAAAACAGCTACAAAATGAACAAAATATTTGCAAAAATAGTCACAACAGTCAGTTTGAGCAGAATGGACCTCATTTTAAAAAGCAAAGAACACAGAGGATGATATTGTCAAAGAGCAGCAGACAGAGAAATCAGCAAAATACACACTCACACTCACACACAAATACGCACACCTCCCACTGCTGGTGATAACAAACAGTGATTAGCATGTGAAAAACAACACAGACAGGGTGTAAGCAAGCAGATGCCTGTTTCCCTATTAGCCATGTTGATTAGCCTACTGTCTTAATATCTTTGTTTTGGTGGATGTGTTTCTCTCCCTCTCTTTCCCACTGTTCACGACACACCCAGGGCCACCCTGTAAAACCTAAACTTATCCTAAAGCCAATTCCTGCCTCTTTTAGCCAGAAAAACAAATACACAATCAAAAAACACTAAGCCAATTTCCTCCCTTGCCGAAGCTTATTCACAGAGACACTCACACACACACCTCCTCTAATTTCCTGGGGCCGTGGTACTGGCAGAGAGAGTGTTGTAGCGCCAACAGAGCTCTGTGTTTGGGGTAATTGCTCTCTCTGCGTTAGTATGGAAATCTGCGAATGTGTGACAGGGCCAGATAGCTTCCTCCAATGTTGTTCTGATCCTGCCTCTAGGCCCGCAGCCAAACTATTTTATCTCTTAATGCATTAGAGTGATCTTCCAATTAGCCCACGCTCATAATACTCCCCCATTCCTGGTGGCTGCCTGCTCTGGGCTGCAGAGAGACGTGGAGGGAAGCAGCGTGTATGTAAGTGCGTGTGCAAGTGTGCGTGTCCACGTAAATGTGTGTGTTCTGCGGCTTGATGGGATGGTGGCAGTGGAGGAGGTTAGGGGAGGTGGAGATGGTGGCGGTGGGCGGGGTTGGGGACAAGCAAAAGTGAAGTGGAGAGGATGCGGCGAACGTTCGTGTAAGTGTGTATGTGCATGCAGGCATACGAGGGGGGCGGGTGGGTAGTGGGTGGTGGTGTGGCGATAGTTCTGCTTGAGAGGTGAAATGAGGTGCTTATTGTGCACGGTGTGGGGGTTGCGCCGTTAGTCCGGGGCTCCTGTTGTAAAGTTTGCTGATAAGAGGAACCCGGCCCTTGAGCATCCATTCTCCTCGGTGTATTAGCGCTCCCTTATCAGGGGCCCAGATAAAAACCGGCATGCCATTTGCCTTCGGTGGAATTAAGCCCTCCTCCTCCTCATCCACCTCTTCCTCATCCACCCTCCTCCCCTTGTCTGCCTTGGCTAACCGGGCGGGCTGCGATTAACCTCGACACTGTCCAATATCCTCGGCAGACTCCCGCCTGCAGATTAGCTGCTATTAGTTATGACCAACTAAATTAACCAATGCCGCTTCCCTGAGAGAGAGTGAGAGAGGGAAAAGGGAGTCGGAATGAGTATGAGGAGGTTCAATTGGAAAGAGAGGGACAAATGGGGAGACTTGTGGAAAGATGTTGAGAAGTGAGTGATAGAGAAAAAGAGGATAGAGAGGCCAAGTGCTCTAAGCGTTTTGTGTGTGTGTCCGTGTGTGTGTGTGTGTGTGCTGAAGACAGTTATTTTGCACCGCACACTCTGGGACTATTGCAAACCATGTGCAAAGTGTTTGCACTGATGTCATGACATAGTGATGATATATGCACGTCAAACCAATATTGGCATTACCTGGACAGATTTTAAAAGAGAAAAGATTGTTGTTTAGAAAATAAGTTATTATTATTATTATTAATATTATAAAAAAAACAAAAAGCAAATTTGTTCCTGGAAAAACTTTTCTAATCATCACAGGTATTTTATGTAACTCTACACAATTTTGAGACATTTACTTAATGTAATAATGCTCGACTGCGTCTTAAATGAGAGAAATCAAACTGTCGTCTCAGTGGTTTGAGTCAATCATCAGAAAAACTTTGCCTTTAAGTGTCAGTTCATTTGAAATCACCATAAAGTGAAAAAACCCACAATTTTCTAATGGTCACAAACACTGTGGCTGACGAAATCTCTACAGTTTATGAGCATACAATTCTCACATTATTGTAGTTTCTATCAATGTATATTTGCAATCAATGTTACATAATAATTATTTTTAGTGGCATTTACCCTGTGAATTTATTGTAAATAAGATAAAGATAATTTTTGGGTTTTGGTTTATGTTGGTTCTTAGACCAGCTTGCACATAGAAGGTCACAAGAAACAGTGTGACTGGCACAAAAGGGCCTCGCCTTGTTTCAATGTGTGTGTTGACTTGGGAGATAGACAGAGTGGCTGGGGGGCATTCAGCGCACACACTGCCTTTCTGTTTGCATGGCTTGACCTCTTGCACACACATCCAAAGGACACACGCTCACAGTGTCACACCACACCCTGCTAAGCCTGCGCTAACAGTATTAAGCCATCACATCTGGGCTGTATTGACAGGAGATGCGACAGGGCAAAGCACAGCAACCTGCGCGAAAGCGCTGCAGCTTCTGTGCCCAACGTCTCCCTGTAATTTCCCTCCAGTCCACTTCTTCCTCAACTGCCTTTTTTCTCCATGTTCAGGCATGATATTGGTATTAATGAAGGGGAAAGACACAGTGTATTTGCACAAACAACCTCACAGATCAAAAAATCAATACTCAGCAGGTTCATTCTTTCAAAGAGCTGACAACAGTAATAATTAAAGATATGTTTTGAATTCAACACAGTGTTTGCTTTTCACACCAACAGTTCAGCTGTGACAATTATTCTGTTAGACTTTTATTTTTTTCTGTCATTTATTTATTGTTTTTTTGTTTTATTTACAGAGTGAGGTCAATCACACAGGTAAGTAACGGTCCAAATAATTGTTTTCATTTATTTTGTTGCAAAATTTGAGTTTTAAGATAAATATTAAAGCATCTTTTCATTATAGACTTAGAATTTAAAACATTCAAAAACTTTAGAAACTATTCAAATAAATTACAATTAAAAGCATACAGTACAGTACAATATTTATGTTTACATTTTGATTAAAAAGCACTTGCCACATAATGCTCCCTGTGGTCTCACTGTGAAAAATACTTGAGCCACTTTGAAATGTGCTCCTCCAATAATGCAACCTGGTGTCTGACTGCCTAACATGCCTATGATGTGTTACGGGGAAACATATGTGAGCGCTTTGCACATGCTCTCCTATTTGATGTTGCTGCGTCTGCTTCACAAGATTGCTGTGTGACAGTGTCTCTTCCCAAAGCTGTCTTCTCCTCTTCCTTTCTACTCAACTGTCACTCAGAAGCCTTGAGTATTGGATAATGTCATTGAAAATGGTCCCTGTAATTTTAATGGGGAACCAGTGGGCTTCAAAGGACAAGAGAACATGGCATGGTTGTTGCCCTCCGCCGTGTAAAACGACAATAGAAGTGCAAAGCTGGTAGCCCCCCGCTCCTGCTCCCATCACCACCTTCGTCCACAATGGAAAAAACCTGTTTATCTCTGCGTACAATTAAGAGTGTGAAATTAGAACATGCCGAATTAACTAAGAAACCCTGCTTTTGTTACAAAAGAAACAAAGCCTCCGGGGAGGAGAGAGAAAGAGAGAGAGGAGGGATAGAAGACAAAAAAAGGATTTTTTCAGTCATGAGAGAGCAAGACAGCTTGGCTCACTGATATCCCGAATAATCACATTTCCTTCAAATAAATCAGACTAGTTGGCATGTGGTGCAAATACATTCACTCGCAGACACATGCTGCAATGCATCGACAGACACAAACACATGCGCGCAGGTTTAAAACCATCCTCAAGAGAGTGCTACATTTTAAATGACTTTGCACACTGACTTTTATTTTCACCATCCTGTGCCTCAGCACTTGTAAGACCAACCAAGGACACACACACACACACACCGGCACACACACACACACACACACACACACACACACACACACACACACACACACACACACACACACACAGAAGGAGTGAGAGAAGCCTGAAGCTATATGACAACATGCCAACCCCACCCTGTGTACTTGTTCATTCACCCACTGTTTTGGCCTGCTAACAGACCCCTGGCATGGACAGCCAGCTAGACCACCCTGACTGTCCTCCTCTCACCATCCCTCCATATTCTCCTTTCCTCAAGCCAGCAATCCACCAGTCAGGCTCAATGTGGCTTTACTCACTGCCATAACGACTCCACACACTGCCCCACTTCCACCTTAAGAGAATGAGTAATCAACATACTGGTAGCCATTTGCAGACTGTCAGTCAAATCCAGGACTTCGCAATGCTATCAGTCCTCCTCCCGTCACCAAGCCCTCCTTTCCTTCCTTCCTCTCCTCTAATACCAATTTAAATCGTTCAACGTGCCTTTTCTCCTGCTGCCATTATTCAAAAAGATCATAATAGTTTTCCCTGTGCCCAAAGCACAAAAAATCAATTATTTCCCCACAAAGACTTGAAAGTACTTAGCGCGGGCCTGCGAGGGGAAAAGCTGTGGGTTATATCAAATTGAAACTGCACTCATTACACAGGCACACAATTAGTTACCTCTGGTCTGCCTGCCGCTCTTTAATTTCCGAAACGGCATATCTGTATTATAACAGAAACAAGCATGCAAATGCTATTGTTGGGGATTTAGAGAAATCAATAGGACGGCTGGCGAGAGGCGTTTGGTGGCGCTGTCACTCAAAATCTGCTGCCGGCGACTGATAAAGGTCTGAATTCAAATTAGCGCCAAAGCCGGCCAGTGACATCAGAAGTGACATCCGAAATAAAAGGGACAGCTTCATGATATATGTAATTATTCTCCTCGCATTTGCGCTACATTTTTTTTCTTCACTGTCTCTCCTCTTTTCTCATATCCCTCATTCTCTCATTCTCTCATTGTGTGTACTTGTGTAACTGTGTTTTGCATAAAGGGATTAGGAGTGTCTTAATGAGAAACTGTAATTGTTTTTTCAGCCCCGCTCTATGGATATGTTCGCATGTGTGTATCTCGGAGGATATTTGTGTGAGAGAGACAGACTGAAAATGTCTTGAATGAATGTGGCTTGTTTAATGCAAAATGAATACAGTAGTGAAATTATGTGGCCTTTTTTTTTTTGCCTCTTCCATATCAGAGAACTGTTGGTATGAACGCTTGGAAGGTCTGGCAGAAAACTATGTTTTGAAATACACTTGCCTACAATAATGAGCCAAGAGCTGATAGTGAACAGTCAAAACATAACCCGCCTCAGCTTTAATTCGCCTCAGAAACCAAATTTACATCTTTTCATTTTCAGTTTTACCAAACTTTTCAGTTTTGCAGAAATCTTGATAAAGCATGAAAGGTAGCAGCATGGCTTGAGCAAATATGAATGTTGTATGGCAACATATTAGTGCACACAAAATACGCCAGCTCTTCCATGAATAGGGCCTCCCAAGTTAAAGCATTCATCTGACTTTTAAAGTGAATAACAATGCCGTTTATCAGACCTGAGGAAATTTCAGAGTTAGTGAGACAAGAATGCCTAAACTACTGACGCACTTCAAGCCATCACAACTATAGTTTTTTTTTTTATGTCAAGATGATGGAATACTTAATAAGATACTATTCATGCAAATATAATGCTCCATATTACATCACCCTTTAGGACTTAAGCTCACACCCTGACCTTTATGATGTGTTGAAAAAAGAGTGGTGAAATAATAATTATATGACTTAAAGTGGAGGGAAAACTTAATTTACTCAGTTTTCCACTGAACTTATGATAATAGATTCAAATTTATTAGAGTTTATTATGAGTTATGTGTTTAAATGACACAAGACTTTCTTTCAAATGTATCTGCTTGAGCTACAGGTAGCTGCCTGCATTTCCAAGGTAAGTTAGTTATACTGTTAAGAGACTGTTTTTTTTAAATATTTAATAGGTAGTGGTAGGTATGTAGAAAGCACTGTCTATCACTTCAAAGATTTGGGATTTATTTCCTTGTAGCAGAATCTGCAACTTTGATGTGGATTTGAACAAGTGAGAAGCCAATAAGGATGATTTTCAGCTCCCCTCACGATTGGTCAGCTGACTACCTGTATATTGGGAGAAAAGTACGAGATAACGAGAGTTTATCACTCACATGTGAAAAGAAGCAAAGATAGAAAAAACAAAATGCTCTCAACACCTTTCCCAGCAGTAGTTTGTGCACTGCAAAGGAAGCAGGAGGACTAAAACGGGGAGCAATATGAAGAAATTACCAGTTAATACAGGGGCTTTCTTGGCGGAATTTCATAGGAACTTGATAAAGTCAGATGTGGAGTGCACATTATTCAAATAAAATGATACAATTTTTTTTTATCACTAAGAGTAAGTAACACGGAGTGATGTCAGTTAATTGTAGGACATACTGGTAAAAATTATGTTACTGTTCAGGCCATAAATATGCTAGTCTTGTATGTGTGTGTATTTAAAATATATATATAAATACTACATCTACTGTTTTTGAGTCTGAGGAAGTACTGAAGTCATGCCCCCAGTGATACCAGGGCACGGTCATATTTAAGCATTTTTTGGCTCAAAGTCTGAAGTCGGAAGGTAGCTAGGTTGAAGTTAACCTGTTCCCCTGTCTGAGCCCATGGGAGCGTCATAGCATATGATTTAGGTTATTATTATTTTTTGACCTGTCAAGCAGGAAACATCACTTTTATAGCTTCCAACCCCTCACTACAGCATTCCTGGGATCCTGCTCCTCTCCTCTCCACCCTTCAACCCTTCTTTCCATATTGTGATGCTCACTTGGAAGAGCGGTGTGATCAGCCATATTTCTGCCTTGTCCCGGAAACAAAGCCCTCTTCTCTGGGCTGGGCCAGAATGAAGTGGGGCAAAGTATGCAGGGGAGGGGAGAATGTGCCCTTTGTTGCCCCCCTGCCCTATTCTCCCTATCTCTCCATATCCTGCCTCCCACCTACTCCCTCCCCTGCTAGTTCTCTAGAAGTGAAGGGAATGGCAAAGGAGGGAGGGAGGGGGTTGGCTGGCTCATTCACCATCGGTTAAACGTTTTCACAGCGGCACAATGCCGGGGCGGAGTAGGCAGGTGCAAGGCAGGGAGAGGGAGGAAAAGAAGGAAAAGCAGAGAGAGACAGAGAGGGGAAGAGAGAGAGGGGAAGAGAACAACAGGTTGACCTACAACGGACCATAATCATGTAGCACCATTAACCCCCAGAGACCCCCCACTCTCTGTCTTTCTTGCTTTCTCACTGTTTCTTTCTCTTTCTCTCACTCCCTCACCAGTGTACACAAGCTTGCTGCCCCGGCACTTGTAAGACCAACCAAGGACACACATACACACACAACAAGCAGCGAGACTGGCAGAGCATACAGGCAGAATGCATACAGACACACTCACTCACACCTCAGCAGCACATTTGCACTCATTTCACATAGATGACTAGTCAAGTGCAAGTAAAACACACATTCACACGCGCACACACCAATAACAGAGTGGGCATATAATACGTTAAATCACACATGCTTAGATAAGCACTTGTGTCATAATATGGACACACTCAAGCACGCACACACACCAGCTTTCTCCTGACCCAACCAAGTGTGTGATGATCAGTAGGAAGGCTGCAAAAAAAAGGAGGGAGTGTGTGTCTGGCTGTCAGTGTGTGTCATTCATCTGCTACCAAGGAGCAAATCTTATTCAGTAAAGGGCTATTAGAGTTTATTTGTGTTGTGTGCATGTGCATGTGTACACGTGTGTAAGGCTGTAGGTGGACATGGGCAAGGCTGCTGTGTTCAGCAATTTACCTCTTTGTGATATGTTTTCAACCCCAAACAAAATTTCATTACGACCTTGGAGCATCAAAAAATATGTTTTCTTCCCGTGTGTAAGCAGCGTGATAGCTTTTTTATAAACGGACAATAGACTGAAATAGTTTCAAACATTGATTCAGAAATGTGTGTTTGTTTGTGTTTTTATTGTTCAACATTGATTGGTTATGATCCTTGATGGTTTTGTACAAAATTTGCAGTCCTTGGAAGCTACACGCTGGCTTGCACAAGAAGTCATTGCAGAGTTTAACCAGTGATTAAAATCATGTTAAATGAATTCAAAGTTGCATAAAAGATGCAGAGGTGTGGGCTTCCTCGGAAGAAGCCATCAATAATGACAAGCTGACAGCAGCAACAAAATGTTATGACCAAAGAATAAAAACACAGAAAAGTGAAGGATTTTAGCAATCATTACGACAACTAAAATATAAAAAAATAAAATGATATTGATGACTGGGGAATTAAACCTGTTAAATGTAAACACCAAGACAACATTAATTTTGAATAAAACAATTGCCAACCATGAAATGCATATATTGTTCTCAGTATTTTTTACCCTCTAACAGCCCATGAACACACTGAGCCCCCAAGGCCTCTCAGTGTGAGAGATTATTCTGCTTGAAGCTTCTTCTTCTTCTCCTTTTCTTTTACCAAATATCCACTTAGACAGACCTTGAGGTTTTTGGCTGAGATGCCAAAGGGAAGTTCAACTTGCTGGGAAATTGAGCTGTTCAAGATGTTTACTTTGTAACAATTTTAACTACTGGTAATAATCTCTAGCTGACAGTCTAGCTGAACTGTATAGATTTCTCGAGGAGGTCCAATAATTCTTCAGCTTAATCGTTTGATTACAGAATTATTAGGTGTCAAATGTGTCAGATAATGACAGATGATCTAAATCAGGGGTGTCAAACTCAAATACACAGTGGGCCAAAATTCAAAACTGGAACATAGTCGCGGGCTTACATTAATATTTATTGAAAAAAAAAAATTCCTCCAGATATAAGAATGAATCTTTTCTTATGGACTCAAACAAGTTTTGCTGAAAAACTGAATATGGAACAAGCAAAGTTTAATACTAAACAATATATATATTAGCTGTATAATAACAGTAGGCCAGCTCTAATAGTAATTTGGTATGGCTTCGCGGGCCAAATGTAATTAGGCTGCGGGCCAAATTTGGCCCGCGGGCCAGAGTTTGACACCTATGATCTAAATGAACACATTTGTATTTCATCAAATGCATTTAACTAATTCCGGTTGCATCTCTTTCACAAAGTTTGCTTTTTCTCCTCCACCCTGAAACATCTCTGTTACTCTCTTATACCCTCGTTCGTCTTTAACCTCACTCTTCCACACGTCTTTGCTCCCTGAACACACCTACTACTCTGAACCCATCTCCCATAGGTGATCGATGACCTTGTGAACATGAATCTTCCATTAGCGCAGGAGAGACAAGTTAGGATACACTTCCTAGTTTGCTGTCAATTGCTTCCTTGTTCTTTATCCTAATATCCTCCATTTGTTCTTTGCATATTGCCTTTTAATTGTCTTTTTTCACCCTTTTTCATTATAACTCCCCTCACACCTCATATATCTTCCTGTTTCCTTTCTTTTAGACATCCTTGTCATTCAAACACAGGTTCATGTCCCTCTCATATTCTAATGTTCTGGGTTATTCTGTTTAGTGCACTGTGTAAACACAGTGTAATAAACAACATCAAACAGTGAAATGCAGAGTATGGACAGATTCTTGTGGGCTTATTTTGCCACACAACTGCAGAGACATCACATACATACATACATGCACCGAGACAGAAGTAGGCCTACTAGTTCAGTACCATTAAGCAAGCCAAACAGTGGCTAGAGTCCCATGTGTCCACCTTGCTAATTTTGAAATGCCATGTGGTATTAACATAGGCAAATCAGGTCACATCTAGCTCAAGTCTGGTTTGACAGCCACACAATACACTTGGGCAGCTTTACCACTAAAACTGCTCGACCCACCATTCTGCTCTCCCATTGTCTTCATTGCATTACCAAGACAACATAAAGTGATGACAGAGCCTGCAGTCTGGGGACTGTTTGTTTAATCTATGATTCAGAAATACACGGTTAGGCTCACTAAAGTAGATGTAAGCAACCCATTAGCTGCCATGTAAAACCAGCTACCAAAAATACTAAAGCCTTAAAATAATTCACTGGTTCCAGTTACTGCACTTCTGCACTGTTGTCAAGGAGACTGACCACTGTGTTTGCTCAGTGGAAGAATAATTGTGCTTGTGGTTTTCATCACACATTTGTCACACTGTAAATTGCTGCATTTGAAGCTTGATTGTTTTGTTGTTGATATTTGTACCTGAATAATTTGCTGGCCTTAATTCATCTCAGCTAGGCAAACTGACCTGAAATTCACACCAGATTCCAGAGACACGTAAATGTTCGTGCAGAAAATCTGTACTAGTTTCAGTCACTGTTGTGCCGACCAATGATGGTTTTCATGTGGTATTAACATAGTTTCTGTAATGAGTAGGGTGACCAGGTGTCTTTATGTAGGAGAGTTTTAAATGAGACTACACAATGAGACTGTCTCGCACATTTTGATTGGCTCTGGTTGTCAAACGTCAAACTTTCCAGACAAACATGTTTTGAAGTCTGGCTTTTATCCAATGGGTGTGAATAATGTAGGGAAAGCTGTCATCATGAGTCAAGTGCAGGTTAACCTGTCACAGGCTTTTGCTGCCTCTGCTAAATGGGGAAAACTGCAAGTTACCACAAATCCTCAAGCTATGCAGATTCTGGTGAAATATGATGGCAACACCACAGGGGAAAGAAGCCACATTCATGATAAAGACTGAAAAATACTTATAAAATAATGGGTCGAAGGAGTTCGTTTCTTTTTTCATTTTCCCTTTGTCTTTTCATTTCACATGGTTGACAAGATGTAAAATGCAAATTTCCAATTGCATCAGTGCAAAAATCCAAAGATGATTACATTTTTCCCTTGACCTAATTGTTTGTTGACATGCAACAGTGTTTGTGATTAGTGTCTAAAGACTGTAGGTTGTGTAAATTTGATTGCGTGAGTATGTTGTGTGGGTAAGCTGCAAACAAATTGCCCTTTTTTATGACCAATAAAGTTATCTGAATCTGAACTTGAATCTGAACAGCGAGGCTAGCAGCTGGAATACCATCGATCTGTTATAACTGTTTTTGGCGTAGAGAACTGATATAAATAAATAGTTAATCATGGACCATTACCTTCAAATAAAATATGATATTATAATCTTAAATGCAATAGCAATAATGAAAGTGGAACACCCATAGTGGTCATAGTAGATGGTGACTGATAAACATACAATAGTATAAATATATTAATTAAAAATTAAACAATAAACACTTTGAGATGCGCAGACTCAGTTGTTGAAAGGAAATGTGGGTTGATTAGAGGGAGGTGGGTTGATCCAAATATTGTTAGCATTGATACCAATACTGGTATCAATACTAGTATTAGTATTGTATTAGTATCCAATATTAGTATTGGAATCAATGCTAGGACGATAGGAAGAATATTTTTTGTCTATCCTCTAAGTTCAGCATATAGTTCACTAAATTGTGTTAAAAATGTTCTTTTTTTTTTAATTGAAAAATATACCACAAACAAGCACAGTTAGAAATGATAAAACCTTTTTTTGACTGTCCCACATATATTATATTTATAGCCTATGTCACATTAAACAACAGAAGATGAGTCAAAGAAACCGGCACATTTACACTCCAAGTCTCCAAAAAGCCCAGTTTCAAAATGCATTTAAAGCTGCAAAGTTTGTTTTTTTGTATTAACTAATTAATATGAAAAGTAAAAATCACAGTGAGTGGTCATGGTCACATGGTCATTAAAATGTGTTCAGACTTTTTAAAATTATGATGATTCACCTCATAAATCATGACACACTGGTCTCCCCTCCCTAAACTTCCTTTATACAGTGGGGCAAAAAAGTATTTAGTCAGCCACCGATTGTGCAAGTTCCCCCCACCTAAAATGATGACAGAGGTCAGTAATTTGCACCAGAGGTACACTTCAACTGTGAGAGACAGAATGTGAAAAAAAAATCCATGAATCCACATGGTAGGATTTGTAAAGAATTTATTCGTAAATCAGGGTGGAAAATAAGTATTTGGTCAATAACAAAAATACAACTCAATACTTTGTAACATAACCTTTGTTGGCAATAACAGAGGTCAAACGTTTACTATAGGTCTTTACCAGGTTTGCACACACAGTAGCTGGTATTTGGTTTCAAAGTTTGAAACTCAAACTTCAAAGTTCTCACTGATGGAAGGAGGTTTTGGCTCAAAATCTCACGATACATGGCCCCATTCATTCTGTCCTTAACACGGATCAGTCGTCCTGTCCCCTTGGCAGAAAAACAGCCCCATAGCATGATGTTTCCACCCCCATGCTTCACAGTAGGTATGGTGTTCTTGGGATGCAACTCAGTATTCTTCTTCCTCCAAACACGACGAGTTGAGTTTATACCAAAAAATTTTACTTTGGTTTCATCTGACCACATGACATTCTCCCAATCCTCTGCTGTATCATCCATGTGCTCTCTGGCAAACTTCAGACGGGCCTGGACATGCACTGGTTTCAGCAGCGGAACACGTCTGGCACTGCGGGATTTGATTCCCTGCCGTTGTAGTGTGTTACTGATGGTGACCTTTGTTACTTTGGTCCCAGCTCTCTGCAGGTCATTCACCAGGTCCCCCCGTGTGGTTCTGGGATCTTTGCTCACCGTTCTCATGATCATTTTGACCCCACGGGATGAGATCTTGCGTGGAGCCCCAGATCGAGGGAGATTATCAGTGGTCTTGTATGTCTTCCATTTTCTGATGATTGCTCCCACAGTTGATTTTTTCACACCAAGCTGCTTGCCTATTGTAGATTCACTCTTCCCAGTGTGGTGCAGGTCTACAATACTTTTCCTGGTGTCCTTCGAAAGCTCTTGGGTCTTGGCCATGGCGGAGTTTGGAGTCTGACTGTTTGAGGCTGTGGACAGGTGTCTTTTATACAGATGATGAGTTCAAACAGGTGCCATTCATACAGGTAACGAGTGGGGGACAGAAAAGCTTCTTACAGAAGACGTTACAGGTCTGTGAGAGCCAGAGATTTTCCTTGTTTGAGGTGACCAAATACTTATTTTCCACCCTAATTTACGAATAAATTCTTTACAAATCCTACCATGTGAATTCATGGATTTTTTTTTCACATTCTGTCTCTCACAGTTGAAGTGTACCTCTGGTGCAAATTACTGACCTCTGTCATCATTTTAAGTGGGGGAACTTGCACAATCGGTGGCTGACTAAATACTTTTTTGCCCCACTGTAGGTTAAAATATTGGTGTTGGTATTGGATTGATACCAATATTTGCAGTATCGCACAGCACTAGTACTGACTAAAGAAATTACGCAATTCCCTGTCCACAAATTTCAACATTTGCTTGTCATGCAACGTTTTGCAGTTGACAGCTCATCACTCGACACTTCAGGCTGCAGCTGCATACGTAACACGCTTATACGTTTACTACTGTCAATCTTCCCTCCTATTGTTTGCTGCCTCAAACTCTCAACTCAAACTTCTCAGCTCAGGTTAGTTTAACTTGTTGCCTTCCCACTTTATGTTGAAACAGGTGAACAAAATGTCATTGACATTCCACCGTCTCTGGTTCACCATGTCAGTCTTAATCTGTCCCTGTGTGTACACCTCCTTAAGGGCATAAAGTAAACATATTAGACCATTAAAAATCCACTTGGTGACTATTAATGCATTTCTCTAAGTAAAGCCATATCAGCTCTATGATCCAGACATTTAAAACACTGATTCAAAATGCCTGCTGGCATTGATATCCTCTAGTCAAACTCCCATAGAAGTGTTGCTTTGATACAAACTCTTAAACATCATACATTAGTGGTCTATTGGGCCCATCTCCAATTCTAATGATTATTGATCTACTATTCATAGTCAGCTGTTCAAGGATGGGAACAAGAGTAACACTCCTGAATGTCACACCTCTGACCTTTTTTGTTTTTCAGAACATGTCTGGACAGCCAGGCACATTTACTTTGAGATTTCTCCACAACATAAAATATCCTTAATTTGTCTAAGCTGAGTGGGGATTTCCCCTCCTCAGTCCAGCACTGCTAGAAATACAATGGCTTGTTCTTGTTGTTATCCAAAGTGAGGAGTTTTAGTTTTGGATAGGCATTTAGAGGATTATCTGAGTGCTTCTAAACATTCCTGTGTAATTAGACACCACCTCTGTCAGTCATGCAGAAGCAAAAAGCTGATTGGCTGAGTGTCAAATGAACTGCTGCCTTTGGGAATGTCCCCGGTTGGAGTGTCAATAGTTCGTCTTTGAGCCCTCGAGTTTATTCACCTTGTCTGCTTTATTCAAAGTCACTGGAAGAAAAAAGACCTGGTTGTGATTGAGGGTTTGACTGTGTGAATGTAAGAGAAACAGAAAGAGAGAAGAGAACAAGAAAATCAAGGAAACCTCTTTTAAGATATATGTCAGAGAGAATTTGAAAAAATGGGAAATGTTGCGTGAGACTTAAGGGCAAAGATAAAAGCTGATACAATTTGACCGATTAAAAAGAAAGATGGAAGATATCAACAGCGACAGAGAAGAAGCAGAAAGGCGGACCTTGAGGCAGGGGTGGGCAAGTATGAGGGGAGCTAAATGTAGATCTTGTGATCCGGATCATATAGTCAGCACTGATGAATGATAGATGAACGCAGCATTACCACCCTGTAAATGACGGAGAAGAAGGGAAGCAAACAGAATAACAGCAAAAACATTAATGCTGCTCCATCCTGGAATCACTAATCCTGCAGTTGACACTTTTTTCTTTATAATTATTTATCTCTCCCTCTTTCTTTCACAACAAGAAAAATAACAGAATTTGTTATTTGTACACAAGCGTAAAAGAAAGCTGTTCATTTTTGACAAGAACGTGTTGTGGTTGTGTTAGATTTTTGTCTGTTGTATAATAAGGACAAGGACCTCCTAAGGACTCAGCACTGTCCACTAAAAATGTAATTTCTACAAAACTGAAAATTTTAAGCATGATTTTTTTAAAAAAAAATATTCTTTGAGAAAATCATTGTGCAAACCACAAAAAAGAAAGAAAAGAAAAAGAAAACACAGAGTTTCTTAACTCTCACTTAAGCCACCAAAAAAGAGGTTTTGCCTTTATTTTTGGTGACTAGAAGAAAAGGTCAAATCAAGGAGATGAATGGCAGAGATGCTTTATTTTTGAACCATCAACCTTTCAACAGGGAGCCAAATCAGGCAAGCAAATCAAGATAATTTCTCCTAAATGTCCTTTTTTAAGCATCTGAGAGGATTAGAGTAAAACTACACTGGACCCTGTGGGACAAATTCATGGTACACAACTCTGTGAAACAATGAAAGAAACAACAAGTGTGCTCTTGCTCACAGTCCCTACTTGATGTGTTGCCATTGGGCTTGCACATTATGGACTCTTCTGCTGAAAACCCCAGTGTTACCTTTGAGGAGATCCAGCTCTTATCACCAGTGATGATCCAGAACAGAAATGTATTGCTGTTGCTGTTGTTGAGTTGATGCACACATGCACATGGTCAGAGCACAACTTGTAAAACTTGCTGTAAGATTTAAATCAAGTGTGCCTTTGGGTTTTTGCAAACCTAATACATTTCTAACCAAATATATTATTAACCTACTGTAGAGGATCAGGAGAATGCATGCATTTTTGTGATTAAACCAAATAATTTTCTTGAAGGAAATACCATAACATATTAGAAATGTGCAAACACACATCCAGCCATGTTCCAGTTTTTTATGCAATCACCTCTTCCATCTTTGGTAGAGGTTCAATGTTTGTAACGATCATCAGTTTACTGACTACAGGTCTATTTGATATATTTCCATCACAGTTCTGCTTCTTTATCTTTTGATTTTAACATTTCCTTCTTTTAATTTTCTAAATATTATGACGATATTACTATCTTTTGTTTTTCATATGTCCTTAATCTTTTTTTCTTCCTATGAGCGTCATAGTGTACGCTTTCAGTAACATTCCTGTGTCACAAATGCAGTCAGTCTTGCTGCTTTCCTAACAATATTATTATGTTAATGTGTTTGACCTCAGTATTCAAAGAGCTACATTTCAGAAATTCACATAGTAGTCACATTGAAAGTAAGTATGAATGAGTGAGTGTGAAACAGCAAAAGAGAGTGAGCAAAAGTTTGACTGGGCTTTTTCTTTTTTTCCTCCCCACACGACAAGGTTGCTTTACACAGGCATGCACAAAAACACACACTGTGCTCCCGCGTCAAGGTGGTGAGAGGACGAGAGAGGACAACACAAAGCCCTATTGACTGATAGCCTGCACACAATGACTTTCATTTTCCACTTCTTAGCAAAATATTATCAATTCTTAACAAGACTGTGGACCTCAACTCTTTCTATTACACGGTCACAAAGGCAGGGATGCATCTCTCAGGGCGAAGAAATGATGACATTCCTGCGGTGACATCAAAGCAGCACTTTACAGTAATAATGTCACATCATCCAGTGAAAGGAATAGTTTGCTGCTGTATTTTCAGCATCTTTGCAATTTTTTCAGTTCTTTTTGTGTGATCATAAATTTCCAACCTTGAAAACTGTAGACGAATTATTAACCACCCTACTTATATATGGTTGGAGTCACGTTTTTCTTCAGGTCTATGTCTTTTTCTAAGGCACATAGTGCTGTCATCTCTCTCAATGGCACAAGAAAAAATGTATTATTTATTTATTTTGCAAATGAACTAAATTCTGTTATATCTTATTCTATATTTATTAAGGTTAGTGAGTTTTAGGGTCTGAGTATGGCTTTGAAGCATCTCTGTGTATAGGTGTTTCATATTACAAAGACGTCCTGAAAACTTAAATTAAAAACTGGTATGCGATTAAAATATTGAAGTCATATGACAAATGGCTCTTCCACTAGTTAATCAAAGAAAAGGTTCAATAAGGAGATTTACTTTTTGTGTACAGTTAATTCAAACTTTCAAGCTGCTGCAATAGCCTTTCATGTGTTTTTCTGTGCTTTTGCTAACCATTTGAATTCAGTCTAAAGTATTTTTTCAGACCTTATATACCATTACAAAGTCAGCAAAGCTACACCGCCACTCAACCATGATTTATTAAAGGAATTTGACCTTAAGCTGAAGCTTGTAGCCTTTCCTAAGGAGTCGAGAAACTACATTGAGCCTTTAAATGTAATTATTTATGGAGTACTACAAAAAGCTATATTGAGATAGTATTGATAAAAATAATGTCAAACATTCCCCAACACTCCCAAGCATCAGAATTAGCTTGATTACTGGTGATACAATTCTGAATAAGTTCAGTTCAAGCGATGAATTAATTTCCTTCTGCTCTACCCTTCACCCTCTTCAAAACACTGTCAGTTTGCACAGCGCTGCTCGATCAGCTGCGAAAATGCTTAAATTCTCCCTCAGGTAAGGATGTCCTCAAAGAAACCTCAGGCTACACACACACACACACACACACACACACACACACAGAAAGAGAAAACCAAACACACCTGCAAAGCAGTATTTAGGT